>NC_141624.1:30417645-30725978 GCF_047967505.1 Dipteris shenzhenensis | reverse complement strand
CGAAACCTACAATCTCATTCATCCAAATCTACCATAGAAAAAACTTAGCATATAGCCCATACAGCCTTCCAATGGGATGCTTATAATTCTGATGAAAATGCACCACGTCAAAGAAAATCTTGTGTTCCTGCGCTATAAATACATCTATAACAGCATATGACCTTGAAAGTTCAGCCACATCCTATAACAGCATGTGACCTTGAGCCACGGATACTAACTAGTCCCAAATATAAATTAAAGCTTGTCACAAGAATCTTCAGAACAAAAGCATTCTCCAAGTTAGCCTCCAAGAGCTTAAACATTCTAATTTCAGCATCTCTGAACATAAAAGGAAAACTACACATCCTGTAAAGAAATATTGAACAAGATTTTATTTATCTGACATATCAAATGAAGTGAACGTGGTTTTCCCACAGGGAGGCAATTTAGATATTGAGTAGATGAGCAGTACCAGGATTGATGGTTTTTGGTGCTTAAATAACCAAGTCTGTTGTTTTTTAAAAGGGCTTCAGTTTCATAGTAAGCTTCAATAGATAACAAAATATTTGTTAAGTGATACAATTCTTTTGCCTTTCAAAAAAGATATAGTCTGGGAACACCATTTTTCAAGATAATGGTTTCTCTATCTTGTCGCAGATCCGATACAGAATTAATTCTCCACCGGTACTCAAAGGCATAACTTGCACTTTTCAAGGAGGTCACAAAGTTGGGATTGTGGGTCGAACTGGAAGCGGAAAGACAACTCTAATAAGTGCACTCTTTCGACTCGTTGATCCTTCAGGTGGCACGATCCACATTGATGGCGTGGATCTCGTCTCTTTGGGTTTGCACGACCTTCGCATGAGATTGGGTATCATACCGCAAGAGCCGGTTCTTTTTCGAGGCACCGTCCGCAGTAATCTTGATCCTTTAGCACATTATTCAGACTCGGACATCTGGGAGGTATGGCATTCTCCAAGCCCAAATTTGGAGGCCTTTCTGAGGTGATGTTTGTTCCTGTAAAAGCTCGCTTGTGATCAAATCGTTGACGAAACAGGCACTCGACAAAAGCCAGTTGCGAGATATCATCCGTGAGCTACCATTACGGCTTGAGTCTCCTGGTACTAAATCTTTCCTCTCAAGTAATACTCTACGCTTGCTTTGAACTTAGAATTGTGGGCACAAAAGAAACATGAACATGCGTCAATGATGGAGAATGCAGTGAGCGACGAGGGTGACAATTGGAGCGCAGGACAGAGGCAGCTCTTCTGTCTGGGGAGGGTGTTACTGAAGCGGACGCGAATTCTGGTATTGGACGAGGCGACAGCGTCGGTGGACTCAGCAACGGATGCGCTACTGCAGAAGGTGATAAGGGAGGAATTCGCGAACTGCACAGTGATGACGGTAGCTCACAGAATTCCGACGGTGATCGAAAGCGACATGATCGTGGGATTGCAAGACGGTAATCTTCAGATGCTCCATCGCTTCGACTTTGATTTCTTGGTTTCATCTTTCGATTTGGTTTGAAAATACCCAATAGCCATCTCAACTCTAACTGTTTAGCCACTGCAATTGGCCTTCCTAAAATCAGAATTCAGATTTGATGCGCGCTAATTTTTATTTTCAAACTTTTCAAAAAAAATTGTGGAAGATAGAAATCTATGAGTGCTAGTGCTTAGCTCACGTGAGGGCCAGTACTAAGGGGCTTATAAGCACATGGGAAGAAATAGGATGGGAATGGGAAAAGGTGGTCCCAAGTGGTCCCATGCATATTTTTATCCTATTCCCATCCCACCATGTGCTAACAAAAAAGAACTATAGATGGGTTTAGGAAGAAGAGGACACATGGCATCATTTCATGTGTTTAAGAGGTGGGGACAAGGACACATGTCATCCTTCCATGTTTTGAATCCCTAAAAAAGGGAAACCAGAGGGCATGGTCCAGGATGGGAGAAAAAGTGGCTACTCCCATTCTAAATCCATCTTAGACCACTTGGTGTAGGATGGGAGTAATGATGACAAAAATATTCTCATCCTAAACCCATGCTAGCCCCATCCATGTGCTAAGGCCCTAAGGCACTCTGTGTCCAAAAAATGGTGAAAGGAGAGCTTGACACATCATCTTTTTCTATGAAGAGCATCGGGTGGCCTGCCTCTGTATCGGGGGGGTTGATGACATTTTAAAGGCACCCGCCTCTTTGCTGGCCCCTTTACCCTAGCCAATTACCTCGAGGAATTCCTGGCCACCCCCCGATGTTTCCCATCGGTATCGGTGCCCCGTTCGGATTCCCGACCGTCAACAGACACTTGGCAAACATCGGTTGGATCATGCAATTTCAAGGTCATATCTTACGGTTGGGGAGGCTGCAACGGACACTTGGCAAACATCGGACGGATCACACAATTTCAAGGTCATATCTTTTAGTACTCCGCAACGTGCGTCAGCGGAATTATGGCCTTCGTCGTTAGATCTAATGAGGATCTAACAGCTTGGAAATGGCAGTGATCGTGTGCCATTAGATCTTCAAATCTAACACAGTTTATAATAAGCTAGTCTCGCCATATTTAATGTGCCTTTGATGATCTAATGGTTGTAAGGAGGCGCTAGTCATTGCGAACCATTAGATGAAGCGGTCTTATTTTACCAGTTGATGATGATGGCGACGGTCAACATGTGGGAGACTCACTCCGATTACAGAGACTCTCGGGGACGGCTGGGATTGATCTTCCATCAACCTCAGCCATTGACAGAGTAGGGAATCAGCTCCCAGTAGCCATTACCAGGAGGAAACTGGCAAACCTGGCGATCGGCCTTTAGGCCAAAAGCAAGTTTTGCCAGTTTATGACTGTACATGGCAACCAGCACAAATTCTCGGCCATCATCGACACTGGGAGGCAGGATGGTGAGGCGGCGGGCACATGTGTGCATCGTGTGCGCACGTTAACGCCGGGCACATGGCGCACCAATGCCATGTGGTGGTGACAGGAGTGGATTTCGTGGTTTTCTCATGACGCCTGTGATGGACGGGTGATGTGCATAATAATTACACATTATGGGGAGCGTAGCCAGTGGGGCAGTTCTGTGGGCAAATTATGATTCTGCAAGGCATCGCATTCGACTGTTTTGAGATTTAGAAAACGTGCATTGTGACTTCCTATCAATATCTAGCCGGAGGCTCTGTGCAAGGAATATAACATACTACAAGATTGTGGATTCTTAATGTTCTCTCTTGGGAGAGTGCCATTGGAAGAGCTAGTTCCTGTCTACCTACCAATGTACATGCTCTCTTGTTTCATTGGTCATGGGTTTTTTTGGCAACTTTTGGTCCAGTGGGTGAATGAGATTGGCTCGTATTGAATACAGTTAGTTATAGGGGGAACATGTGTATGCCATACCATGGAGTGCTTCGTTCGCTCCTGATGAGGTCTTTTAGTCTGAGCCTTTAGTGTGGATACAGTTTCAAAACATTAAGGAGTTGCTTCTAGTTGAGTTGGAGAAAATCGCTTCTCTTTTGGGAAGGGTTTTGTACACTCCAATGGCTCTAGCTAAGAAGGCATCTCCTAGGGTTTGTATTCTGTGGGACAAGAGGAAAGACCCGGACTTCAGCTTACACTTTGCACTTGCGCTTACACTCCCCAATGGCTAGAATGCTTTTGTTGAAGTGCGTTTTGGAATCTTTCCAAATGCTTGCTACCTTTGTAATTGTTGCAAGCATTTTTCGAGAGAATGTTCGTCAAAGCAATAGGATAATGTGGAGGCGTCCAAGCCTAGTGCGACTAATAAAGAAGTCCAATCAGTGTCTCCACCTCTACAAAATGAAATGCTTGGGGAAGGCAAGGAGCAGGAGTTTCAACAAAAGGAAGTCTCTAAAAAGGAATGAAAGTGAAGCTTTGAAAGGCAAGCCAAAAAAGTCTCAAGCTCAAAACAGGGCGGTTGTCTTGAACAGAAGTGAGAAGTAGCAATCTAAGGGTCGAAACGAGGAGCCATCTATTGGTCGAGCAAGAGTTAGAACAGAAGGTGGAAAGCTGAAGCATGATAGCAATGTGGCGATCATACAAGGGGGTCCCATTCTAGTTAGCAGCTTTAAGCACGAAACCCTTAGAATAGTGAAGGGTAAAGCTAGGAAAGGTAATTCGTTTGTTAACGTATTTGTGCCACTCGTTGAGGAAATGGAATAAGAGGATGCTCCTCTTAATGAATAGTGATTCACGAAAATGCCCCAAGATGACATGGAACATTAGAGGAGTCTTTTTGGAGTGGAAGAGAGGTGGAGTGGCCCGGATAAGTCTTTTAAGCCACATGTCTTCACTTTGCAATAACTCAAGGCATGTTCTAACAATATCAACGGTTTACAAGTACCTGGATACCAATTGGTGACTAATTGCCTTTTCCCTGGTAGGGGAGGAGCGGCACTACTACATTGCTGATTCATTCCTCTTTAGCAATGATATCTGAGACTTGTGATGAAGACAGAGAGTTCATCCTAACAAAGGTAAAATTTTAGGATTCCCCTTTGTGCTTTCAATTTATGCTCCTAATCAACCCTTGAAACGGATGGAGTTATGGGAAAAGAGTTGAGTCTTTTGAAAGATAAGCAATCTATATGTCGTGGAGACCAAATAACATTCTAGACCTTGGGGATCAGTCTCACAATGGTGTGCAAATGTCTATCCATGAAGTAAAAGCATGGAGTAGCTTAGTTTCTGTTTGTTTCCTTGTTGACTAGGTCGATTTTGAAGCCCTTGGTGGACATAAGGTCTTTACTTAGCATAATAGACACTCGAATGAGATGTGGAGAGCAGCTCACCTTGATAGTATTTATTTTACTCAGAAAGGATGGTCGTTAAGACTGGAGATACAAGATAGAGACATAATAGAGAGTGTATGCTCTGATCACTTTCCTTTGTTGATAAATTTTAACCTTGTTGCTGTCTCTTCGACTCTTAAGGACCCTATTCCTTTCAAATTAATATACATACTTTCTGAAAAAGGAAAGATTTGATGCAAGGATTGTGAATGCATGGTGTATAAAAGCGAGGAAATATGTCTGTCCGATTGTGAGATAGATTAAGTGTGTGGACACAGTCATCAAGTTTGCCAAGGAATTTGGTAAAGCGGAGCAAGACGATGAGAAAGGAGGAAAGATCGGCTAGGTGGGCACAGTGCTACCTATTAGAAGCAAGTGCGGCAGTTCATAGAGCACGCGAAACTAGTAGGCAACCATAGTTCAAACGAGGTTTAGAAGGGGTTTAGATGGCTAGAAGAGGGGGAAAGTCCCTTAGCCTTATTCTTTAAGGCTATTCGTGATAATAGGCGTTAAGGAAGCATCATGATCTGTGCACGATAAAGAACCCCGTTTATGATGATAAGTGGATTGTTGAAGTGCTAATTGAGCATTTATCTAGCATAATAGAAACACGGCCAGTTATCCTTGAAAACTATGATGTTTTGAATTCATGGTAATGTTTATAGTGAGACGCAAATCTCCAAGGCATTACCATAAATTCAATGAGTTGGCGAGACTGGTAATGACCTCTCGCCAACTCAGTCTGCCAACTCATGCTTATAGTATTAGGCCTCCCTAGCAAGATGTGCTTTTAAGTGGCTGTCGCTTGAAGATTCCTCAGTCAGAGCTGCTATCGAGAACGGCTCAAATTTGGAAGTTACTGCAAATTGTATGGTGATGGTTCATTAGGAAGATCATCATGGCTATCAAATTGGGATCTTAAGGATGAATTCCTTCCTTTTAAGATGTCCCCAAGAGTTGTTTAACAAAGGCATACGAACTTTTAATGATGTGTGGGATCCTAGTGGGGATTGTTGGTTGCAAATGCAAGATGTTAAACAACATTTGTATTAGCACGTAGAGAAAGAAAATTTATGCATGAATTGATGAATAGGATTAAGGATGAATGGCCTACTAGTGTCATTTTCAAAGACAGCAATGATTTCGAAGGTTTCATGTATTGCTCAGGTAAATTGCTACAAAAATGCAAGCCTAAAGATTCATGAAAGGAATTTGCCTGCATGGCATGTAGGCAGTGGCTTATAATGCACCATTTGATCGGATTGCAACATGATTACATAGATTAGCAAGGGTGTGGAATGCCACACCATCTTTCAAACTGAATATGCTTTTATGGAAAGTGTTACTGGGAAAGATGCCAGTGCTAAAACCAGATTGGTGAAATGGAACTCGAGAGTTTCCCCTTTATGTCTATTTTGCAAGACTCACTACCATGTTTTGTGGGAATGCTACGTCAAACGTGGTATATGGAAGAAAGTTTGCAAGTGGCTCATGATTGCTTCCATTTTTGTTACACCAAGCTCTGCTAAGGGATAGAGGAAAGTCAAATGAGACTCCTATGCGGCTCTGTATGAGATTTGGCAGCTTGTCAAAGTGTGGTCATTCAAAGGATCTGAAAATATTGCAACAACAATGCTTTAAGGAACCACCATAGAAGTGAGCTTCTGATTCAGGAAGTTTTGGATGATTTGAGCATCTATTTTATAGCCTTTGGCAAAAGAAATGGCTTTCTTTGCCAAGCCTATGAAGTTCTTGACAAGATGCCTACTCACGAAGTTGCTATGTAATTGCCTACCTTTATGGGAGGCTGGAATTTTCCTTTTTGACTTCATACAATGTTGGTTCCTCTTTTGCCCCCCCAAAAAAATAACTTGTACACCTAGAGCATGATGTATTGGGGAATGCGTTAAGGGAGTATGCCCAACCATGGTGCATTCCCCCACGTAGAGGGCCATGGGGAGATGTCAATATGCCGCATGTATGGGCAAGATTAAAAGAAGGTTGTGGTCGAATGATGGCTCACGTGGTGCCATATTTTTGTGAATTCCATTGGATAGTGCGCTTGCAACACGTATTTTTGGGCCGTTCGATCTTAGACCAATTACAGGCTTCGCGATGATAAAAAATAGGGCCAACACTTTGCCATTCTGAAGTGCCATCATCGAACGACTGAGATTCAATCTTAGCCAACTTTGGCACTTTACATATTGGGGACTTTCTGAGAAGGAAAGTACCTTGAATCTGGCAAGCGACACTGCGAGCCATATTTTTGACCCCAAAAGTCCAACCAATACCCATTCCCCCAACTAGAGGGCCAGAGGAAGGGGTTGAATGGTTAATCTTAGGTCAAAATTGTGATTGTGGGCGGTGATTTAAGGGTTCTTATTAAGGGTCCAATGTCAGTTAAATTAATTGTGGAAAACCACTTTTGTTAGAATATGATGTTATGGAATTAGTTAGGATAGGAATCGAGGAGCCACATTCCCTCTATGAAATTACCCAGAGATTAAATCTCCATTGAGCAAGGGAGGACTTTGCGGGAAGGAAACTGCCAAAATTTGGCAAGTGGCACCGTGAGCCAAATTTTTGACCCAAGAAGACCCTCAAAAGACCACGACCCTCCCCTCATGTGAAGACCCAGAGCGAAGGCTTGAATAATCAACCCTGGTCAAAACTTGAATTGTGGGCGGTGGATTTCCTTAGTTAGAAATAATTAAGAGTAGTTTAGTAAGGTGGAATTTGGTTTGTCATTTGAGAAGCATTTTTTGTCTAATAATGTGTTCGGATCGGATGGCAAAGATTAAATCTTGGCCAACCTCGTACCTTTACGTTCCTTGTGCTTATAGATCCATCATCACTGCGCCCAGTTTTACAACAATGATGTCTCATGATAATATCACACATAGTGTCGTTCCAATAGCTTGATTAGTGCACAAATACCTTGTGATGTTTGTAAAACACATGCAAAAATTGCACATCTTAGGCGATTTGGATGTTCGCCCACTTGAGTTTGCTACCCACATTCCATTCCAGAGGGAAGTTCCCTTGTGCTCGGCGTGGGCGATTCTCCATTATCTATCAAGGGAGTTCCTCTACTGGCTTTCAACGTAGGGAAGAGTAGTTGGCCCCTCATAGCTAGTCATGGGTGTGTGAGTGGGGGGTTTATGTGAACCAAAAAAACACATGCACAAATGAACATGGCAACTATAATTTTGAATTCAAATGGGTGGTAGTGATGTAGAGAGGAATCATCCTAGAAATTTCCAAGCTTGCGTGAGTAGCCATAGGCCTTGGGCACCTAGGTGGCTGACTAGGAATCCTTTCCTGACTTCAAGGTTTGGGAGAGGTGGAAAGGATAGGCCATTAAATCTCCATGAAAGCTTGGGTTGGTGGAGTTTAAATCTACACCATCCGATTTGAACTCTTTCATTATCCTAATTTGCAACTTGTCACACTGTCATTGATGATTGTCACTACACAGTGCTCAACACCACTTGTCTCAATGCTACCCATTAATTCTATAAACACAATCAAGTTCATAACATAATTTATCATTTGCTTATACTCACCTCCCCAAGCCCTTAACGGTTGGAAAACTTATGGAAGTTGAACTCTCCCCCCTAGAAATTGGCTCATGGGTACCTCCCACTAGCCATTTTTTGAGGAGGAGAGGCCTACTCCTCGCCTTTCCCTACTCCCAAGATGTATTGCCACGAATTGGAGGAGTGAGGGGATCCAATATTGTGGGGCGATGGAAAATGAAAAAGCGATGCAAGAACTAAAATGATGACACCATAGAGAAAATAAAATTGCGGCTTGATTTAAATTTTGCATCGAATCTCCGTACATTGGATGGTGGAGATTGCTTGTCCACTCTCGATTTCAATTTTGCATATTAATATTCCTAAGCTGGATTTTGGAGATTTCTCCTCCATACCCTAAACCTCTATGTAGTTGAGCATTGCCAAGGAAGAAGATCTTGGCCATGTGTTGTGTTAAAGCAAAGCCAAAAGCTTCAATCTTACACTTCTCAAACATTCACCACATTAGCCTTTTTGGAAAGCTATAGGTTGTCTCTTTATAAAGGAGGAATTTGAAACATTTCACCCACATGGTCCCAAAACAGAGTAAGAATCTCCAATCTTTAATGTTAGAATCTCCAATTCCATGCAATTCTCAAGCGTGGAGAGTAGCAAGGTGAATGCATCACAGTTGTATTTTCAAAAGCTATGGAAATGCATCACCTTAGCTTTTAAAACTCATCAAGTTGACTTTCTAAAAATGCTAACATGGCAAAATAATCCACAAATTGTGAGGTAAGAGACACATCATCTTTCGACCTTACGCTTTTCAAAGGCATAAGGCATCATCCTAACAATTTATGTTTTCCCATTAAATTGACAATTGAGTATTAGGACCATAGGATTATATTTGTGTAAATGGATTACGCGAGGGTGGAATGCCACAAGCAAGGAAAGACATCAATATTGCAAGAAAATTGGATTTTTTGGTCTTGCAATCTTATCATCTATGGAAGTTAGACTTCAAATATTTCCATGTCTACAACTTGGCCTAATATGTTTCACTCCACCAGTTTGTTTGCTTAGAATTTCAATTTACATAACATTTACTTCCACCAAGTCTTATAGAGTCATAATCATGCCAAAAGACCCAAAACGCAAGAGGAAACCTCCTTACTTGGGCCTTTCAATATATTATTTCTAAGCCCCCCATCCCATCCCCTCACCCCCCACCCCCGCAACAAAAACGAAAAAACAAAACTATTCTTTGTGATTAGTAGATACTAGAAGATTGGTGCTTTCCCTTTTAGGGTTTTTATAATATTTATTCAATGTTTACATCGACAAGCTAAGGATGATTTAGAATATATGAATTAATGCCAAACTCATGCTTTAAATCCTTAGTTCAAAACATTGTCTTTCTTGTGTCCTTTTCTCAAGTACATATGTGAGCTCTTTGCTATTAAAGCGTCCATCAAATTTTTATTTGATTCTTATTCATGGCTCTCAATCGATTAGATTCTCATCTCTTGGGGAGCCTATACTCGTGGAAGGGTTGAGTAGGAAAGGCTGAGTAGTGATAGGCCTTTATCTATCAACCTTGGATTGTATTGATTAGCTTTTATTTTATCACCTCCAATAAGAGTTGCTATTTTCATAGATTGTCGGTGTTGTTTATTATATGTGAACCTCTTATTGAAGCCACATTTTCCAACATGGTATAAGTATTATATGTCGATACACATGAACACATATTTCACATAAAACCTATATTATTAGCTTCATATTCATCAAGGATTAAGGAGTCTTACAATATATTTTCTAAGCTAGCTTTTGGGAGGAGTCCAAAACATTAAAAACATGTCAGAACCTAAGAACCTAAAAATATGTGAAGTTGATTTTTTGGTCAAAAGTTCAACGTGTTGTGTTTTTTTGTTCAAAACGTCAAAGGGTTGACTTTGATCAACCTTGTCAATGCCCAACTTTGACTCACTTGACTTGTCAACACTTATTCATGATCTCACCCATCTTTAAGCTCTCACCCTTTTGGATGCTAGCCTTCATCATGGTTGAGTTTGCATCTCACCTTCAAGTGTTGATAGAAACTTTGGCATGAAGTCCTTTATATCGACAACTACTCATGGATATGTGGACATGATCTTATGAGATTAACTTTATCCATTGATTTGCACCCATCATTCGGCATTGATGACATTGCTGGGGATGTCATAGTAGCTAGTCACTATTTTGCATGATTGTGTTAAAGTTTTCCAACCCTATGGGTGATAATCATAAAAGTTGAATTGAATTGCTAACGGTAACTCCAATAGTTGATGCTTTTCTTGAGAGTCATGCTACCATTGCAATTGCCTCAATTTTCTTCATGCTACAATCGACATCAAGTTAAAATAGAGGGTATTGAAGGGCGCTGCTGAGGCCTGGTGCTGATGAAGCTCGGCCAAATAAGTATTATTAGCATGGAGTATTATTAGTATGGCACGGGTTTCGGCAACAAATTTTTCCATAGATGGAAGCTCCTTCACATGAATATTTGAGGGGACAGGAGTAACCACATCAGCACTAGGAACTATGACAGGAATATCTCCTACTTGCAAGGAAGGGTCCATGGCGCCATCAGCCTCCTGAGGAACAACTTTGACTAGCACCCAACGGGGGATGACTCGAACATGATGTGTTAACGAACCTAGTCGCGCTGTAGAAGAAGGTCCAAGATGAGAGACTATAGCCGACAGTCTTGGGCGAGAGGTGGAAGGTCCAGTAGCCCGAGAAGGGGTCGGATGTGCAGTAGATCAAGAAGTAGGTCCAGCCTAGGTGGTGCTATGAGGCGCTACACCCGTGGACCTTTTAGGCCTTTTCCTTTTTCTCTTCCTTGGGCAATCTCTGGAAAAGTTCCCAGGGGTCCTGCAAATCCTACATTGATCTTGTCTCCTAACGATCTTGACTCTGCTTGAAAAATGAGCCGTCTAGACGTTGGAGCATGATGCGTGATGTTAGGGTCGGAGACAATGACCCTAACACATGGTACCCAGAGGTTTTTACTTCAGCTCATAGATCTCCCTCTTCCCCTCTCATGGCTTCCATTCTCATCTATCTCAAAAAAATTGATGAGGTTGCTATAGACTCGTATGAGGGTGAACTATTTTTTTGAAGTTGCTCATGTCTAAGTCCTAAAATCAAGGAAAGTGTGTTTCCTTGTGCACCAATTGCTTGTGCAATGACTGCAACCAACAATAACCACTACATGATATTATTGCACAATGCAATGTTCATGCTCCGTGCGGTTCACTAAATGTCTTTGCTGCTTCCATGAAAGCACACACACTAGATCCTCGACTGGGAGGGAACCTTGAGTTTTTATAATTTTTATTCAAAGTTTATACAAATCTAATCATTTTACATCCCTTTTACATGGGATATGAAAAGGTAATTTACAAAGGCTACGTGCATGCGCATGTGCACCCGTACACACACACACGCATGCATGTGTACATGCACACAACATGCACACGCATAGGCATGTGCACGTGCGCATACACACATACACATGTGTGCATGTGCTCGCACCCACGCATGCACTCGTGCACACGCACGCACATGCACACCCATGCACATGTGGATGGATGCATGCATGTGCATACATGCACACATGCAAGCACACCACATTGGTATTCTCATCTCTCTTAGTTTCCTTCTAGTTATATTGAATTATCCCTTTTCTATCTATATTTTTCTCTTGCCTATGTTGTTACACTTTTCAATAAATTATACCCAATCTTGTGGAATGCACTACATGATTTCCTCTCATCAGATCGTAATATGCAAGTCTTTTAACAAATGTGATTGAATGCATCAAATATATCGTTCATTAAAATACTTTAACATAATTAATACATGTCCCAAGTTTATGAACTTGTTACTAATGGTGGATTGGTTGATCTTTGGATATAGGTCATTTGATCGAGTTTGACCCACCTAAAAAGTTATTGGAGAGGGGGTCCACCTTATTTGCTAGTCTAGTAAGAGAATATTGGGCCCAATCAAGTAAAAAATCAAGAGAAAATTTGGCATTCTTCAAAGGTGGATCTTGAAGGATACAAAATTTAATGGAGTCATAGAAGGGAAGCGTGTGTCTTTGCAACAAAACAACTTTGACAACCATGCACATTATTTATTTATTTTTTAAATCATTTTTTAAAGCATGCACATTGCATATGTGTTCTCATTAGCAATAAATACAAATTTCTATTGATTATTTTTTGGGCAAGTACAAGGTTTTGTTACTGTGTCATGTTTAATTGTGAGTAGTGTAGTGTGAACCTCCCCTTCGGGAACTTTTCCTCTCTACTTAGGAGGTATTTTTCTGTAGGGTTAGCGTACCTATGTAGAGGAGATATATCCCATTCTGGTTTTTTTGTGTGTAACACACACGTTGGGATTAATATTCATCTCTCGATGTATTCAGAAATATTTCCAACATTTGGTATTAGAGCAACGTTATATATATTAACTCCATCTCTCTCATTCTCAGCATTATATATATCAGAGTAGGGTTATGTATATTAACTCCATCTGTCTCGTGCTCAGCATCACTCATCACATTATCAATTGGGAGAAGATTTTGTTTGTAAGGTTTGACCTGCTATCTCTATCTAGCTTGTTGGACTAAGCTTTGTTTGTTTTTACTTCTTGGGAATTTAGCAAGACCAACATTTCATCACTATTTTGGAGCTTTTGCATCTATTTGTAGACTAGTAGAACTAGTTTGTAGTTCTTGTTGCTATTTAGCTCAGTTGCAAACCTACTTGGAGCAATTCCGTCTCAATTGCGTGTGCTCTTGGTTCGTTTTTCAAGCTATTGCTCATCTTGAGGCCTAGCTACCATTCGAGCTCAGGTAGACAATGCTTGGAAGAATCATATCTATTGTTGAGGCCTTTCTTTGCATGGTCATCATTGGAGGAGCATTGACAGGCTCATTCTATGGCTACCTTTATCTTTGTCTACATTTTTAGGCAATGCCTAGGTTCTTCCCAAATTCTTCTAGATTTTGCTTCTAGACTTACCAAATTCATCTAGATTTGTTTTTTATATTGTCCCATATCGTTTCCCGATTCCATTTGGCTCCTCAAATCCATCTTGCTCTAGCTCCCTAACTCCATGGTCCTAGTCATCGATTCCATCCAACTCCTTGAATCCACTATACCTACCATATAGTAATTGTTGCTCCTATTATAAGTGATCATAGACGATGGGATGCATGTGATGCACAAGCTCTAGCCTTGAATTCTTTGTCAATCAAGAGCATCATCATATTAGTCTAATAATAACTGGGAAGAAGTGTCACTAAGACATCAATGGAGATCTTGTTGGTAGGAAGTTGTCTTCTCGTTCAAGAGAAGCAGATTAAACCCTTGGCAGGGATTGAAGCTAAGCCTGCAAATATTTCTGAGGATGATTGGAATGAGTTGGATGCATTAGTGTGTTGCCAGCCCTTTTACAAACATGGGATGTTTGCAAACAATGTATCAAACTAAGAATGAGGCAAGAGTCTTGTTTCTCAAGAAGGACATTGAGAACTTGAGTATGCATGATGGAGATTGTATATCAGATCATGTGACTAAGATTGCAGATCCTAGAGATTGAATCTTCAATATTGATGATATCAATTCAGGAAAAAAAAATCTAGGACATTGCAATCAATACTCCTACCTGAGCTGCTATAATTCTCTCATACTATCTTTGAGAGGAAATGCTCAACATCTATAATTTCAGGCTTATTCTTACAAGAGGAATAGACAAGGACGAATAGTTCTTCCTCGAACATGGATGAAGCACTTGTTGCCGGTGAGAAGAGTAGTGGCAAGCCTAAAGGTGGTGCATAGTTTAAAGTTGGTTTTAGACAACCATCTCACAATCGAATGGATGAAGTAGGAAAAAGGAAGAAGAAAGGTCGGATGCCACTACTACAATAAGCTACCCATGAATGCAAGAAAATATTGGAAAAGGAGAAGGACTTGGAATGTCAGAGTTAGTTTCTAATGCTTCAAATGTTGACAAAGACAATGCTTCAGCAAACTATGTGGCTAAAGAGTAGTCTTTTCTTGTATGTAGCTATAATCCCCATCTAGAGGACAATTCAGTTAGTGTGAGTGGTACTAGAAAAATAGTTTTTTATTTTGAGTGTGGTGCATTCAAGGCATGCTAATTCCAAGAAATAATTGTTTGGAAATTTGCCACCTCATATTTGCAAAATTGTGTCCTGTGCCAATAATTCTTCTTTTTCTATGAAAGGAGTTGGGTAGATTATTCTAACATTAGTAGATGGTACTGATTTGTTTCTTCTATATGTCCTTTAAGTTCTAGCCATAAAGAAGAATCTCCTATCAGTAGCCTTCTCCTATTGGCAAAACCATGACATGTGCTAAGTTTTTTGTTTATTCTATGAAACGAGTTTAAAAGGTTATCTATCATCATCATGCTATTGACTTGTGTCTTCTACATGTCCTTTATGTTTCATGCATAAAGAAGATCTTCTTTCTCTTTTCTTTTTTGTGGTAGAAGACGATATGCTATCATTTTTTAGGATGATTAGTGCATTGTTATAGATATGACAAAGGACTATCAAATAGTTACCACATGCGAGCCACATGCACTCTTTGTCATGGCTTGTATGAGTTGGATGCAAATGATAGCAATAAGAAAAATGCTTTTTAGCAACAATAACATCTAAAATGAGAGATTCAAAATTGGGACATGCCAAATTTGGCCACTTAGACTATGGGAGTTTGAAGCTTCTACAAAAACATCATAAGGTTTTGACTATGCCGACATTAGAGACCCCTAAAAAACATGTCAATGAAGGATAATGCATGGGAATGCCTTTCCAAGGGATGTATCTATTTGGGCTCAGTGACGTGTGTAGTCCCAAGAGGACACCATCTATGGGAAAGTATTTGTACCTTGTGACATTTATAGACTAATTTTCTAGAAATTGTGTTTTGGAATCATTTTGGAAAGATCCATAGGAATGCCTCTCCAAGGGATGCATCTGTTTGGGCTATTAGAAATGTAGTTTATACACAGTGACGTGTGTAGTCCCATGAGGACACCATCTATGGGGAAGTATTTGTATCCTGTGATTTTCTAGACTACTTTCTAGATATACATGGGTCTATCCTTTGAGGGAGTAGTACTATGAAGTATTGATGTGTTTTTAGAAGTCCGTTGCCAAAACCAATCACACTATAAGTGTAGACACTAAGTCAGACAAAGGGGGGAGTATATGTCAAGAATTTCAGGAAAAAAACATTTATCCAGTATTGCAAAGTGCCATATACACCTTAGGAAAATGGTGTTGTTAAGAGGAAGAATCGATCTATGATGGAGATGGCTAGGTGGAGGATAAATGCTAGAAGATTGCCTCATAGACTCTATATGGAAGACATTATGCATTTTATACACATTTTGAACGGGTTCCCTGTTGAGAGTTCATGCTCAACATCATGTGATCATGTGTGGATAGCACCATCACGTGATCATATGTGCATAGCACTAACCTTATAGAGTGCTATAAAGGAAAGGGTTAGATCCCCTAACCCTAACCCTAAATGGGTTTGTATCTATTCTATTTTTTCAACTAAATCTAGTGTACAGTTAGTCATTTGTGGTGTGCTCTCTAGCTATGCCCTCTCTCCTCATCTCCACTCTTCTCCTCTCCCCTCTTCATATTTTGTCATGGTATCAGAGCTCCCTTGTCTTCCGCTGAGACATCGAGATCCTTGAGAGCATGAGAGAGATTGAGAGAGATTGAGCATTCATTCTTTCTTTCCGTTGATGATAGAAATTTCCGTCCATTTGTGTTCATGAGAGATTTCCATTAATCTCCTTTGCTCATTCTTGAGAGATTTTCTTTGTATGACAGTAGTGAGAGTTCTTATTCCATTCATTTCATTCTTCAGAGTTCTTTGAAATACATTTCCATTCTTTTGAGAGAGTTTCCAAGAGCCTTTGAGAGTTCTTCTTACGAGAAAGAGTTCTTCATTCTCTTGAGAGATTATTAAGAGATCTTGTTGAGGGGGATTGGATTTCTTGGTTCTCAGGTGTCCATTCTTTTTCTCCGTTTGTTGCTCGTCTGTCTTTGGGAGGAGCGGCTTAACATGCCTTTCAATCCTCCTATCTAATGACTTGACCTACAGTAGCCTCTACATGTGACCTACAACAACACGCATCTACCTTTAGCCTACTACGACCCAGACATAGCACCAAGCGACTACATCAACTGCAGCAAGCAAGCAACAAAGTGATCAATAACAAACAACTAGCAGCCTACAACGGCTAACCCTCAACTCCTAGTTGATGGGCGAACTACACATACAGCCACTCGCCAAGCCTTGCTCAACGGCCTCTCCAATCACGCTAGAGGCAGCGCGCACGTAACAACTCCTGTACAGGCTCGAATCAGCCATTCTATGCACAAGGCTCCATAGAGCCTCTCAACGGCCACCTATACGAATTGCAGCGACACAACCAAGCTCCAACGATTGCTTCATTGACCAGCAATGCCTCTAACTCAGAACAGTGCCAACGCCATCTACAGCTTCAACGCCTATGCCCAACCTCAACGAAGCACACAAGCTCTACGACTACCACCATGTACTCACGGACCTTCTCCTTCAATGGAGAACAGACGACAGCAAAGGCCTTGCAGCACCTCTAAGGCAGCCCACTAACGTCTCTTTCAATCGGCTCCCTAGTAGCGTGACCTCTCGACAACAGCTCGTGCGCAAGGCTCCTACACCGTGCTGCAAAACTAGCTTCACAGAGCTCAGCGATGGCCAGCAAGCATAGCCACGAGCCTCCCAAAGGCTACGTCCAACAACTAAAACGACGGGCAGTCTTCACACACCTGAAGCTTCAACGGCTGCTCTAACGCATCCTTGCAACAAACGTGTACAGCACAACGATCAGTGCCAAAGTCTACAACGACCTTCAAATGGCCCTCTGCGATCCACGGGAGCCAACATTGACGAAAATCCACAGGTTGAAATTTCGAAAGATTTTGGTGCCTCACGTTCTGACATGTGGCAGATAGGCCTTGCCCGGGTTAGGTCAGTGGAACCTGGTTTTGGTCAATGGTCAGAGTTTAGCCACGTGGCAATCTTATCTTATTTGCCAGTTGTCACCGACTGCCACATGTCAATCCACGTCATCACTACCACGTCAGCAGTCCACGTCATCACTACCACGCCATCTACCACATCATCTGTTGACATCATCATCTATGCCACCTCAGTAGTGCCACCTCAGCTGTCCAGTCAGCATTGACCTCTGCAGGCACACACAGTGCTTCACAGTCACTGCATGTGACCACTTCTACCACCTCAGCACAGGGCTTCACTGGCACACCTCTTACTAGGCACAGTGCCACATCATCACTGCATGTGACCCACAGTGACACATCATCATTGAGCACATTTGCACTCCTTTTGCCCCTCCATCTAGATCAAGTCATATCTCTTGATATAGGAAGAATTTGAGGGTGCTCCAAAAAGAAAAGTCGCTCATTTTTTTGTGCTCTACGCGCTCATCACATCACATGCACATTTCAGTGCAAGTAACACTCACATTTGGGCCTCGCCGACAAAACCACTTCCTTCACGCACATTTGCCTCTACATTAACGCATCTGACCCAGCACTTAAAAAGAACAATACAAAAGGAATTATTTGCTGTTCTTTCATCGATCGACGGTTGGTATAGATCTAGATTAGAGTAGACTAGATCGCCATAGAGGGGACGCTTTGAATTTCCCCAAGTTGCCAATCTAAGCCATGCCCGAAATTCGTGGCTAGTACCTACTCGGAGTCAGTCCATACGCTCACATACGGTTTCACGTCATTACATTACCTAAAACCTTACGTTCATCAGTTCAGTGAGCAGACTTTAGAGTTCAAAGGCATTGCAGATTGTTTCAGTGGGCAGATAGGATTTGATTTCACACACGCATGTCACCATTGTAAAGCCTATTCAGCTATCTCACAGCATCGTGCAGATCATTTCATCCTTGTAAAGCCTCTTGGCTATTCCCGGCATCATTGCCACAAGCCTTGTAATATAGATCAGATTTTATATATTGCAGTTCTATCTTCATCGACAGTTCAGAGATTTCACTTGGCATAGTTAGTGTATTTGCAGTTGATTCATACATAGATTTTCATGACACTTTTGAGTACATTTCTTGCACCATGTCTATGACTAGCAACCTCAATATGGAGGCATCTGCTAAGTTAGACAACTCCAATTATGGTACATGGAAATACCGAATGGAGACCATTCTTGTACTTCAGAACAAATGGGGGTATGTCGATGGGTCTACACCTAGACCATTGGCCGATCCAGCCACAAGTCGCTCTACTCCATCTATTGTCACAACACCAGCAATGGGATCTACATCTACACAAACAGTTTTCGCAACAATAGCAGATCCTGCCATTGCCCGAGCTCAGGCAGAATGAGATAAGAAAGACAAGTATGCCTATCACCTAATCAAGCAGAATGTGCAAGATGTCATGCTAGGACAGCTCAACACAGTCAAGACATCAAAAGAAGCATGGGATATGTTCGCAGCTCTCTACGAGTCCAAGAACACATCCAGGATTCTCACCTTGAGAAACCAAATCAACCAGAGTTTCTACAACAGCAGTGAAACCGGTCATGCTTATGTACTTCGCATAAAAGACTACAACAATCAACTTGCAGGCAGGAGAGTCTATGAACCCCACAAAAATGGTTCAAGTCATTCTGAATGGACTAGGAGAGGGATAAGAGAATCTAGTCCAGAGTATTGCCATTCAATGGCAAATTTTGACACTGGAAGAACTTCAGTCAGTTCTACTTCAAATAGAAGCAGAAGTAGAGGCAAAGGTAGAGGTAGATCATATCAAAAAAGTGGTCATCATCAGCAACAAAATCAAAGTCAGCATCAACATCAGAATCAGCATCAGCATCAGCATCAGCATCAGGATCTCATCCTTAGCAACATCAAAATCATCAAAGAGGAAATCATTCCAATCAAAGAAGATTCCAAGGACGAGGGAATGCATCCACCAATGTGTCAAACATTCAGTGCAACTACTATCACAGGTTTGGACACTATGAAAGAGATTGCCGCAAGAAGCAGTACGACTAAGGTGGTCAATCTAGCAGTAATCGAGGGAATTCCTGAGGCAGAGGAAATCATCGTGGTGGACATTCTAGTCACAGTCATTTTGCAAATGAACATGGAAATATGTTTCTTGCAAGCGAGTAATTAAATCAGAGTGATACAGTGTACCTAGACAACACTGATTTCAATCCCAAAGAGGATTTCAGCTATCAAGTGGACCAAGTGGAACAGGATCCTTGGTACATCGATAGCGGTGCATCATCTCACATGACAAATCATCAGGAATGGTTCACAGAGATGAAACCATTAGAAGGTCAGAAAAATGTCATCTACACAGCAGACAATACACCGAATCCAATTCAAGGGATAGGCATTATCCCTATGAGCAATTTCACTAGTACAAAAGGATTAGTGAAAGATGTGCTCTATGTTCCGAAGCTCAGCAAGAACCTTTTGTCAATAGGTCAAATGATGGAACACAATTACAAAGTCATCTTCGATGGTGATGAATGCACTATCAGAGATAAATCCAAAAGATGTCAGCTAGTAGCAAAAGGTGTCAAGGAAGGACACTTATACAGAATGCTAGCTACAGTACCAGATAAGCATGCCATGTCAGCTCAACCGCAATAGATGCCACTATCTACAAAATGGTATAAGAGATATGGTCATGTCAACTTCAAGTACTTGTTAGATCTCAGGAATCAGAATATGGCAATTGGGATTTCAAAGCTACAGTTTCTTGGAAAAGTTTGTGAAGCATGCTACTTCTGCAAACAAAAGCGAACCAACTTTGTCAGAAGTACCTCTCGTGCACAAGGTATTCTTGATTTGATTCATACAGATGTATGAGGTTATGCCCAGACCTGTAGCATCAATGGTTAATTTTACTACTTGACTCTCATCGACGACTTCAATAGATATTGTTGGGTCTACTTTCTAAAAGAGAAATCTGAAGTGTTTTCCATATTTCAAGAATTCAAAGCCATGGTAGAAAACTAGACAGGCAGAAAGATCAAGGTCATGAGATCAGATAGAGGAGGTGAATACATGTCTTCAGCATTCATGAACTTTTGCAAAAATCACGGCATTTGAAGACAATTCACATGTGTAGATACTCCTCAGCAAAATGCAAGAGCTTAAAGGAAGAATGGGACTTTAGTAGACAGTGCTAGAGCAATGCTTAGTGAAAAGCATCTTTCGGATCAGTATTGGACAGAAGCAATAGCTACAGTAAACTACTTGCTTAATCGGCTTCCTACCGAACCGATACAGGGTATGACTCCTTATGAAGCATTCACTGGACACAAGCCACACATTGGGCATCTCCGCATATTTGGTTGCATAGCATATGCCCACATACATGATGATCATTGCAGGAAATTGGATGCAAAGTCACGCAAATGCATCATGGTTGGCTACAGTGAAGAAAGCAAAGCATACAAGTTGTATGATCCCATCAACTGCAAGGTCATTATCTCTAGAGATGTAATATATGATGAGGAATCAGAATGGAAAACCTCACCTACACAGGAGATAGAAGCATCGACTTCACAGTCATCTACAGAACAAGTTGATGAAGAAGAGCAAGAATTGCCAGCAACACCCCAAGTAGAGCCACAGCAGCTCAGATGGTCTACTAGGGAAAGCAGACCTTTAGCCAGATTGACATATGCTCAAAAAGGCAAAGCAATTCAGGTGGAAACCACCAACTATGCTCTTATGACTACCATCATGGCTACAGAAGAGCCAGTGTACTTTGAAGACGCAGTAGACAAGCCAGAATGGCAAACTGCTATGAATGAAGAAATGGATGCTTTGTATAAAAATAATACTTGGGAATTATGTGACCTTCCACCAGGAAAGAAGGCCATAGTAAACAAATAGGTATACAAAGTGAAGTACAATCCAGATGGTAGTATTCAGAGATACAAAGCCAGATTAGTTGCAAAAGGATTTGCACATCAATATGGTCAAGAGTATAATGAGACTTATGCTCCAATAGCAAAGATGGATTCCATATGGTTCTTGATATCACTAGCGACACTCAGTAGATGGAATGTGTATCAGCTCGATGTCAAGAATGCATTTCTCAATGGTTATCTAGACGAGGAAGTCTACATGCAACAACCAATAGGTTATGTTGAACCAGGAAAGGAGAATAAGGTTTGCCATATCAAGAAAAGTCTCTACGGCTTAAAACAAGCATTCAGAAGTTGGTACAGCAGAATCGACAAGTATTTTGCTAATCTGGGATACATGAAGTCCAATGCAGATCATACTCTGTACTACAAAGTTCAAGGGGAAGACATTACTATTGCACTTTTGTACGTAGATGATCTGATTGTGACAGGAAACAAGGATAGCTTCATAAGAAGTCTTGTTTGTAGAGTTCGACATGAAAGATCTTGGACTTATGCACTATTGTCTTGGAATTGAATTATGGAGAGATTCAGATATCACATTCATGAGTTAGCTCAAGTATGTTGACAGTCTCTTGAAGAAGTTTCATATGGCAGATTGCAAGATTGCAGCCACTCCCATGGAACAAATTTTAAAACTTCCTAAAGATTCAGAAAAGCCTACAGTCAATGACAGATACTACAGGCAGCTCATCGGATCTCTTATATATCTGATAATCACACGGCCAGATATTTATTATGCAGTAAGCTCACTAGCACAGTTTATGGCAAATCCAAAATAGTCTCACTGGAATGCAGCCAAAAGAGTCTTGAGATACATAAGAGGTACAAGATAGTTTGGGATAGAATATAGAGGAAGTCATCCACAGTTGCATGGATACTGTGACAGTGACTATGTCGGAGATCATGAGACCAGGAGATCGACACAGGGATATGCATTTTTCCTTGGTTAAGGTGCTATATCATGGTTGTTTAACAAACAGCCAATTGTTTCTTTGTCTTCGACTGAAGTAGAATATAGAGCACTCACTACAGGTGCATGTGAGGCTATATGGCTCATAAGACTATTGTCAGCAATAGATTACTTTGATGAGTCAAAGCCAACAACAATATACTGTGATAATCAATCGGCTCAAGCACTGGCCAAAAATCCAGTATATCACTCCAAGACAAAGCACATTGATGTCAGAGAGCACTTTATCAAAGAAAGAGTGTTACTTGGTGACATCACACTGCAGCATTGTGATAGCAAAGAAAACGTTGTAGACATCTTTACCAAACCACTCGGTAAAGAGCTATTCGAGAAACACCGACTAGCTTTTGGTTTGATGTAGAGGAAGGACATTCCCATCAAAGGGGTGTGATGGAATGTAATGCTCAGTCCTTCTTCGATTCCCCAGAATCATCATCTTGAGGGAAGGCCTACTTCATGATGTTGATCTTGAGGGAAGGTGTTGAGAGTTCACGCTCAACATCATGTGATTATGTGTGCATAGCACCATCACGTGATCATATGTGCATAGCACTAACCTTATAGAGTGCTATAAAGGAAAGGGTTAGATCCCCTAACCCTAACCCTAACCCTAAATGGGTTTGTATATATTCTATTTTTTCAACTAAATCTAATGTACAGTTATTCATTTGTGGTGTGCTCTCTAGCTGTGCCCTCTCTCCTCATCTCCACTCTTCTCCTCTCCCCTCTTCATATTTTGTCATTCCCAACCAATGCCTTAAAAGCAATCACACCCTTTGAGACTGCAACTTATACTGAGAAAAAATTGAACAGAGGATCTACATTTATAAAAACTCAGCAATTGCTGAGAGCCTTAAAGGCCAAAAAATTACAGCTAGCAACCATAACCATTCAAATATAAAAGTAAACAACAGTGCATACTGAGAGCCTCAAATTTTGGTCATAAACCAAGGAGATTGTAGTCCTTCTTTCCTGGTATTTCAGTCCTCCTTGTAGTAAATATAAATGAGGGCAAAAATACAATTTATTGAGTGAAAATTGAGAAAAGAGATTACAATGTACATCTACATCCAATAACAGGTTATATAAAAATTAACAACTTATACCAAGAAAAAATTGAACATAGGATCTTACATTTATAAAAACTCGGTAATTGCTGAGGGCCTTAAAGATATAAAAGTAAACAATAGTGCATACTAAGAGCCTCAAATTGAACAAAAAGAGATTACATAAAAGTAATAAAAACTCAGTAATTGCTGAGAGCCTTAGAGACCAAAACATTACATCCAGTGAGCCAAAAGATCGTTGAGAGCCTTAGAGGCCAAAAGATTACATCCAGCCATTGCTGAGAGCCTTGTCTAAGCAAGAGGGAATTTGAACAACTTAGTTTTCTGCCAATCTATGTTGTTGCATCAAAATTTTTTAGCGAACAAAAGGAGGATACGATGGAGAGGCCGAAGACCATGCACATTGCTAGGACTCAGATTATGCCCCCCCCAACAAGTCGAGAGTACTATGCTCTGAAAATACTGAGGCCTTTGTCAACATCTAGGGGGAACCCATACAGCACAGCCATAAAGAGGCCCTCTGCTAGCATGTCATCTAAGGTGGTGACATGTAGATGTGGGGGGAATCAACTGTGAGAACGAAGGGTCTCCACTAGTGCTAGGATTTCTACTCCAAGTGAGTGCAACACAATCACTTTATATGAGAAGGCAGATAACATTAGGATCACAAAGCATCAAGGGTGGGTGGTAGTACACATGGTGAAGATGAGTGGGTGAGCAGCAGATGAGCAGGGGAGCAGATGAGTGACGAGAGTTGGAGGAGGGAGCATGGACCAAAGTAGAGCAAGGGTGAAAAAGAGGTGGAGGAGGGGTGTGGAGCAAAGTAGCAGAATAGGGGTGGATGAGAGAAATGTAGTAAAATGCCAAATGCCATGGATCTTATATATATAATAAAATTCGAGTTATTGTGGTGGCTGGAGCCTGGGGTTCCATCCATATTAATTGCAGGCCACTGCAGTGGAATCTTAGGCACCACCCTAGATGGGATGGTAATCATGAAGCAGATGCCATGTGGTGGGTGAGCAGGCCACTTTGGTGGCTGGTAATAAATTGCTAGCTCGGTGGAATCTTAGCCATACTCCTAGTGATCATGCATGCTTAAGCGCGGTGGTGGGGTGAGCGGTGGTTGGTAATTTTAACTACCAGCTTGCTAGAATTGTAGCCACAATAGACGTGACCATAATCACTCATTACCATTCACTCTAGTACTCTACTGAGCATGCGAGCCCGGTTATGACTGGTAAGTTTTACTACTCATAGTGATCATGCATGCTTAAGATGCATGCTTAAGCCTGGTGGTGGGTGAGCGGTGGCTAGTAATTTTAACTGCCAGCCCAGTGGACTTGTAGCCACAATAGATGTGGCTGATGATAGCCACCACCACGGGGTAGTAATTCCCACAAAAGTAAATCATGAAGCCTAATCATCTCTAATCCCTCATTACCATGCACTCTAGTACTCTCCTGAGCATGCAAGCTCGGTGATTGGTAATTTACTGCACTCGAAGTAATCATGCATGCAAGTCCGGTGGTGGTAGTTGGTGTTGAGATATCGAGCTCCACGCGTGATATGCCAGGGTAACCGTTGTGTATTTATGTCACCGACTTGTTAGCTGCAGATGTGGTTGGTACACCGCCCATGAATAATAGCTAGATGATAGCTATCCTTATCTACTCTAGTTCGTGGCTCAGTTAGTATGCCACCTTAGTTAGCTGAGTTTGGTTTGAGACCCACATATAGGGTTCTTCTATTTCTTTGTACTAGAGTTCTTTTGGCTTTCACAACTAAGAAGAGGAAAACTGTTTTCAGCCTCTACCTTTGTATGTATTCCCCCATTGTGTATGTGAGAAAGCTGTAAGTGAGACTCCTTTCTTCTCTCCCACTATCTTCACATGGTATCAGAGCCTGGTTCGTGGTAAGGAGCTCAAGAAAGCAAACCAAGTTCGCAGTGTCTTGGTAAGAGGACCAGTGTTGCTTTCCTTTTTTTGAGTTTGGGAGAAAATCTCTACAGGTAGCACAACTGGAAGTGCAAGAGTGCACTGTCTTAGATTGAGACGCCCTTCACGGTGTGACGAAAGGGCTTTATATGCTGGGGAGAGGGCGACGCCCTTGGTGACTTTATTTTTTTTATTCGAGGCCATTTTGGGGCCTGTTTTGAAGGTGGAAGTTCTTCGCAGGCACTCAGAAAAAGGCGTCGTTTTTGCTGTGCGACCACTACTCTGTAGGTCAATGAAAAGTTATCGCAGAAATTGCATCATATGCCTATGCGCAGAGATATTGGGAGTTACAGAATCATCCTTATTGCCTGTTCATGCAAAATCGTCACTAGGAAGTGACTGTGTGGTCAAATACCACTTTTGTCAGTTTTGCAGATTTGCCTGTGCGACGCAGAAGCTGTGTTTTTTTGCAATGACAGACTTTTTTGCAGTGTTATGTAATGGCGTCTAATTCTCTTTCACAGATTGTCACGAAAAGCTTGACAAGAACAACTTCCAAGCATGGAAGTTTAGAATGACGAATTTCCTTATGGGAAAAGGCTATTGGGAGTTCATTACAGGAAATGAAGAAGAACCAATTCTTCCTAATGTTCCCAATCAACAGGAAATGCAGGCATTTAAAGGATGGCATGAGAGAGCCAGAAAAGTTATGTATTGGCTGTCTATCAGTATTTCAGATTCTATGATTGTGCATATTCAGGATGCAAGTACGCCAAAGGAGGCATGGGATACTTTGGCAAAAATGTACGGCACAAATATGCAAGCCAGGAAAATGCAGCTCAAGCAGGAGTTACACAATGTGCAGAGAGAAAATATGAGCATCAATGACTACCACATGAAGGTGAAGAAAATTGCAGATGCACTTGCTTCCATTGGGTCGCCAGCGAAAGATGATGATTTGGTTTCTGTGACCTTGAGTGGTCTAGGAAAGGATTATGCACAGTTTCGGACATCCATTGCTGTTCGTGAAAAATTTCTTGATTTTGAGGAGTTGTTTGCTCTTCTAATTTCTGAAGAGCAGAGAAATGGTGGTGCATCTTCTTTAGGAGGAACTTCAAAAGAAACTGTCTTCTACTCAAATGCTGGAAGAGATAGAGGCAGAGGCAGAGGCAGAGGTAGAGGAGGCCAATTTGGAGGCCGTGGTAGAAATCAAAATATGCAGCAAACTCAAGAAAACCAGTCCTATGGAGGAGGACGTGGTAACTCTAGAGGCAGGGGGAGCCAAAGAGGCCGTGGTGGATGGCAGAGAGGTCAAAATGCAAACAACAATGCTGAATGCTACTATTGTGGTAAAATGGGTCATACGGCTAAAGACTACTACAAAAAGTAGAATGACATCATGAATGGAAAATTACAGCAAGGGAATTATGCATCTTCTAGTAGACAAGGTGATGACAGAAATAAGCATCTGTTTATGGTACAGCACATGACCAATTCTGTGACAAGTGCAGAAGAAAGAAATGATGTGTGGTATGTTGACTCAGTTGCATCAAACCACATGACAGGTCATGCAGAATGGATGCAGGATGCAAGGAAAATGGAAAGACCAGGATTGGTGGAGACTGGTGATGATACTGCACATCCTATTGTGCAGATTGGTAAAATTCCTTTGTCTATGCATGTGGGAAAAAGAAATACCTGTCTAATGTATTTCATGTCTCGAACATCACCAAGAATCTAGTTTCTGTTGGTCAAATGGTTGAGCGGGGCTTGCAGGTCAGATTTAACCCTCATGGATGCTTTGTTGAGGATATGAAAAATCATGGTCGCTTGATAACAAAAGGAAAGAAGAAGGACATGATGTTTATGTTGGATGCGGACATGCGTGAATTGAGTGCAGCAATGTTTGCACATGGGACCGGTGTAGTTGCAGATATTGATATCTGGCATAAACGCATTGGTCATGTTAATGTACAGCGACTTAAATCAATGCAGGCCCAAAATATTATTGCAGGATTGCCTAAATTCAAGGTTGCAAAAATGCATAAGGTATGTGAAGCCTGTCAATTTGGAAAATTGGCAAGGAAACCATTTCCTAGGCATGTTCAAGAGAGTAAGAAGCCATTGGAATTAATCCACTCTGATGTATGGACTACTAAAGCTGCATCTGTTGGAGGCTATCATTATTTTGTCACTTTTATTGATGACTACAGCAGAAAATTTTGGGTGCATTTTATGAAAAAGAAAAGTGAAGTGTTTGGGCATTTTAAAGCTTTTAAAGCTAGGTTGAAAAAGAATCAGGCCTGCAAATAAAATGCCTAAGGTCAGATGGAGGGGGAGAGTACCTCTCAAATGAGTTTGCAAGGTTCCTGCAGGAGCATGGCATAAAGCAACAATATTCATGTAGTCATACCCCACAGCAAAATGGACTTGCAGAAAGGAAAAACAGGCATATTGGAGAGGTATCTCGGGCCATGCTAAATGAAAAATACCTACCAGATTATTATTGGGCTGAAGCAGTTGCTACAGCAGTTTACATAATGAACAGGACTCCCACTGCAGCAATACATGGCATGACGCCAGAGGAGATGTATACTAGTAGGAAACCAGATATTTCTCATTTGAAAAATTTTGGTTGCATTGCCTATGTTCATGTGCCAGATGAGTTGAGGTTCAAGTTGGATCCAAAAGCTGAGAAGTGCATCTTTATTGGTTATTCTCTGCAGCAGAAAGGGTATAGATGCTATAACCCTTCTACTCGTAAGTTTATAGTGAGCAGAGATGTTGTTTTTTATGAGATGAGCAGCTGGTATAAACCAGTAAATGTGATTGATGATATAGATGCACAAAATGGTAATGCTGCACAGAATTCACAGCAGCAATCATAAAATATTAGTGGACCTGCAGTGTCCTCTAGCAGTGGTTCACATACTTCACCATGGACAGGTAAATTGAGATCAGGAGAATCTTCTCAAAGCAATGCAGATAGTGGTATGCAGGTATCACAAAAAGGAAAAGAGAAGGTAGATCAGCCCATGTTTGATGTGAATGCAGGTCACTATTATGTGGATGGTGAATCCAGTGGCTCAGAACAGAGCATTGATGATGAGTTGGGTATTCCTTCTATTGTTATACCTGGAGTAAGGAAGATCAGGGATGTTTTGAGAGCACCTGGAAGTGAGCCTATTTTGCGCAGGTCTACCAGAGCTAGGTATCATGTGGATAGGCTGAAATATGATGGATTTACAGCCATTCACTATGCCTATATGATCAAAGTGATACAGGAACTAGAACCCACTTCTTTTGAGCAAGCCATGGGAAAAGAAAAATGGGAGAAAGCCATGGATGAAGAAATGGATACCTTGGAAGCAAATGCTACATGGGAATTGGTGCCTTTGCCTAAAGACAAGAATGCAATTGGCTGTAAGTGGGTTTATAAGGTGAAGCACAATGCAGATGGTTCTGTGAACAGATACAAGGCAAGATTAGTTGTCAAGGGGTATGCACAAACATATGGGATTGATTATGAAGAAACATTCGGTCCGGTTGCAAGGATGGCAACCGTAAGAGCAATTATTGCTATGGCTGCATCAAAGGGATGGTCTTTACATCAGATGGATGTAAAGAATGCCTTCTTGCATGGTGATTTGCAAGAAGAGTTCTTTATGGAGCAGCCACGAGGTTATGTTCATGCTGTCCATCTTGAGTTTGTTTGCAGGTTGAAGAAAGCATTGTATGGCTTGAAGCAAGCACCTAGAGCATGGTCTGACAAGCTAGGACAGTATCTTGTCACTATTGGCTTTCAGATTTCCAAGGCAGATTTCTCAATTTATGTGAGAAAAAAAGAGAAAGGTATTATGCTGCTTGTCATCTATGTTGATGATTTGATCATCACAGGTGATAGTGATGAGGATATCCTTCATGTGAAAATGCTATTGAAGCAGAAGTTTGAGATGAAGGATTTGGGAGAGCTGTGTTATTTCTTGGGCATTGAGGTGATTAGATCACCAAGTGGGATACATCTCTTGCAGAGGCAGTATGGATTGGACATGCTGTCCAAATATGGGATGACAGGTTGTAAGCCTATTTCAGTTCCTTTGGAGTAGAATGTGAAGCTGAGTGCAAATGCAAGTGAGCTTCTGGAAGACCCTACTATATACAGACGCATAGTAGGAAGTTTGATTTATATGACTATTACCAGGCCAGATTTGAGCTATGCTGTTGGATTGGTAAGTCAGTTTATGCAGGCTCCAAGGAAACCGCATTTGGATGCGACTAGACGCATACTCAGGTATGTGAAGTCCACATTGCAGTATAACTATTTTATGAGGCTGGGGTTCAAATACAGTTGCATGGATACACTGATGCTGATTGGGCTGGTAGTATTTCTAATAGACAATCTACCAGTGGATATGTGTTCTCTTTTGGGAGTGCTGCAGTCACTTGGAGCAGCAAGAAACAACCTACAGTGCCTTGTCGAGCACAGAGGCTGAGTATAGTGGTGCAGCAATGGCTACATGTGAGGTAGCTTGGTTGCATAAGCTACTTTATGATATGCATCAGTCTACAGATGGGCGAGTTGTCATTTATTGTGACAACATGAGCAGTATACACTTGGCAAATAACCCAGTCTATCATGCTAGAACAAAGCACACTGAGGTGCATTATCACTATGTGTGAGAGAAGGTTTTACTAGGTCTTATTGATCTAGTTTATGCCAGCACAGAGGATCAGGTAGCTGACATACTCATGAAGGCATTGGGTGCAGCGAAGCTGTGCAAGTTTATGAGAGTGCTCTCAACGGAAGCAAGAACGGAAGAAGGAGAGAGAGAGACAGAGAGCCACACAAGTTTTGGTGGGTGCAGAACCAACCTAATCTTCTTTTTCATTCATTTATATATGTGTTTGAGTATTGTACATAACCGGGGTAAAGGCACAATGACCTTTAACCCGCACAACCTCCCACTTAAAGGACAATGTGCCTTTAAGGGAGAACAACCAGTGAGCATACTATCCAATGCCCATCAATACACGACAATACTCAAACCGCTGACTAGGTAGACTCTTCGTCAGCATATCTGCAGGGTTATCATCTGTATGAATCTTGACAAGCTCTATGCGCTTGTCCTCAAGTACCTCCCTGATGAAATGGTACCTGACCTCAATGTGTTTGGTCTTTGCATGAAAGACCGGATTCCGTGCTAGCTAAATAGCACTCATGGAATCACTATGCAATGTCGGTACACCTGTATGAATCCCCAAATCTCCCACTAGCCGATCAAGCCATATAGCCTCTTTGCAACCCTCTGTGGCTGCAACATACTCAACCTCTGTGGTAGACAAAGCAACGCAATTCTGTGCGCGAGACATCCACGACACTGCACCACCTGCAAAGGTGAACACATAACCAGAAGTGGATCTCCTACTATCCACATGCCCTGCATAGTCTGAATCTGTGTACCCAAGTACATGCATGTCTCCTTTACCAAAGCAAATGCACATCTCCTTGGTACCCTTCATGTACCTGATGATGCACTTAACTGCCTCCCAATGCCTCTTTCTTGGATTAGCCATATACCGGCTAACAACTCCCACTGCAAATGCAATGTCTGGTCTAGTAGCTATCATAGCATACCTAAGACTCCTAACTACTGATGCATAAGGAATCTTGGCCATCATGGCCCTCTCCTCATCTGATTTGGGACTATCTGTATGACTCAGTTTCACATATGGAGGCAATGGAGTACTCACTACCTTCCCCCCCTCCATATTGAAATGCTGCAATACTTTTGTAACATACTCTTTTTGTGAAAGCCAAAGGAGTTTCCTACTCCGATCACGCGTGATGCACATACCAAGAATATGACCTGCAAGTCCCAAATCCTTCATATCAAAGGCCTCATGCAACTTGGCCTTTAATGCATCTAGCTCATAAGTATTCTTGCTAGCCAATAGCATATCATCCACATATAGTGCCAAGATTATCAGGCTTTTATCCTTAGCCCTTTTAGTGTAGAGGCAGTGATCAATTTCACTCCTCCTAAAATCCTGGGACCGAATGAAAGCATCAAACTTCTGATACCATTCTCTAGGCGCTTGCTTAAGACCATAGAGACTCTTCTTTAGCTTGCAAACTAAATGCTCTTTGCCCTTTTCTTCAAAGCCTTCCAGCTGCACCATGTAAATTTCCTCATGCAAATCCCCATGCAAGAAAGCTGTCTTGACATCCATTTGCATAAGCTCCATATCCTCTACTGCCACTAGTCCAAGCATGCATCTAAGTGTGGTCATCTTCACAACCAGAGAGAATATCTCATCAAAGTCCACACCCTTCTCTTGCTTGAACCCTTTAGCAACCAAACGGGCCTTGTACCTAGGCACATCATCACCTGTGACCTTCATTTTGTAGACCCATTTACATGGCAATGCTTTCTTTCCATGTGGCAAAGGAACCAAGTCCCAAGTCTTATTCTTCATAAGTGAACTCATATCTGATTGCATAGCATACTCCCACTTGCGTTGATCCTCACGCATCATAGCCTCTCTATAGCAAGAAGGCTCCCCGCAATCAGTAAGCATCACATAGTCTACCCCTGGAACAAACCTATCAGGCGGTCTAGACACTCTAGATGATCTTCTCAATGGCATTTCAGCTTGTTGTCCCACTTGCATATCAGCCACATTTGGCTCATCATTTCCACCAATAGATGATCCATCATCTACCCTTGATTGTATACCTGTGGGAGTACTTGGTGGTACCATTTCTTGTACATTTGGTGCATGGACAGCTTGTTGTCTATCAACATATGCAGGTGGATTCACATCCTGGAAAGTGATTCTCCTCATTTCCACATCCCTCATGGGTGCCTTATGCATCTTCTTCTCATTGAAGACCACATCATGGCTGCGTATGATCTTCTTTGCTTCTGGATCCTAGAGACAATAGCCCATCTCTCCATTTTCACCATAACCCAGAAAGATGCATTTCCTAGACTTAGGATCTAGCTTCTTTCGAAGCTCTTTTGGCACATGTGCATATGCCTCACACCCAAACATATGCAAATGAGAGTAAGAGGGCTTCTTGCCACTCCATGCCTCTTCAGGAATACCACCATCCAAACTCTTACTAGGTGATCTATTGATCACATGCACTGCAGTCTTCATTGCCTCAACCCAAAAACCACCAGAAAGACTTGCATTGGAAAGCATGCATTGCAACCTTTATTGAATGGTACGGTTCATCTTTTCTACAACTGGATTTTGCTCTGGAGTGCGAGGGGATGTGAGCTCCCTCTTAATCCCACGTGTATCACAGAAATGCTGAAAGGCATGAGAGAGATACTCTCCACCATTGTCAGTCCGTAGGCATTTAAGCGTTCTACCTGACTGATTCTCAACCAAGGCTAGACATTTCTGAAATACCTGGAACACATCACTCTTCCGAGCTATAGCATAAGCCCACACTTTCCTAGTTGCATCATCAATGAATGTCACATAGCATTCAGCCCCGCCTAATGACCGTGTAGGCATGGGAGTGCATACATCTGAATGCACCAAATCAAGCTTTTCAAACTCTTTCTTTCCCCTTATTTTATGGGCTGATTTAGTTTGCTTCCCATAGAGACAGTGCTCACAAAATTCAAAATCAGAGAAACTCAAATGCGGTACATAACCCAAACGGCATAAGAGTTTCATTCCATTCTGGCTCATGTGCCCCAACCTGCAATGCCACAAAGAAGTGCTTGGCTGCTCGGTTATTGCAACAACATGATCAAATACCCCTGATACATGTAAGGGATACAAAGTCCCACACTTGGCACCCCTGGCCAAAAGCATAGAGCCCTTCTGAATTTTCCAACTTTGAAAGCCAAAAGTGGTGTGAAAACCAGCATCATCTAGCTGACCCACTGAAATAAGACTCTTGGTTAGCTTAGGCACATGTCTCACATGTTTCAAAACAAATGCAGACCCATTTCCAAAAGAAAACTTTATGTCACCTGCTCCCACTATGTCACATGCATAGTCATTTCCAAGATGCACACAACCTGTCTTTCCACTATCATAAGTGGAGAACCATTCCCTATGGGGAGTAACATGGAATGAAGCACCAGAATCCAAAATCCAATCCTAGGAATATGCATCATCTGAAGTGGTAAGCAACTCTGCAGATAAAGCAGACATGAAGAGAACATCATTGTCACTATCATGTGTGACTGCATTGATCTCCTCGATCTTCACTTTTCCTTTGTCCTCCCTTGGACTCTCCTCCTTTTGATTTGCACCCCAATTTGCATTCTTTTTCTTATCCTTTTGCTCTCTTTTCAGCTTGTAGCAATCCTTTTTCATATGGCCCTTCTTGCCACAGTGGTAACACTCAATGTTTCGTGCCCTGGATTTGCTACGAGACTTCCCTCTTTCTTGGGACTTCCCCCTGAACTGTGATCTACCCCTTTGCACATTTAAGGCTGCATCCTGCTTGTTGCCATCCATAGACTTCTGTCTAATCTCCTCGGCCAACAAGCTACCCACAACATCATCAAATTTCAGTACTCCACCAGGTGCAGAGTTACTGACAGCTGTACGGAAGGTATCCCATGAGGATGGCAATGAACATAAGAGAAATATTGCCTTAGTCTCTGCATCAAAATTCATTTTCTGAGCCTGAAGCTGGCTGAAAATAATATTGAATTCATTCAAGTGAGAAGCAATGGAGACCCCTTCCTTCATCTGCAGCTCAAACAACCTCTTCATGAGGTAAACTTTATTAGAGGCAGTTTCCTTCTCATAAGTGGCACACAATTTCTTCCACAAATCTTCTGTAGTCTGCTCATTTACTACTGTGAAATAAACTGACTCTGCAAGATTAAGTCGAATAGTAGACTTTGCTAATGCATCCAACTAATTCCAATCATCCTCAGACATATTTGGAGGCTTAGCTTCAATCCTTGCCAAGGGTTTAATCTACTTCTTTTGAATAAGCACATCTCTTATTTGTTCTTTCCACAAAGAAAAGTTTGTCCCATCAAACTTTTTAATGTTGAAAAACTCCTTTTCAGACATGGAAGAGGATGCCATGATGCAAATAAAGCAAATTCCCAAATGCTAGTGCCTCAAGAGAGAATCACACCAAATACCAGGTGCACCCAAATGTGTATGCCACAATAGAGTGAAATATCACCAAAATTCAAAGCTCAAAGCATCAAAAGATGCATCTGCCTCATGTGCATATACTATGCATCCATATGAGCAAATCTGGCCCAAAAGAAAATGCCAATAAGTGCCAAATGACTCAAGCATAAACACTATCCACTGGCATATGCATCAATAATATCTCATCCAAGAGAGCATAGCACTATCAGTGCATCACCTACAATGTGTCAAAGCTGTCCCTCAGCATAAAATAGCATCCATGTGCAAAGCGTCCATAAAAAATAGCATCCCACAAGGCAATTTGGGCCTATCAGCGCATCCAATAAGGACCACAATGCATCCAAATGGCCTATAAATCATCCACTGCAACCCAATGCATACCACGAACGAGCGCACACTGCTCAAACTGCAACCAGAGTGATCTGCATAAGGTATGCTCAAGAAATCATACTCCCACGGTAATGACCGCTACTGAAAATAGAACCTGAGATGCCTCAAAACATGGGCGCCATTGCATAATCGGACTCAGCAAGAAAATCTGCAAATATCTCTCTTCTGCCAGAACTCCAAAATTCCAATGATGAGTGAGAAATCAGAGTCAACACTTATCCACTGCCATGTGGCATAAATCTAAGGTTTCAAAACCTTAGAATGAAAAATGCATAACAGAGAGACGAAATCGAATACACAGAGATCTATAACTCTGAAAATCCTCCACCGAATTACGCAAGAACTGACAGGTAGGGGTTTTTGGGCGTCCGAAACGCAATGGGACAAACGGTTTTGGAAACCGTGGTCTCAATCATTGGGTCCAACACACGGACTGAAAAACGTTTTTGGAAACAGAGCTGTCTGCAAATGGTTGCTCCAAACTTGAGTTCTAACACCCGGGCAAAAAACGCAGAAACTGACACAATGAGTCAGAAATCCAATGAAATGATCCCAGATTCAAGAATGAAGGTGTTTCCAAGCTCCTGAAGTGAAGTGGACACCAAAAGCAAGCAATAGTTGCCTCTACAAGTCAATATGGAGTCTCTGTCATCGAACGGAACAGGGAAAAGCTCAAAAAACGACTTTTTCTTTGAAACCACTTAACAGGCTCTGAAAACCACTTCGCAAAGCCAAAGTGACTTTTCCAAAGGTTCCTCCAAGGTCTCTGCACACTCGGATGCAAGTAAAGTCACCCACAAAGCTTCCCACAAAGCTTCTCCTTCCTCCCACAGAGCTACTGAGCTTCTAAGCATTCACGCATGCTCAGCTAGATCACCCGGGCTCTGATACCAGTTGAGAGTGCTCTCAACGAAAGCAAGAACGGAAGAAGGAGAGAGAGAGACAGAGAGCCACACAAGTTTTGGTGGGTGCAAAACCACCCTAATCTTCTTTTTCATTCATTTATATATGTGTTTGAGTATTTTACATAACCGGGGTAAAGGCACAATGACCTTTAACCCCCACAGTTTAGAGACCTGCTTGGTGTGCAAGAATTGGGGTTGAGCTCGAGGGGGAGTGTTGAGATATCGAGCTCCACTCGTGATATGCCAGGGTGACCGTTGTGCATTTATGTCACCGACTTGTTAGCTACAGATGTGGTTGGTACACCACCCATGAATAATAGCTGGATGACAGCTATCCTTATCTACTCTAGCTCGTGGCTCAGTTAGTATGCCACCTTAGTTAGCTGAGTTTGGTTTGAGACCCACATATAGGGTTCTTCTATTTCTTTGTACTAGAGTTCTTTTGGCTTTCACAACTAAGAAGAGGAAAATTGTTTTCAGCCTCCACCTTTGTGTGTATTCCCCCATTGTGTATGTGAGAAAGCTGCAAGTGAGACTCCTTCCTTCTCTCCCACTATCTTCATAGTTGGAACGTGGTAACTAGAAGGTGAGTAATTGCGGGCCACTGCCGTGGCTGGTAATTAACTGCTAGCCTGATGGGTCTTATCCCCTAGCATAGATGTGGCTGGGAATCTTAGATGCTACCACCTCTAATCATTCATTACCATGCAAGTCTGTATTGCCACCTTGAATTAATCAAAATTTGGGCCAACCACCGTGGTGGCTCTCACCTTGACAGTGTAGTCGAGCTACAAACTGCTATTCCATTCCCTTAACTGTTTTGTCTTCTATCCCTCTCGATCGTTTCATTCTCCCTTGCAATCGGACTACTGTAAACTCAAGCCTCCACTATTCCATTTCCTTCACTATTTCATCTTCTATCCCTCTCGACCATTTCTTTCTCCCTTGCAGTCGGACTGCAAACTCAAGCCTCTACTGTTCCATTTCCTTCACTATTTCATCTTCTATCCCTCTCGACCATTTCTATCTCCCGTGCACTCTTCCTACAACTTCTATCCCCTCTTGTAATGGACCCTCCTCAATCTGGGAGCTCCTCACACAATTGTTCCTCCCCCTCTGTAGCACAGTGTGAGAGCCCCTCCTCCCCTGATCTTGAAATCATGACATATGGGAGCTCCTCTCTCACTCTTCAAAAGCCCAATTTGGATGCTCTCCAAAACTTCACCAGGTTGGTATAGGCCCGTGAACGTGAAGGAGGGGCAACTAGCTGTCAAGGTCATAAGATTACCATTAATGAAAGCATGATTGAAAATGCTCTAGGAATTTCTGGAGGTAGTTTGCAAGCACACTTTTTCGAGAAGCAATGGGGCATGCTAATTGGTGTTTAAATAGAGCTTGCTTAATAACAACACCACATCCATCATGTTCACCCTTGCCATGGCTAGACCCAAAGAAATTCCAGATCACATCTAGACCAGTCAGGGATTTGAACTTTGAGATGAAGTAGAATCCAGGGCTGATTTAAATTGAGAGGCAACACCATTTGACCACACCCAATGTTGTTTTATATTTTTTGCATGGGGATTTTCCTTTTTCAGCCATTCCCAATGCAGTAGAAAAGCATGCTACACAAATAAGGTGTCATGCTCCCTATCATCTAAACTGTAGAAATGGTATGCACATTGCATTGACCTGGACTCCTATGAGTCAGCAAGAAGATTGGCATCAGGTTTGGAAGAATCAAGCAAATGACTATACATGATATGCACAAGAGTTGTTATCTATTTGCTGTACCACTGAGCACTTTGTATCTCATCTTGTTCTTGAAATGAATTATTTTCAGCAAAATCTATGACATATACAATAGTGTCACGGGGAAAATTGGCAAGGCACGTCCTGAACTACTTATCCTACCAGCTGGTCGTGAAATTGTGAAGCACATATTTTGGGATGGATTGAACCACGTGACCTACAAGCTCTCTTGGTTGGGTGCTCTTATATGACAGTAGCAATCTCTTTTTATCGGATCCTTCAACATTGACATTTTTAAATCTCCTCCATTTTACAGCAACATGGTTGTCTTCCCTCATTTCATTTGGACATACATTGAATGTTTTCTTCTTCAGCTTCAAACTGCAATTCTTGCATGTGCCGCCATGAATGCATTCAATCTTGTGCCACTCATGGTCTCCCTTTGGACAAACCACTGGCTCCCATAGAGACCTTAGGCTACAAAACGTTCCCTCCCTTGCAACACACAATGAGGATCCAGGTTGCCTACAGATTGTGCATCATCAAGGAGGCATGGGCATCAATCCCCATGGAGTAATGCTCCAACATGACCAAATCTCAAGTCATTCATAGCTGGCCCGGCTAGGTCAAAGTCTATGTGTGTTTTGCAAACAACAAACATTCCTATCTTTGAGATTCTTGACATACTAGGGCTTACAATGCTCAAAGCTCCTTTGCCCAATTGAAATGTCTAGATTCTAATCCGTAAACTTGAGATACAACTTCGTCTGCTGACCCAACACGTGGGAACAATAGAGCAGTGAGCCCCTTTTTTGCTACTACTAAAAGAAGACAAAACATACTCTAATTAAAGTATATAATGAAGTAAAATAATTTTCAATCATCGAGCTGGTTTAGGACAATCACAATTTCAATCACCGGGCTGGTTTAGGACACGTTTAGGATAGTCAACCACCGGCAATACCCGCAGATATTTGTTCCTATTCACTCGTATCAAAGCATTCCAATGGAAGATTTGCAAGAGCGATTCCTTCGTTTCAGGCTTATGGTTCATAGAGATAGATGGATGAGACGGAATCGTCACTCATCCAAAGATTTTCTCATTCATAACATGTTGTTTGAAAGTTACCCTTCCCTCTTCAGACATCAGCGTCCTCGATGATAAAGTCTGGGAACACTCTCCGCAACTGATATACGGATTCCCAGGTAGCTTCGGATAGAGGCTGACCATGCCATGCAACCAACACCGTGGGTATCTTTCAATTTCGTATTTGCATTGTTCCTCGGTCCAGGATTCTTGTTGGTTTGCGCCTTGCAATATGTTTAGGACAGTCACAATTTCAACCACCAGGATGGTTTAGGACACTATGACAATTTCAACCACTGGGCTGGTTTAGCCTGACGGTCTCAACTTCACATATATTAGATAATACAAGTATATTGCTTTTCATTTTTGAATTTCACCATTAGAAAATAACAATATATTGCTTTTCATTTCTAAATTTCATAATTTCAATCACAATTTATGTCAGTAACTACTTGCTATTTATCGTGACTCGGCATCGGGATGGTTTAAGACAATCACATTAAGTCCAAGCCATCCCGGTCTAGAAATAGTGGTATATGACCTGAATAGTAGGAAATTAAATTTAACAAATTTTAGGAAATTAAATTTAACAAATTTAAGTACTAAGAAACACAATAATTTCAACCATCGGGTTGGTCAATAACTAATGACTATTCAAGTACGCTAGTTCAGGATAATCACATAACTAGTGATTGAGCTGAGGCAGCCATGGTTGCATGATGTTCCAACCACCGAGATGGTTTTGTAAAATAACAATATATATTGCAAAATATATTGTTGCTAATTTCTTCTCAACCACGCCACCGGGCTGGACAACAACTAATGTCTGTACTTCGACCACGCTAGTTTTGGACAATCATATAACTAGCAATTGAGCTGAACTAACCTACGGTTGCATGATGTTCCAACCATCAGGCTCGTTTAGGACAATCACATTTAGTCCAAGCCTGGTTTAAAAAATGAAACAAGTAAACTATCCCAAAGCTCAATCATAAATAACCACCAAGCTAGTTTATGCACCACTAACCTGCATTGTATCTAGCATATGTATGATGTTCTCCTCAAACACCTTATGTCCCATCCGCTTCTTGTAGATGTCCTTTCTATTTATAGAAACTCTCATATTTTTATGCCAAAGCGTCATCACTATAGCAATGACTTCGGCACTTAAGCTGTCTCTCCTTTTCTTGCGTTCTGTTGAAGCCCACAGGCTTCTCAGATTGGGATGATTGTGCATTGCTTCTGCTCTATGTTCAATTGCTGGAGCCACGTTGGTCCTTCTGATTGACAACATCTTCAACATTGTGCACCCAAGCCATTTCTCCTTTGTTTCAGAAGACACCAACATAGCTAATGTCGCCCTCTTTACAGCTAGTTGATCTAAGCTTACACCCCTTTTACTTTCTGTAGGCCATTTCTCAGGCTAGAGAGCATCGCCTCTTGGGTGTACATCTCCTGAGGTGTTGGTAGGTTTGTTACTCTATGAAGTTTAGGATGTAGGCTAAGGTTTGTGAAGAGTCGAGACTGGTAATCACCTGAATGGCCTGATGTTGCTGCCTTGAATGCTCCCATTAATCGTGACACCACAGCTCATGTTATTTGCTCCGATGGCAATGATCGAATGTGTGCATCTGCAATCACTTCTTGCTGCTACTCTGTAAGGAGTCTTCTTTCTTCTCGTTGTTTCTCCCTTTACGGATGTTGTAAAAGTGTCTTCCATTGCTGATTCGATACTATGCCAGCGCTTTCCTTGACCCACACTCTGTTCCTTGTGCCTTGACTTGACTTTTCATCTTTCTTGTCTCGCAGCCTTTGTCTGCTTCTCTTGCAAGCCATGGTGAGCTGCATGTTGCCCCATTGATGCCATGGCCACGGTTAGTCCATAATAGACCCTGGCAAACCAAAGTGTACACAAGGTCACGTCGAGGTGCGTGTGGGTTGCAGGGCATTTGCAGGGCGGGGGTAGGTTGCAGGTAAATCTTCCAAGATTTGATGGGCAAGAGGTGTGAAAATTCAAAATTTGCGATAGTAGTGAAATTTCAGCCGTTGGTTTTTTCCCCCTCCGACGATACACGTCAATAGAATTTAATATCCCAAACAAGTGCAATGCAGCCTAAAATGCTTCAAAACACTAATAGGCCGAAGGGGATGCTATCGTGTTTGATGTTGCGTATTATTAAATGCAATGACCTTTGGCATGTTTATGAGCCATATAGCAAGCAAGTGCATGGAAAAATAAACAATTCACAATTGTAAATAGTGTTGGATTTATTAAAATATCTTTTCACATGCACAAATTGCACTTTTCCAACTTCTTCCATTTTAGGGTGAATCTAAATACCAATACTAACAACTATCAATGTTTCAAGACCACCATGCAGTAGTCCCACTAGTTTGGATTCCAAATTTTCAATCTATTTTGGTTTTCAATAAATAAATAAAAAGCTATGGAGCATGTCCTCAAATGGGTATGCATCACTTTAGCACAACATTGGAGGCCTGTTAACCCATGCCTAATGTTCTCATTTAGGTGTGTCCTTGGGTTGAGGAGAAGCTCATGTAGTGTACTTTTGAATGATTACTTGGTTGCATGTATGTATAGAATAAAATTTTGATGTATTTGAATAAATTGCCATATCCTACAGTCTTCAAGATGCATGCTTCACATGCAACATAGCACTTGTAATGATTTAACGGTCTCGTTCCAAATACTTCATCCATAATTTTTTGCTCTCATGTTCAATTTTTAATGTGTACTACAACTTGAAGTCAAAGTTTGCTGAATTCCATCGAGCAATGCATAAGTTATGGGTCATACAAGATACCTATATATAGAAAAGTCCTTGAATATCCTCACCAAAAATGGCTACACCCAACCAAACAATGACCCACATAATGCAATTTTAAATTTACAATCATTTCAAAAAGTAATTTTAAATTTCTTAATGACATTATGGCATACATATTTTTATTCTTACCTAACAACACAAAGCAACTATAGATGCACAAAATAGCGGGTGCGTTTATAGGCGTTTCTTGAATTGAGAAATTACGAGCACGTCTAATAGCGTGTCTAACAGCGCATCTATTTGCGCATGTATTGACACGTCTATTATGCATCTACACTGAGAAAATACGGGCCTGTCTAACACTGCATCTAACAGCACATCTATTTGCGTGTGTATTAGCGCGTCTATTAGTGCGTCTATACTGAGAATTAGACGCGTTAAATCCTGCACCATATCATCAAACACCTCCTCCTCCACGGCTTCATGAGGTAATGACGGAGGGCTACTATCACCATCACTCCATGCATCCATAACGGTCCCTCTTAAAGATCCCACCTCATATCGTCGACGCTTCACCTCCTCATGACGAGCATAGGGCAACATATGCTGGTGTGGCATTGCATCCTGTATCAAATTAAAACAGGATCATAACTCAAACATATGAACACCCATAGGTATCTTAATCAACCTTAACTCTTTAACACTTACCATGTTTACGGTCACATCCCATTCTCCATACTTTGAGATGTGATTGAGTGTAATCCTACATGCATGATATATGTTTGCTCGACATCGATCACACATACATTTGATTTTTTGCTCCAACCACATTTTGCAATGGTGGATACGGAGGGATTCATCCTCATTGGAGCTACTTGTTGAAGATGAAGACCTCCTATAAATAAACAACCCAAAAAATTTGCTCTTGTATCAAATATTTATTCTTAAAGCTCTGTGGCGCGTCTAATACCGTGTCTATAGGCACATCTGTTTTGTGGTGCGCATCTATAGGTGCATCTAAACCGTGTTGTAGATGCACAATTAGACGTGCATCTAGGCACATATATAGACATGCAATTAGATGGACTTATAGACGTGATTTTCAAACCTACTTTTAGCACGCTTTCTTTTCTTCACATACTTTTGGCATCGCGCAGCTTGCTTTGCTATTAACAGACACAGTTCTGAGCATCCACACTTATCCCCAAGCACCCACACTTATCTTGAGGCTTACATAATCATCTCCAAGCACACAAGAGAAGAGGGTGAACAAGGAAGAGAAGAAAGAGAAGCAAAGGGTGAACAAGGAAGAGAAGAAAGAGAAGCAACTTTGAAGAAGGCCAAGAAGCTTCCATACCTCTATCCAAGGTAAGTCTCTTTATGGTTGATCTTCTTTGAAAGTTTCTCTCTTTGGATTTGTTCTTTGTCGTATCCAAGAAATGAATGTTTTTGGTACTAGTGTTGTGCTTTTGTGTCAGTCGCATGTCCTTTTTGAGTTTTTAGAATAGTCCATCTGTCGAAGTATGTCTATAGATGCATCTGAGAGCGCATCTAAGAGCGTGCCTAAGAGTGCATCTATAGATGCGTCTACTCTATTTTTAGAAACAAATAGCCACGTCTATAGACGCGCTATTATATGCGAAGATAGATGCGCTTTGTGGTTTGGAGTCTATAGTCCTGACTCTTGGGGGGTGTTTAAAGTACCCGTCATGTAGTCATATAACTCCTCAGGACTGGGAGGGTACCCCAAAAGGTTATATAACTCCCGAAAGGTGGTCTCTCAAAGATCAAGTGAGCCTGATGAGCTTCCTGGCCACATGATGAACTGAAAAAAAGAAAAAAAGAAGATTACTGATGAGCTGAGAAGAGAAAAAGAAGAGAAAAAGAGAGAAAAAGAGAGAAGGAAAGAGAGTAGAAAAGAGAGGAAAAGTGGGGATAAAAGAGAGGAGAAAGGAGAGAAAAAGAGAGGAGAAAAAGAGAGAAAAAGTGGGGATAAAAGAGAGGAGATAGGAGAGGAAAAGAGAGGAAAAGAGAGGAGAAAAAAAGAGAGGAGATAAGAGAAAAATTACCACAAAAAGAGAAGGAAAGAAAGGATAAAAGAGAGAAGGAAAGAGAGGAAAATAGAGGAAAAGAGAGGAGAAAAAAAGAGAGAAAAAGAGAGGAGATAGGATAGAAAAAGAGAGACGAAAAGAGAAGGAAAGAGAGGATAAAAGAGAGAAGGAAAATATAGAGTGCAATCCCTTTTTTCAATCGTGCTTGCCCTTTCCATCATTCATGCAATCCCCTTCTTCAATCATGCAATCCCTTTCCATCATTCATGCAATCCCTTTCTTCATTCATGCAATCACTTATTTCCATCATTCAATATGCAATCCTTTTCTTCGAAGTGGAAGTGGAAAGGGAAAGGGAAGAGGAAAGAGAAAGGAAAGGGAAGGGAAGGGAAGGGAAGGGAAGGCAAGCCTGAGAGAAAGCTAAGTGGAGGGGATGGAGAAGCAGGGCAAGGAAGGAGAGGTGGAGGGTAGAGATGAAGGGGAAAGAGAGGGCGGAGGACGAGGGGCGAAGGGAGGCGAAGGGGAGAGGCGGAGTTGTGAAGGTAAGTGAGTCGATTAATTTGGCTTTACATTATTTAGATTTATGCTTACATAGCTTAAGTTAATGTGACAACGTGGTCTAATTGATTAATTGAAAATTAGCTAGAAGCGATTAGGAGACATGCATGTAAGTCTACCGAGTCCCACCTATACAACCATATATATTTATGTGCATACATAACTCAAGGTTAAATGTTGGACGTTGATACAATAGCTTTGCTATGTATAATGTAATCGGGAATCCCGTGGTAGAAAGTTTGCACACCAATACAAAATATTCAAAAACTAATTGATCTGATACTAAACCACATTCTTTAGATGATACAAGGAATTTGTCAAGGTTAAATTCTCTGGGATGCATTGGGTTGTCTTCTGCATACACAACTATAATTGAAGGTTTTTTCAGCCTTGAACTTTAAATTTAGATGTCTCCATTCTACATTGTCTCAGGCCACCACTTTCTAGCTCCACAAAACTGCAATTCGCGGTGAAGATCAAATTCCACCCAAACCAGAATCACAGAATGACATGGACAAGGCCTAGAGAAAGAGGTGAGTGCTTCGACCAAGTTGACGATGCGCACACATGCAAAGTACCCTTTATTTCAAACAAAGGAAGCAGCCCTTCTTCATTATATGAAGAGGTGAGCGCTTCTACCAAGTCGACGATGCGCACACACGCAAATTGCCCTTTATTTCAAACAAAGGAAGCAGCCCTCCTTCGTTTTATGAAGAGGTGAGCTCTTCGACCAAGTCGACGATGTGCACACATGCAAATTACCCTTTCTTTCAAACAGTCAAGACACACTCAAAACTGTAGGTAGCTCTATACGTCAATAACCCCCAGTTCTGTACGTCAGTAGCCTGGCAGCTCTATACGTCAATAGAGTGGCCGAGTATGCATCAATAGGGCTCGCAACAAGACGATTGCTGAATATGCTCTCGCGATGTAGGCCTCCTTCTCCTTCTGCCCTGGCCGATGACGGTCCACTCTCACCCTGGGCACATGAGGAGAAATTCCTCCGATGGCTTATTGTTTGGTGACGTTAGAGTTGGAATGAAAACGGAACAGCAACCCTTCCCTGACGATGCCTATCCGACTATACACAAGCAGTTAATGACACGTTACCAACCCATAACCAATCAAAACGCTGCCCATCACCCTTTCTTCTTACTGGATTCCTGTGGGATCATATCACAAGGGACTTTAGACCAATCTCTATATAGGAAATTTCTAGGTAACTAGGAAATCTAAGCATATTTCCTAGATAGGAAGAGCAATTTTCTCCCCTTTATCTAGGAAATTATTTTTCCTATATAGACTAGGTAGTGCTATCTAGGAAATTTGACTTTAGTGTGGAGAATCAAGTAGATTCTAAGTTATCTATATAGGAAATGAGGTCTTTTGTATATAGGAAATTATATTTCCTATATAGACCATGCAATGCTATGTAGGAAATGTGACTTTCTATATGGTGAATGAAGTGGATTTTATGTTTCCTATATAAGAAGTGGGGTATTTTCTAAGAAATGTGACTTTTTATATGGAGAATCAAGTGGATTCTAAGTTCCTATATAGTTAATTAGAAAACATGTATCTTTTCTATGTGGTGATTTCAATTACCTACATAGAAATGAGTTGTTTATGCAACCAAGAACATTGTATTATCCATGTGAATTTTTATATTAAAAATGAGCAAATATATAAGAATCTTGTATAATTTAATTTGAACAGGATACACTATAGGCAAATTATAATTTTTACAAATTTTAAAACTCTCATATTTTTTCTTCTATAAATCCAAACTTTTCTAAGTGTAACATATAATAATATATCTATTTGTAAGTGCAACATACAAATAATGTCAATGTGAATTGTCAAATGTGTAAAAAATAAAAATATGAAATGTAATTTCAAATTGATGATTCAAATAAAAGGGTCAATTAAAAGTAAGTGCACAATGTGCAGCTGATATTCATATGAAAGTCTCAATTGTCTAATAAAGGGTAAATAATTACTTGAGCCATGAAATGAACAATGTGTGATGTAAAATGAAATGTTTTGGTGTAAAAATTAGTTATCTCATTTTAATCCAAATGATAAAATTAATTTTAAATGAGATGTTGAGATCCTCTAGTGCACAAAATTTCAAATAGTATGCAAAGTTTTATGTTGTGATGTCAACGGGGTGTCAATGCATCTTCACTCCATTGATTTTTTGATACCCTGAAATTCCATGTACATTTGTAAATAAATATGACAAAATAGACCTCTAGGTTGCTTGCTATATCGTCCATCCAAGAGGCATTCATCTAATTGAAAGAAAGTTTGCTAATCTCCCATTTTTTTCCCTTAAACTTTTGTATTAATTCATAGTACACATTATACATTAAGTTAGTATTATGCTGTGGTATTAATGTATAGTCACTCCATGAACTTTTTGATACCCTTCATCCATCTATATTTGAAAATAAATCCAAAATAAAACTCTATGTTGCTTGCAATATTGTCAATCCAAAAGGAAGCCATCTAGCAATAACATAATTTTCTTAGGTCCATGCAAGCACGGTGACAAAATTGGCCTAAGTAGTGCATGCCCGCCACCCATTCCTATGTGATGCTAGGGAGAAAGGCTCCCTAAAAAGATGGAGAAGCAACTTAGCAGCCATCAAGTGTGTGAAAACAATGAGTGTGGAGCATGGTGAGGATGGAAGTACCTCAAAAGAGGTGGAGAGGTGTGATGAAAGTAGTACCTTGAAAGAGGTGGTCACTACGGGTGAGGCTTTGGGTGAGCAACTTGAAGAGGATGGAGAATCGATGTCGTATATGGAAGCACTAGCAAAAAATCTCCAACCGAGCTTCACTCCACTCGAGTTGGAAGAAGCCAAATAGATCGCGCAAGGGAAGTTGCAACCAAAGGGTGGTACGAAGTGGGTTAGAAGCATGTTGCAAACTTTGAGCTCCAGGTTGAAGACATCAGGCCGAGCTGAAGCGGTTGGCAAGAGAAAGTGCCTACTTCTTCTTTACAGGTAGGGTTCAACTTTGGAGGAGCTCCAACAGGTCCTAGCTAGTTTTTGAATGTGATATTCCAGCCTTGGCCTATATGGCAAAATTCATTGCTAAAGGATTTTTTTTGGTGCACTTTATTTCGAAAGCTCTTTGCTACGATGGGATTTTTTTTGGTCCGCTTTATTTCGAAAGCTCTTTGCTACGATGATTTGAGTAGGTCCTTCATGTTTTCCAATGCTTCAGTGATTGTTATCCCTTGGAGTGCAACTTTCTTCACCATCAGATTTGAGCATGCAAGAGAGTGCACTAATCCACTTTGCTTCTAATCAAGTGACCCCATCATCGTATCCAACCACGAGCAAATGCGATCCCATCATCGTATCCAACCACGAGCAAATGCGATCACGGATCAACGGGGACCAACACACATTCAACTGAACAACGGAGGGTGATGGGTAATAAAGGTAAGTCCAAGGTGGTTTTGACTCTAGTGAGAAGCCCATGCAGAGTGTTGACCCATTGCATGAAGCCCTCGTAGTTCATAATAAGGAGCTATTGGTGTTGGATTCAACAGTTGTGGTCTCTCAACTTCCAGACACTCCCCAGATCTTCTTGCATGGTGGTCAAGATATTCCCAATGCCAATCATAAAAAGTGCCGCCTTTGAAGAAAAATCTCAACTAGGCCCATAGGAAGATCATCATGAAATAATAAGTAGTACAGAAGGCAAGGCCCTCCTTGCCATCCCATCAGCTAAAAACTTCATGAAGAGAAAAAAAGAGGCTACCAGGTCTGCTGGGTTAGGGAAAGAGAAAAGATTTAATTTCTTTAGAGATGCCTACAAAGTATTTGCTCAATAATCTAGGTGCTGAGAGGAGCAAGGGTTCAGGTATTGTTGTAATGTCTTGGAATATTAGAGGATGGTGTGATAAAGGAAACAAAAAGGTTGTCTGACTATAGTGAAGAAGTGGAGACCTCAAGTTCTCCTACTTCAAGAATTGAAGTATGGCTTGGATGAGAATTGGTGGTTTGATTTTCATAGGCTTGGCACTACAAGGCATAGGCCATTTTCCGACGGAAATACCGACGCTTTTTACATTAAAATTTTTTTTTTTTCACGGGCGCAAAGGTCGCTATAAAAGTCGTTAAAATCGTCGGAAAAGGAGCATCGCTATAAACCGTCGCTATATAGCGACGTTGTTAATCGTCGCTATATAGCGACGTTTACATCGTCGCTATATAGCGACGATGTAAGCGTCGCTATATAGCGACTCTGTTAATCGTCGCTATATAGCGACACTGGTAAACGTCACTATATAGCGACGATTAACAGAAGGTAAAAAAAATGGTTAGTGGGGCTAAACAGGGCCAAAAGGAAGCCCTGTTTAGCCCCACTAACCATTTTTTTTTTTTTGTAATTACAAAAGAAAGTTTTTTATACAAAATTTCCCTTGCTTGCAGGGTGATACAAAATTGTTCTTGTGAACGATGGGGAAGAAATGCATATACATATACAACTGTGTTTGAAACAAAATTACCCTGTGAAAGGGTGATACAAAATGGCTCTAACGAGCGGATATGAAAAATGCTACTACCACTACTAATCCGAATCCGAATCCGAATCGTCTTGTTGGGCTGTTCCCTGGTCCTCGGCACCTGCATCTTCTCCCTCGTCCCCGACACCTGCGTCTTCTCCTTCGTCATCGGCACCTGCGTCCGATCCTTGCCCCTGTTGATCGCTCGTCTCTGATGATGGGACGCTTGAGCTTTGACCCTGAGAGTGAACCATATAAATTGAAAATTAGATTGGAACTTAAATTAAAAAGTGAGATTACAAGCAGGAGTAAACTTATACCGTGCGAGCAGCCACCTCAGCCCAATCGACTGTCGCTCCCATTGCCTCTTGCTCAATGAACCACGGCTTGGTTCCTATCCGAAATGCGCGCCGCGTCTCTGCATCCGTAGGAAGACGACCCATCGCAGCTTGCTGTGGATCCAATTTACGAGAGTTAGAGTTAGCTAAAGTGCATGTAATATGTAAGTAAAACAAATAGAACAATACATTAAATGGAAAGAAGTAAACTTACCACGGTTGCCTCGAACGCATACCGTCCACCTGCACCAAAGTGCGAAGTACCTACGACATCCAGCCATCTCTTCGCAGCCCTCCTCTGACCCTCGAACATTTCAGGATGGTCCCTATTCTGCTTCTTCAAGAACTTCCAATCAGCTTTGTCTGCCTAGCTGGGTTTAGACAACCCCTTTGTAATGGAAGTACGCATGGTTGATCTGCGATGCTTTAGGACCAAACCCATGCGCTCGAGCATATAACTGTTATTAAACTCCACATTTGGCGGATTAGGAAATCTGAGTTTTAACTCATCGATCACCGCCTGCTTCTTTTGGCCATCTTGATACCGCCAATCGATATTTATGCCGCTCTTGAAGTGATGACTCATCAACCGCCTCATGGCGGCCATCACTGCTTTGCCCTTTTTGTCTTCTATTATCTCTCCGGCAGATGTGATTTGATAGGAGAGATCCCCTGATGAGTAAGGGGGACTGACGGTAGCAGAGTCTGAAGGAGTGGAAGCTGCGCGACCGCTTCCGGATCGAGGAGTAGCTGTGGGAGTAGGAGAGGGAAAGGGACCTGACTGATACTGTGTCTCCGGACCAAGTGGAGACCTAAAGGAGCGTGAGTGTGCTGACTCGTCTACATCTCCTGAGTCAGCACAACATGAGCCGCCCATCCTACTCTTCCTTCCCTTGCGGGAGGCATGCGCAGGTGATGATCCCGCGGTCGAAGGGGCGCGAGGGGATGGCTGGGCTGTACGTCCACCCGTCGGTGTAGGGGAAGGAATTGCGGAGGTCCTCTGAGAGAGCAGAGAGAAGAATCTCGCTGCCTCCTCATCGCTCATCTGCGCTACAAACTCGTCGGGAGTCCCAACAAAGCCATGCGCGGCTAGCAAAGGAGTCCCCTGAGGGGTAGTCGCAGTGCTACGTGGAAGAGGGGTCGGACCAGGGGTAGTCACAGTGCTAGGACCGAGAGGAGTCGGACCAGGGGTAGTCCTCGGGGTAGTCGCCTGAGAGGAATCAAAGTCCTCTGGAGCATATAGATCGTGAGCTCTCCTCCTGCGAGGCTGTCCGTACTCGTCCGATGAGCGACGTGATCCCATGTCTAACATAGACACAAACACGAAAACAGAAAACAAATAAACAAACATGAGCATTCTCATAGGCATAGGCATAGGCAAGAAGAAAGAAGAGGGAAAGGAAAGAAGAGGGAAAGGAAAGAGGGAAAGAAGAGGGAAAGATAAGAGGGAAAGAAGATGTAAAGTAAATAAAAGAATGAGAACGAGGAAATAGAGAATGAGAGAAAGGGAAAGAGATGAGGGAAAATAGAGAATGAGAGAAGGGGGAATGAGAGAAGGGGGAAATAGAGTGGGAAATAGAGAATGAGCTTATGCAGAAATAGAGAATGAGCTTATGCTTCTCTCATTCTCTATTTCCGCATAAGCTCACGCATGTGCATGAGCTTATGCGGAAACTTAAGCATAAGCTCATGCACATGCATGAGCATAAGCATGAGACGGATGAGTTTCCGCATGCTTATGCTCATGCAGAAAAAGAGAAGGAGCTTATGCAGAAAAAGAGAAGGAGAGAAGCATCTCTCATTCTCTATTTCCGCATAAGCTCCTTCTCTTTTTCCGCATGAGCTTATGCTTATGCTCATGGGTGAGCATGAGCTTATGCTCATGTTTCCGCATATGCGAAAATAGAGGAGGAGAGAAGCATAAGCTTCTCTCATTCTCTATTTCCGCATATGCTCACGCAAAAGAGAAAGAGAAAGAGCTTATGCGGAAAAAGAGAATGAGATCCGCATATGCTTCTCTCATTTTCTATTTCCGCATAAGCTCCTGCGGAAACTTCCGCATAAGCTCATGCTCATGAATAAGCACAAGCTCATGCGGAAACTTACGCATAAGCTCATGGACATGAATGAGCATAAGCATGAGCTTATGCTTATGCTCATGCATAAGCATAAGCATAAGCTCATGCTTATGCTCATGCGGAAAAAGAGGAGGAGCTTATGCGGAAAGAGAGAAGGAGCACTTGCGGAAACTTGCGGATAAGCTCTTGCGGAAACTTGCGGATAGCTTATGCTTATGCTTATGCTTATGCGGAAACTTGCGGAAACTCATGCTCATGCTCATGCGGAAATAGAGAAGGAGCATAAGCATGAGCATAAGCATAAGCATAAGCATAAGCATGAATGAGCATAAGCATGAGCTTATGCTTATGCTTATGCATAAGCATAAGCATAAGCTCATGCATAAGCTCACGCTTATGCTCATGCGGAAACTTGCGAAGGAGCTTATGCGGAATGAGAGAAGGAGCTTATGCGCAAAAAGAGAAGGAGCTTATGTGGAAAAAGAGAAGGAGCACTTGCGGAAACTTGCGCATAAGCTCTTGCGGAAACTTGCGCATAAGCTCATGACAAGCTCCTTCTCTCATTCCGCATAAGCTCCTTCTCTATTTCCGCATGAGCATAAGCATGAGCTTATGCTTATGCTTATGCATAAGCATAAGCATAAGCATAAGCATAAGCTCATGCTTATGCTCATGCGGAAATAGAGAAGGAGCTTATGCGGAATGAGAGAAGGAGCTTATGCGGAAAAAGAGAATGAGAGAAGCGTATGCTTCTCTCATTCTCTATTTCCGCATAAGCTCTTGCGGAAACTTACGCATAAGCTCATGCTCATGAATGAGCATAAGCATGAGCTTATGCTTATGCTTATGCATAAGCATAAGCATAAGCTCATGCTTATGCTCATGCGGAAAAAGAGAGGGAGCTTATGCGGAAAAAGAGAAGGAGCACTTGCGGAAACTTGCGGATAAGCTCTTGCGGAAACTTACGCATAAGCTCTTGCGGATGAATGAGCATAAGCATGAGCTTATGCTTATGCTTATGCATAAGCATAAGCATAAGCTCATGCTTATGCTCATGCGGAAAAAGAGAGGGAGCTTATGCGGAAAAAGAGAAGGAGCACTTGCGGAAACTTGCGGATAAGCTCTTGCGGAAACTTACGCATAAGCTCATGCTCATGAATGAGCATAAGCATGAGCTTATGCTTATGCTTATGCATAAGCATAAGCATAAGCTCATGCTTATGCTCATGCAGAAAAAGAGAGGGAGCTTACGCGGAAAAAGAGAAGGAGCACTTGCGGAAACTTGCGGATAAGCTCTTGCGGAAACTTACGCATAAGCTCATGCTCATGAATGAGCATAAGCATGAGCTTATGCTTATGCTTATGCATAAGCATAAGCATAAGCTCATGCTTATGCTCATGCGGAAAAAGAGAGGGAGCTTATGCGGAAAAAGAGAAGGAGCACTTGCGGAAACTTGCGGATAAGCTCTTGCGGAAACTTACGCATAAGCTCTTGCGGATGAATGAGCATAAGCATGAGCTTATGCTTATGCTTATGCATAAGCATAAGCATAAGCTCATGCTTATGCTCATGCGGAAAAAGAGAGGGAGCTTATGCGGAAAAAGAGAAGGAGCACTTGCGGAAACTTGCGGATAAGCTCTTGCGGAAACTTACGCATAAGCTCTTGCGGATGAATGAGCATAAGCATGAGCTTATGCTTATGCTTATGCATAAGCATAAGCATAAGCATAAGCATAAGCATAAGCTCATGCTTATGCTCATGCGGAAATAGAGAAGGAGCTTATGCGGAATGAGAGAAGGAGCTTATGCGGAAAAAGAGAATGAGAGAAGCGTATGCTTCTCTCATTCTCTATTTCCGCATAAGCTCTTGCGGAAACTTACGCATAAGCTCATGCTCATGAATGAGCATAAGCATGAGCTTATGCTTATGCTTATGCTTATGCTCATGCGGAAATAGAGGAGGAGCTTATGCGGAAACTTGCGGATAAGCTCTTGCGGAAACTTACACATAAGCTCTTGCGGAAACTTACGCATAAGCTCTTGCTCATGAATGAGCATAAGCATGAGCTTATGCTTATGCTTATGCATAAGCATGAGCATAAGCATAAGCATAAGCTCATGCTTATGCTCATGCGGAAATAGAGAAGGAGCTTATGCGGAATGAGAGAAGGAGCTTATACGGAAAAAGAGAATGAGAGAAGCATAAGCTTCTCTCATTCTCTATTTCCGCATAAGCTTATGCGGAAACTTACGCATAAGCTCATGCTCATGAATGAGCATAAGCATGAGCTTATGCTTATGCTTATGCTTAAGCATAAGCATAAGCATAAGCATGAGCTTATGCTTATGCTTATGCTTAAGCATAAGCATAAGCATAAGCATAAGCATAAGCTCATGCTTATGCTCATGCGAAAATAGAGAAGGAGCTTATGCGGAATGAGAGAAGGAGCTTATGCGGAAACTTACGCATAAGCTCATGCTCATGAATGAGCAAGAGAATGAGCAAGAGAATGAGCTTGAGCTTATGCTTATGCTTATGCTTATGCTTATGCATAAGCATAAGCATAAGCTCATGCTTATGGTCATGCGGAAAAAGAGAATGAGAGAAGCTTATGCGAATGAGAGAAGGGGGAAATAGATAAGGGGGAATGAGAGAAGCATAAGCATAAGAGAATAAGAGGGAGGCGGAAATAGAGAATAAGGGGGAAAGGAAAGAGAGAAGGGAAAAGAGAGAGGGGGAAAGAGAGAATAAGAGAAGAGGGAAAAAAGAGAAGGGGGAAAATGAGAAAAAGAGAAGGGGGAAGAGAGGATTCCTACGCCCATCACTGCAGCTAGCGCTTAAGGCGCTAGCTGCAGGCCAATGCAAATAACAAAAAGCTTAAATGGAAAGAAGAGGAAGCACTTACCTGTAAAAGTATGTCCCGCTTGGTGTAGTGGACTGGGCCCACAAAAGAGAGACTATGTCCCGCTCGGTGTAGTAGACTGGCCCTACAAAAGAGAGAAAACATCCCATTTTTTCAAATAAGATGTTAGTGGAAAGAGGAGATCACAAAAGCAACTTCTTTTGAGGAGACAAGGAAAGAGAAGATTGAGGAGACAAGGAAAGGAGGAGATTGAGGAGAAGAGAAGGAAGAGAAGGAAGAGAAATACAGAAAGAAGAGGTGAGTTTCTTGCTTTCTTTCATGAAATTTCGTTTTTTGTTTGAGTCCTTTCTAATCAAGCATGAAAACTAGTTTAAAACTTTAGCAATACAAGTAGAAACACTCACAAAACCAAAGCTAACAAACAAACAACCTACATTGTTGAAAAAAACTCACCTTTTGAAGAACTTTCTTTCTGGAAACCAAAGAGGGAAAAAGGAGAGAGAGGGTGCACAAGAGGTAGGAGGAGGGTGAGGAGTGGGAAATAGGGTAGGAGCTTGCTTGGAATAGATGGGAGGTCAGTGAAAATAGGTGGGAGGAGATTTTGGAGAGCTTAGTTTAGAGATTAGGAAAGATTTGAGCAAAACGCCGCCGGTTTCGCCGTTTCGGGTTTTAACCCACAGCGTCGCTATATAGCGACGCTTATTCGTCGCTATATAGCGACGTTTTTAATTGAAAACGTCGCTATATAGCGACGCTTTCAATTAAAAACGTCGCTATATAGCGACGGAACAGAGCGTCGCTATATAGCGACGCTTACTGTTTGTTTTTTAATGAGGCCTCTTGTTTGTGACTCAAACATGCTATGCCTATAATTGTCAATATCTCCTCTTACTACATAGCCTTACTATATAGGATTTTTTGTTTCAATCCTTACTATATAGCGATGTCATTCTTTTTATATAGCCTCAAGAGAAGCTCAAATTAAACATGCTATGCTCATAATTGTGTACATCTCCTCTTCATGCTTATGTTTTGGTTTTATAAGTGTAGATGGAAGGGACGAGTGGAAGCTCATCCGATGATGCGCCAACGCCCGGGAGCACGAAGTGGCTTACGGAGAGGTTATATTGTCATTGCACTCATTGCAAGTGAGAAGTACGACATCAACGTCGTATTATCATGCGCCACTTGCGGATGTATGGGGAGGAGCCGGAACCAGTACCCCCCGTTGGTGTTGCACATGTTGATGGATCATCGGTAAGTCAAAGCTATTTAAGTTCGCAATCTTATTGTATACCCGGAATTAGAAGATCTTCTATTTACACGAATGAGCTTATGACAGGATGACGAGGGTGACGAGGGTACACATATACCTTCTCACTTTCAACAAGACTATAGTCTCCCAGATGACGACGAGGGTATGGTCGACATGATGGATTCCATTTTTAGGGGCACTACATCCCACGTACACGTGATGTCAGAGTCTGAGGTGAAAATGCGAGAGTTGCAATCAACACAATTGTACGAGGGTGCCAGGATGTCTAAACTACGTGCTTGTCTCTCAATCTTGAATCTACAAGTACAGTATGGGTGGTCGGATACAAGTGTCTCGGCCTTAATGAGGTTAGCCCTTGCATTAATTTGATTGACTCATTATTTGGATATTGTTTGTTTTGAGAATCATCATTTGGATAGTGTCTTTGTCATAGGTTGCTCCAAAAGATGTTGCCTGCACCAAATACCATGCCCGCATCAAGAGATGAAGCGAAAAAGATGCTAACAATGGTGGGTATGGATTATGATACCATCCATGCTTGCCGTAATGATTGTATTCTCTTTCGTTGTGAGCATGGAGATTTGGCTAGTTGTCCAAAGTGTGGGGAACAACGATATAGAGATGACTTGCAGGGTGAGAGGATACCGGTAAAGGTCTTAAGACACTTTCCCATCATTGCAAGAATACAACACATGTTTCGATGCAAATCCATAGCGGAGTTGATGACATGGCATGCATCTCATCGGTCCACTGATCACACATTGAGGATTCCTGCAGATTGTGCGGCTTGGAAGCACATAGATAATCAGTGGCCGGACTTTGCGAGAGAGCCACGCAACTTACATCTTGGGCTAGCCATGGACGGCGTGAATCCTTTCGGGTTACGCTCGACATCTTGGTCGACATGGCCCATAGTCGTGGTGAATTACAATATCCCACCATGGCTAACAATAAAAAAGGGACACCTCATGCTTGCACTACTTGTGCTAGGAAAGTACAAGGCAAGAAACATGGACGTGTACATGGCACCTTTGATAGAGGAGTTACAGATATTATGGAGAGGAGTGCAGGTCTTTGATATTTCCAGAGCTCCTAGGCATACCAATGATATTTCCGTCAGGGGTATCTTGATGTGGACCATGCATGACTACCCAGGATATGGAGAGTGCGCAGGTACGTGGTTATGTCTTTACATGTACAATGAGGGATTATGCTTTTTTTACTCTCTTTTGCACGCATGTCTTGTACTAACATATTCATGCACGCGTGCAGGGCTTGCTACAAGTGGGTACCATGCTTGTCCTGTTTGTGGACCCGCTCTGAAATCGCTTGCACGCTACTCCAAACACATGAGGAAAAATGTTTATGAAGGTCATGCTCGATACCTTTCGCTCGACCATCTCGCACGTGGAGGTCAGCTTGATCCACCACCATCATATTTAAAAGCAAGTGATTGGATTCAAGCTTGGAGGGAGAATGGAGAGGAACCTCCTCCTGGTATGAAGAGGCTATCGATCTTTCACGAGCTTCCTTATTGGGGTCAGTTACAAATCAATCATCTCTTGGATCCCATGCATATCTTTAAGAATGTGGGGGCTACCATTTGGGCACACTTGGTTGGTTCCAAGGACTCGAGAGGAGTGCGAGAAGACTTGCGTGCTATGAATAGGATGTCTCGTTTGTGGCCCCAAGTGCATGCTTCAGGAAAAGTTGTCCTCCCGAAAGCAACGTGGATCCTCTCTACGAGGGAGGAGGCAGCGATCAAGGCAGACATTGCCTCTTTTCAAACACCGACAGGGTACATGCGTTGCTTGAAAGGAGCATTTTCAAAGGACAATAAGCTTAGTGGCCTCAAGTCCCATGATTGGCACAAGGTCTTACAGGTATTCTAAGTAGAATTAGTGTACCGATAATAGTGATGCATTAGCGTAATTATTATTATGTTATATTGTTGACATGATTTCATTGTTGCTTTGATAGTTCATCCTTCCAATTACAATAAAAGGGTGCTTACAAGAAGATGTTAGAAATGCTATATTCAAGATCTGTGGTATTGTGAGGTATGCTTACTATCAATTCGCATTATCTATTTTCTTCATGGACATGTGAAATAGGTGGATATCTCAAATATCTTACATATGCATGGACATGTGAAATAGGTGGATATCTCAAAAAGAGATCTCTATATCGAGCATCGAGAAGGCTAGGGTGGAATCCATCGAAGCCGTATGCTTGCTTGAGAAGCACTTTCCCTCGAGCATTATGACAACTCAAGTCCACTTGCTTGTGCACATAGTTGATGAGGTGGCTATAGCAGGTACCGTTCATAATCGATGGATGTTTTTCCTCGAGCGGTTTATGAAAACTTTAAAGGGGTTTGTAAGACAAAGAGCAAGACCAGAAGCAAGCATGGCAGAGGGATGGCTTGTGCAAGAGTCATTAGTATATATCACAGAGTTTCTTGCATCCACGGATCCTGATATGCCGCAAGCTTGGCACAACAAGGATGATGATCGCATCATTGGCGAGGTCCCCCAAGGAAAAGGGATTGAAAGAAAGATGAGCGAAGAGCAAATGGAGAAATTCAATAAGTTTTGTATCCTCAATAGCCCTGAGATGCAGAAGTGGATTGAGAGATATGAAGTGGCCAAAGCAGAAAGAATAAATGCAAGGACGAGATTCAGAGTAATGTACAGGCGATCACAACCATATCCACGAGATCTGGCTCTTCTCCCTACTCACATGTCACTTGATTGGCTACAACTAGCTATACGTAAAGCCGAACGTGATGGAGAGACAATAAACGAGCGCGAGCGGGAGTTATCATCTGGATGTATGGTGCATGTAAGTTTCTTATCTCTTGATGTAATTAAGTAATTATTTGTGGCAATATATGCTATAAAATAGGTGCATCTTCATTGTTTTAATGATGCTCTTTTACAGTACAAAAAGTACAGTGCATTATGGTCATATGGACGACATTTTCGCATAGAACGCATCGATTCAAAGAGAGTCACGTATGATTGTGGAGTCATGGCTAACTTCACACAAGATAGCCGAGCAAGTGCTTCGGATACCAATCTTCTCTCCTCACAGTTGGATTATTGTGGAACCATACGCGACATCTATGAAATTGATTTCAGACGATTTACTATTTTCATTCTTGATGTAAAATGGTTTAGAACTACTTACAACGGTCCCCATGCAACTGTGAGAAAAGATGGTAGCGGTCTCTTTGCAATAGACTCCACCAAACATTGGACCGATGAAAGTGATACTTTTGTTCTTCCCGAGCACTGTGAGCAGGTGCATACTAATGATTTAATTAGTCGAAGCTTTCGTTTTTTAAGTCCATTGATATATATATAATTGACGACATTTGGCACGTGATTTTTCATCTTCAATATAGGTGGTTTTTCATCCGGATCGTTCTGATCCAAGATGGTGGTACGTGATCCAAGTTGCACCACGAAGTAAGCAGATTTTTGAAGATCGAGATGTGGATATGAAGATGCCACTACCAAATCCGGATCCAATTGATGAATCTAGCGAAGAAGATGTAGATCACCATATGAGGCAAGAGGAAGATGCGCATAATGACATCGCACGGGAGGAGGATGGAGATCACGATATTGACGAGGAAGACAACAATCGTCAAGATCAATCACCACACTTAAGCTTAATTGAAGAAGATGATCAAATACTTTTAGGTGAACGTACGATGCTAGAGTACGATGATGATATAGGAGATCAACTCGGTATAGAGTTGGAGATAGACTTGCTTGGCGCCTTAGACTTGGCTCAAGATGAAACAATTGATGTAAATGCTCTTATTTAATTTGATTTTTCTCATCTCCAACTTGGACATGAATATATGAGCTTCAAAGGCTTGATGTACATGCTCTCATTTTTTATTTCTCTATGAGCTCAAACATGTATGAAAATTTAAAAAATTTTGTCATTGGAAGAAAATAAATTTTAAGGCTAAAAAAAAAAAAAAAACCTCTCTGTAAAACGTCGCTATAATATAGTCTCAGTGTCGCTATATAGCGACCTTTAAAAGTCGCTATATAGCGACTTTTACTAAGGTCGCTATATAGCGACCCTTCAAAGTCGCTATATAGCGACTTTTACTAGAGTCGCTATATAGCGACGCTTATTAAAAGTCGCTATATAGCGACGATTTACGACACCCGATTTTTATACCGACGATTAACGCTAAGCGGGCGCTAATCGTCGGTACGTAAACGTCGCAATAGGATGCGTCTGTAAGGAGTCTTCTTTCTTCTCGTTGTTTCTCCCTTTACGGATGTTGTAAAAGTGTCTTCCATTGCTGATTCGATACTATGCCAGCGCTTTCCTTGACCCACACTCTGTTCCTTGTGCCTTGACTTGACTTTTCATCTTTCTTGTCTCGCAGCCTTTGTCTGCTTCTCTTGCAAGCCATGGTGAGCTGCATGTTGCCCCATTGATGCCATGGCCACGGTTAGTCCATAATAGACCCTGGCAAACCAAAGTGTACACAAGGTCACGTCGAGGTGCGTGTGGGTTGCAGGGCATTTGCAGGGCGGGGGTAGGTTGCAGGTAAATCTTCCAAGATTTGATGGGCAAGAGGTGTGAAAATTCAAAATTTGCGATAGTAGTGAAATTTCAGCCGTCGGTTTTTTCCCCCTCCGACGATACACGTCAATAGAATTTAATATCCCAAACAAGTGCAATGCAGCCTAAAATGCTTCAAAACACTAATAGGCCGAAGGGGATGCTATCGTGTTTGATGTTGCGTATTATTAAATGCAATGACCTTTGGCATGTTTATGAGCCATATAGCAAGCAAGTGCATGGAAAAATAAACAATTCACAATTGTAAATAGTGTTGGATTTATTAAAATATCTTTTCACATGCACAAATTGCACTTTTCCAACTTCTTCCATTTTAGGGTGAATCTAAATACCAATACTAACAACTATCAATGTTTCAAGACCACCATGCAGTAGTCCCACTAGTTTGGATTCCAAATTTTCAATCTATTTTGGTTTTCAATAAATAAATAAAAAGCTATGGAGCATGTCCTCAAATGGGTATGCATCACTTTAGCACAACATTGGAGGCCTGTTAACCCATGCCTAATGTTCTCATTTAGGTGTGTCCTTGGGTTGAGGAGAAGCTCATGTAGTGTACTTTTGAATGATTACTTGGTTGCATGTATGTATAGAATAAAATTTTGATGTATTTGAATAAATTGCCATATCCTACAATCTTCAAGATGCATGCTTCACATGCAACATAGCACTTGTAATGATTTAACGGTCTCGTTCCAAATACTTCATCCATAATTTTTTGCTCTCATGTTCAATTTTTAATGTGTGCTACAACTTGAAGTCAAAGTTTGCTGAATTCCATCGAGCAATGCATAAGTTATGGGTCATACAAGATACCTATATATAGAAAAGTCCTTGAATATCCTCACCAAAAATGGCTACACCCAACCAAACAATGACCCACATAATGCAATTTTAAATTTACAATCATTTCAAAAAGTAATTTTAAATTTCTTAATGACATTATGGCATACATATTTTTATTCTTACCTAACAACACAAAGCAACTATAGATGCACAAAATAGCGGGTGCGTTTATAGGCGTTTCTTGAATTGAGAAATTACGAGCACGTCTAATAGCGTGTCTAACAGCGCATCTATTTGCGCATGTATTGACACGTCTATTATGCATCTACACTGAGAAAATACGGGCCTGTCTAACACTGCATCTAACAGCACATCTATTTGCGTGTGTATTAGCGCGTCTATTAGTGCATCTATACTGAGAATTAGACGCGTTAAATCCTGCACCATATCATCAAACACCTCCTCCTCCACGGCTTCATGAGGTAATGACGGAGGGCTACTATCACCATCACTCCATGCATCCATAACGGTCCCTCTTAAAGATCCCACCTCATATCGTCGACGCTTCACCTCCTCATGACGAGCATAGGGCAACATATGCTGGTGTGGCATTGCATCCTGTATCAAATTAAAACAGGATCATAACTCAAACATATGAACACCCATAGGTATCTTAATCAACCTTAACTCTTTAACACTTACCATGTTTACGGTCACATCCCATTCTCCATACTTTGAGATGTGATTGAGTGTAATCCTACATGCATGATATATGTTTGCTCGACATCGATCACACATACATTTGATTTTTTGCTCCAACCACATTTTGCAATGGTGGATACGGAGGGATTCATCCTCATTGGAGCTACTTGTTGAAGATGAAGACCTCCTATAAATAAACAACCCAAAAAATTTGCTCTTGTATCAAATATTTATTCTTAAAGCTCTGTGGCGCGTCTAATACCGTGTCTATAGGCACATCTGTTTTGTGGTGCGCATCTATAGGTGCATCTAAACCGTGTTGTAGATGCACAATTAGACGTGCATCTAGGCACATATATAGACATGCAATTAGATGGACTTATAGACGTGATTTTCAAACCTACTTTTAGCACGCTTTCTTTTCTTCACATACTTTTGGCATCGCGCAGCTTGCTTTGCTATTAACAGACACAGTTCTGAGCATCCACACTTATCCCCAAGCACCCACACTTATCTTGAGGCTTACATAATCATCTCCAAGCACACAAGAGAAGAGGGTGAACAAGGAAGAGAAGAAAGAGAAGCAAAGGGTGAACAAGGAAGAGAAGAAAGAGAAGCAACTTTGAAGAAGGCCAAGAAGCTTCCATACCTCTATCCAAGGTAAGTCTCTTTATGGTTGATCTTCTTTGAAAGTTTCTCTCTTTGGATTTGTTCTTTGTCGTATCCAAGAAATGAATGTTTTTGGTACTAGTGTTGTGCTTTTGTGTCAGTCGCATGTCCTTTTTGAGTTTTTAGAATAGTCCATCTGTCGAAGTATGTCTATAGATGCATCTGAGAGCGCATCTAAGAGCGTGCCTAAGAGTGCATCTATAGATGCGTCTACTCTATTTTTAGAAACAAATAGCCACGTCTATAGACGCGCTATTATATGCGAAGATAGATGCGCTTTGTGGTTTGGAGTCTATAGTCCTGACTCTTGGGGGGTGTTTAAAGTACCCGTCATGTAGTCATATAACTCCTCAGGACTGGGAGGGTACCCCAAAAGGTTATATAACTCCCGAAAGGTGGTCTCTCAAAGATCAAGTGAGCCTGATGAGCTTCCTGGCCACATGATGAACTGAAAAAGAGAAAAAAAGAAGATTACTGATGAGCTGAGAAGAGAAAAAGAAGAGAAAAAGAGAGAAAAAGAGAGAAGGAAAGAGAGTAGAAAAGAGAGGAAAAGTGGGGATAAAAGAGAGGAGAAAGGAGAGAAAAAGAGAGGAGAAAAAGAGAGAAAAAGTGGGGATAAAAGAGAGGAGATAGGAGAGGAAAAGAGAGGAAAAGAGAGGAGAAAAAAAGAGAGGAGATAAGAGAGAAAAATTACCACAAAAAGAGAAGGAAAGAAAGGATAAAAGAGAGAAGGAAAGAGAGGAAAATAGAGGAAAAGAGAGGAGAAAAAAAGAGAGAAAAAGAGAGGAGATAGGATAGAAAAAGAGAGACGAAAAGAGAAGGAAAGAGAGGATAAAAGAGAGAAGGAAAAAGAGAGGAAAATATAGAGTGCAATCCCTTTTTTCAATCGTGCTTGCCCTTTCCATCATTCATGCAATCCCCTTCTTCAATCATGCAATCCCTTTCCATCATTCATGCAATCCCTTTCTTCATTCATGCAATCACTTATTTCCATCATTCAATATGCAATCCTTTTCTTCGAAGTGGAAGTGGAAAGGGAAAGGGAAGAGGAAAGAGAAAGGAAAGGGAAGGGAAGGGAAGGGAAGGGAAGGCAAGCCTGAGAGAAAGCTAAGTGGAGGGGATGGAGAAGAAGGGCAAGGAAGGAGAGGTGGAGGGTAGAGATGAAGGGGAAAGAGAGGGCGGAGGACGAGGGGCGAAGGGAGGCGAAGGGGAGAGGCGGAGTTGTGAAGGTAAGTGAGTCGATTAATTTGGCTTTACATTATTTAGATTTATGCTTACATAGCTTAAGTTAATGTGACAACGTGGTCTAATTGATTAATTGAAAATTAGCTAGAAGCGATTAGGAGACATGCATGTAAGTCTACCGAGTCCCACCTATACAACCATATATATTTATGTGCATACATAACTCAAGGTTAAATGTTGGACGTTGATACAATAGCTTTGCTATGTATAATGTAATCGGGAATCCCGTGGTAGAAAGTTTGCACACCAATACAAAATATTCAAAAACTAATTGATCTGATACTAAACCACATTCTTTAGATGATACAAGGAATTTGTCAAGGTTAAATTCTCTGGGATGCATTGGGTTGTCTTCTGCATACACAACTATAATTGAAGGTTTTTTCAGCCTTGAACTTTAAATTTAGATGTCTCCATTCTACATTGTCTCAGGCCACCACTTTCTAGCTCCACAAAACTGCAATTCGCGGTGAAGATCAAATTCCACCCAAACCAGAATCACAGAATGACATGGACAAGGCCTAGAGAAAGAGGTGAGTGCTTCGACCAAGTTGACGATGCGCACACATGCAAAGTACCCTTTATTTCAAACAAAGGAAGCAGCCCTTCTTCATTATATGAAGAGGTGAGTGCTTCTACCAAGTCGACGATGCGCACACACGCAAATTGCCCTTTATTTCAAACAAAGGAAGCAGCCCTCCTTCGTTTTATGAAGAGGTGAGCTCTTCGACCAAGTCGACGATGTGCACACATGCAAATTACCCTTTCTTTCAAACAGTCAAGACACACTCAAAACTGTAGGTAGCTCTATACGTCAATAACCCCCAGTTCTGTACGTCAGTAGCCTGGCAGCTCTATACGTCAATAGAGCGGCCGAGTATGCATCAATAGGGCTCGCAACAAGACGATTGCTGAATATGCTCTCGCGATGTAGGCCTCCTTCTCCTTCTGCCCTGGCCGATGACGGTCCACTCTCACCCTGGGCACATGAGGAGAAATTCCTCCGATGGCTTATTGTTTGGTGACGTTAGAGTTGGAATGAAAACGGAACAGCAACCCTTCCCTGACGATGCCTATCCGACTATACACAAGCAGTTAATGACACGTTACCAACCCATAACCAATCAAAACGCTGCCCATCACCCTTTCTTCTTACTGGATTCCTGTGGGATCATATCACAAGGGACTTTAGACCAATCTCTATATAGGAAATTTCTAGGTAACTAGGAAATCTAAGCATATTTCCTAGATAGGAAGAGCAATTTTCTCCCCTTTATCTAGGAAATTATTTTTCCTATATAGACTAGGTAGTGCTATCTAGGAAATTTGACTTTAGTGTGGAGAATCAAGTAGATTCTAAGTTATCTATATAGGAAATGAGGTCTTTTGTATATAGGAAATTATATTTCCTATATAGACCATGCAATGCTATGTAGGAAATGTGACTTTCTATATGGTGAATGAAGTGGATTTTATGTTTCCTATATAAGAAGTGGGGTATTTTCTAAGAAATGTGACTTTTTATATGGAGAATCAAGTGGATTCTAAGTTCCTATATAGTTAATTAGAAAACATGTATCTTTTCTATGTGGTGATTTCAATTACCTACATAGAAATGAGTTGTTTATGCAACCAAGAACATTGTATTATCCATGTGAATTTTTATATTAAAAATGAGCAAATATATAAGAATCTTGTATAATTTAATTTGAACAGGATACACTATAGGCAAATTATAATTTTTACAAATTTTAAAACTCTCATATTTTTTCTTCTATAAATCCAAACTTTTCTAAGTGTAACATATAATAATATATCTATTTGTAAGTGCAACATACAAATAATGTCAATGTGAATTGTCAAATGTGTAAAAAATAAAAATATGAAATGTAATTTCAAATTGATGATTCAAATAAAAGGGTCAATTAAAAGTAAGTGCACAATGTGCAGCTGATATTCATATGAAAGTCTCAATTGTCTAATAAAGGGTAAATAATTACTTGAGCCATGAAATGAACAATGTGTGATGTAAAATGAAATGTTTTGGTGTAAAAATTAGTTATCTCATTTTAATCCAAATGATAAAATTAATTTTAAATGAGATGTTGAGATCCTCTAGTGCACAAAATTTCAAATAGTATGCAAAGTTTTATGTTGTGATGTCAACGGGGTGTCAATGCATCTTCACTCCATTGATTTTTTGATACCCTGAAATTCCATGTACATTTGTAAATAAATATGACAAAATAGACCTCTAGGTTGCTTGCTATATCGTCCATCCAAGAGGCATTCATCTAATTGAAAGAAAGTTTGCTAATCTCCCATTTTTTTCCCTTAAACTTTTGTATTAATTCATAGTACACATTATACATTAAGTTAGTATTATGCTGTGGTATTAATGTATAGTCACTCCATGAACTTTTTGATACCCTTCATCCATCTATATTTGAAAATAAATCCAAAATAAAACTCTATGTTGCTTGCAATATTGTCAATCCAAAAGGAAGCCATCTAGCAATAACATAATTTTCTTAGGTCCATGCAAGCACGGTGACAAAATTGGCCTAAGTAGTGCATGCCCGCCACCCATTCCTATGTGATGCTAGGGAGAAAGGCTCCCTAAAAAGATGGAGAAGCAACTTAGCAGCCATCAAGTGTGTGAAAACAATGAGTGTGGAGCATGGTGAGGATGGAAGTACCTCAAAAGAGGTGGAGAGGTGTGATGAAAGTAGTGCCTTGAAAGAGGTGGTCACTACGGGTGAGGCTTTGGGTGAGCAACTTGAAGAGGATGGAGAATCGATGTCGTATATGGAAGCACTAGCAAAAAATCTCCAACCGAGCTTCACTCCACTCGAGTTGGAAGAAGCCAAACAGATCGCGCAAGGGAAGTTGCAACCAAAGGGTGGTACGAAGTGGGTTAGAAGCATGTTGCAAACTTTGAGCTCCAGGTTGAAGACATCAGGCCGAGCTGAAGCGGTTGGCAAGAGAAAGTGCCTACTTCTTCTTTACAGGTAGGGTTCAACTTTGGAGGAGCTCCAACAGGTCCTAGCTAGTTTTTGAATGTGATATTCCAGCCTTGGCCTATATGGCAAAATTCATTGCTAAAGGATTTTTTTTGGTGCACTTTATTTCGAAAGCTCTTTGCTACGATGGGATTTTTTTTGGTCCGCTTTATTTCGAAAGCTCTTTGCTACGATGATTTGAGTAGGTCCTTCATGTTTTCCAATGCTTCAGTGATTGTTATCCCTTGGAGTGCAACTTTCTTCACCATCAGATTTGAGCATGCAAGAGAGTGCACTAATCCACTTTGCTTCTAATCAAGTGACCCCATCATCGTATCCAACCACGAGCAAATGCGATCCCATCATCGTATCCAACCACGAGCAAATGCGATCACGGATCAACGGGGACCAACACACATTCAACTGAACAACGGAGGGTGATGGGTAATAAAGGTAAGTCCAAGGTGGTTTTGACTCTAGTGAGAAGCCCATGCAGAGTGTTGACCCATTGCATGAAGCCCTCGTAGTTCATAATAAGGAGCTATTGGTGTTGGATTCAACAGTTGTGGTCTCTCAACTTCCAGACACTCCCCAGATCTTCTTGCATGGTGGTCAAGATATTCCCAATGCCAATCATAAAAAGTGCCACCTTTGAAGAAAAATCTCAACTAGGCCCATAGGAAGATCATCATGAAATAATAAGTAGTACAGAAGGCAAGGCCCTCCTTGCCATCCCATCAGCTAAAAACTTCATGAAGAGAAAAAAAGAGGCTACCAGGTCTGCTGGGTTAGGGAAAGAGAAAAGATTTAATTTCTTTAGAGATGCCTACAAAGTATTTGCTCAATAATCTAGGTGCTGAGAGGAGCAAGGGTTCAGGTATTGTTGTAATGTCTTGGAATATTAGAGGATGGTGTGATAAAGGAAACAAAAAGGTTGTCTGACTATAGTGAAGAAGTGGAGACCTCAAGTTCTCCTACTTCAAGAATTGAAGTATGGCTTGGATGAGAATTGGTGGTTTGATTTTCATAGGCTTGGTTTTGAAGTCTTTGCTAATTGTCCACATCGGGGTAAGGGTGGCACAACAAGCTTGTTGCAAAGTAGCCTTAGCCCTAAGGAATCTATAGACATGACAAATGCTCAATTGTTCTCCAATTGTTATAGTTACTACATGTAGGAATGGCTTTGTGTTTAGGGTTGTCAATATATGGACCCCATTCTCCGCAAGATAGGATCAATTGTTGGGAATCTTGGAGGAATGCATGGTGTATGATCATCGAATAGTCGAGCAGGATTGGAACTTGACAACCACTGAGCCAGATTGGTCTCACCCAGATCCATCAATCTCAAGTCCAAAAAAGGATGCATGGTAGCATTTGGGGATGAGTAAAGGCTTAGTGGATTGTGCAGAGCTAGCTCCTATGAATCTGAAGGACTTCTCATGGTCAAACGACAGAAAGGGTGAAGAGTACAGGGCTCCTAGACTAGCTTGATTCTAAGCTTTGGAAGAGGGGTGGTGGCTAAGAGGACCCATGCATGGTGAAACTATTCTTGACGCGGGTCTATCTGATCATGTGCTAGTCTGGACATTTGGTAGCCCGCTGGCGACAGGGAGATCCTTGGATATCCCCTGCACCTTTAAGAAGCATCTTTTAGAATCCAAAAAATTATGCAAAGAGATTAGGGAGTTATGGGTTGAGCATGTAGCTGCATTTTCTAAACCGTGTATGAAATGGGACCCCGCCATCTACAAAGTAATTGTCAGAGCTAGGGAGGTGGATTGCAGGCTGCGGGAGTGTAGGAAGACTAAGGGGGACCACCATATCCTAGCTCAAAAAGCCATTGGGGCAGCTCTAGCCTTAAATCCTACGAATACATTCCTCTCAAGTTTCAACCTTAATGGTCAACAACTCTATAATTTAAAGAGCAGGAAGAAGCCAAAAGGGCCATTGTTAGAAGCAGACAAACATGGTTGGCAGTCGGGGATTACCCCTCTAAGTTCTTCTTTCCCATGGTGATGATATGAGGGACATGGTCAGCAACTAGTCACCTTGCTCTTTGCTGATGATATGGACACCTTCTCGGTAGAAGATATGGGGTGAAAGTGCTTAATTGAAAAGGGCGTAATGGTCTCACAGGTGATGCTAGCCTCTTGGAATCAATCTAATGGAGTGTGGCTTATGAGACGATGAACCTTTTAGTTTGCATGATATGGCCAGCAGAGCCCGATCATGTGCTCGGCCTCTCGGCATGGTCAATAATGTGTTTCTCAAGAGCCGACCCATAAGCCGTGGCTAGCAAGTGACCAATCATCATCATCTAATATCCATGGGATCCCTTGCCTTGTGAATGTGTATATGTGTTTGTGGTGCAAGAGATTGGAAATCCTTTGTAAAAGGCATCATTGAATAGCTTGGCTAGGATCAAAGCAAGTATGCTCCAAGGCCATGGGTAAGGGGATTTTCTTAAAGGCCATCTTGATACTTGGTATTGCCATTTGAAGCTCCTTGATGATCTCTTTTAGACAAGCTATGGTCAAGAGCATGGGATGAGATTGAGCTAAGATGAGCATTGGCTAATCGGCAATATTATAGAGCTAAAGGTAAGTCATGCATGAACTTATCAAATTATCTCACTATGGTGGATGCATGCAAGGAAGCTGGGACACATGAACTTAGTAAATGATCCCACATTTTGGTGTGTGGAAGGCATACCATCACACTTACATGATCCAAGGGACTATGCAAGGGTCTATTTTAGTGTGTGGAAGGCATACCATCACACACACATTTTGTTGGGTGTATGAAAGGGACTTATCAAATGAACCCATAAATGAACTTATCAAATGATCCCACATTTTGGTGGGTTTGCACACAAGCCACTGACATGAAACTTTGCATGGGTATTAATTAGAGTAGGTGTCATGTCTTGATACATTATAGCATATATTTCTCTGTTGTATATGAACATAATGTTCAGCATCATTATAAATGCTATCACTTATGAGAATGAGCACAAGGGTCATGGTAAAATGGGAGTTAGAGGTGGCCCATGAACTTAAGACACTCGTAGAATTGATAAGTTTGGGCATGCACTTGAAACCAAACTAATAACACCAATGCATGGACTATGTGAACTTCCATTGGGCTTATCAAACTCATTAAGATATTCCTCATGGCATGCTCCAGTTTCTAAACCTAGGAGGCCATAAGGATTTACATTTGATGCTTTGTATAGGAACATAGTTATTTAAGGCCAATTTGTAAATATACTTATGTGCATTACTTCGGCAAGTAAGGCCTTTCACTATATAATTGTAGCTAGGGATATTGTTTATTTAGAAATAGCATTCCTCTTGCAATTATGGGCATGGTGCGAGCTTGCGATGTCTCGAGAAGGTTCTATGAGCGAGAGGGCAAAGAGGGAGATGGGGGCAAGGGCAGAGAGGCATAGGCAGTCTCGCACGCAGAGGAAATCGCGTGGCTGGCGATAGGGCTTGATCGCGACTTGTGATAATTCCTCCGATTAAATGATTAAGGCCTTTAATTCGCAAATAGCATACTTTAATTGATGATGAGGCTCATAGAAAACAGAGACAAACTAATTGAATTTCGAGAGAGCAATGATCGGATAAGGCAATGACCAACATACTCTGAAACTTGTATCCATGACCTTATTTAGATAGGCTTTCGACCATAATCTGCAAGACTAACTTATAAAATTCACTTATAGATTTTAATATTCGCTAACTCTAAGCACGGTCCATGGAAAAGTATGCCAAGGCACCAAAAATTGAGAGGGAGACTCAAACATCTGATCTTAACATCTACCAACTTCAAGTCCTAACCTGCTCACGACATCTCATCCACAGGGAGCTCTCGATTTCTGAGCTCTTCAACAAAGTACGCCCTAGCAGTATGCATCCATTTCCACAAAGAAACTATCTATCTAGCAGTACGCCTCGATCTCCAACAAAGTTCTACTGTCGTCTCGCCATACGCAGAGCCACAAGTTCTACAATGTCTGCTCGTGTCTCCAGAAGCTGCTATTCAACCAGGTTCACAACCCGAACCTCAAGCATTAAGACCCTACGCCAGGAACAGCTCAATCCGTGCACAATTCTACTCGACTCCTCAGCTTGCGCCAAGATTCGTGAAGGTAGGTTGCATATATTGTTTTCTTTACATAATTTTGTAAATGTATTGTTGTGGACGTTCCTCCTGGCTCTCTCCATCGGCCGAATCCTAGTACTGCTGCAGAGCACATGTCCACAAGGCTGGCAAAAATCCCATGGCAGAAATCCCGATAGAGTGTCTCCCTTAGATCATGATTTTTTTGATAACGAGTATCTTGCTTCGCGTATTGTTCTAGATGTAAGATATAATCGGTCCTTTGCCTGTAAATCAAGATGTTTTCCGCACTACTTCATAGGCTGATCAAACTGAGCTAAGTTCAGAATCAGGGAGGGAGGGAGATCAATTGGGTAATTTGATTGAAAGCATAAGAAAGGTTTCAAAGGGAAAGAGAATCTGATCGGTGCAGAGCACGTGTCCGCAAGGCAGTCAGATCAAGAGCTTCGCCTGTCAACGATGTGAATACGTTAATCTGCCTTTTGACGGATCTGTAGACAATCCAAATATTTTCATTAAAATTCCGAGCATGGCGGAGCAGGATGGATGTGGGTGCGAGATTTGGGGGGGGGGGAATGGCGAGTTGGGGAGGATGGTGATCTGGGGGGATGGCGATCTGCTGCTGTTGGTGGCATGGATTTTTCTTCCGAATGCTGCAACCTGCAGAGGGCTTCTCGTCTGCTAATGTAGGGTATTCTCTTGGCATCTTGGCGGTGCCATGGACTGCCTCGGATAACACTTCAGACATTTTTGTAGAGATGTTCAAGGCACGAACCTGCACTGTCAAAGGCTTTAAGGAGAAAGCTGGCCGTAGTGTAATTGAAGGCGAGCTCCATAGTTTAGGCTATACTTTTGGTACCATTCGAGCGTGAGTGCTGTAGATTTAGATGTTTGCATTAAGCATAGAGTAGATTTAGATAGATTTAGATGATTGCGTTAGAGATTGAATACGTAGAGTAGATTTAGATGTTTGCTTTAACCGCTGTGAATGATAGGCTAGAATCAAGCTCTTTTGCATGGGAAGAATATTCTGACGAAAATCCTGTTAAATCGAAGAGGATGATAATGTAGTGCAAACTGGTTGTTTAAGGGTCAAGCTAGCTAGCTTTCAATCTTGTATAGTTTATATTTCTTTCTATATTAGCTACTGTAATTTGTATGCACGTCAGGACTGAGATCGATTGAGAATGCATCAGTGACTTCCTAATGACGTATCAGTTGTGGGTTAAACAAAGAACTTGATGTGGAACACATCGATACAAGATTGATATTCAAACTGCCAACCGACGAGAATCGAGATCAATATTCTTCTTGCACAGCTGCGGCCAGTGAATTAGGCCTCCAATGATCACGTACATCATCGTCTGGTTTGCGCTTGATTTATTGTGAGATTCCTATACTGAGGCCCATATGTAAACGAAAGACATTTTGCACACTTAGATCGAGCTGTTACAAAGCTTGTAGCTCGCATAGGATCCTGTAACTTGAATCAAGTACCCAAGGGTCACGATCAATCCATCTCCACATGAGGCGCTGAATTTGGAGGTGCTACAATATGAGAAACATCGTGGAGACTGCTGCGGATGCTACACCGTCTTCAGATCACCATGCCGATGACGTATACTTTCAATCGATTTATACAACTTAAACCTACCCAAGTTCGAGAAACTGATTCAGATGAATTCAGGGCTCCTACAATCGGAGAAACAGGATATACTCAAATTGAGTAGCACTGAATTCAGAGCTGTTATAATCTGTGAGAATATCGGAGAGCTTGCTCATTGTCAGATGAACATGCTGTGATGCTCATATCTGACAGTTATACACACTTAAGCGCAAAGAGATTGAGGCGCTGAATTGAGAGCTGCTTATACAGTCGAAGAAGGATGCATCTGCACCATTGTCCATACCTGATATTGATGCGCACATCCAGATACTGAGGGCTGCGAGTGTCCAAGATCGATTACATTGGAGACACAAAAACGAGGCGCTAAATTCAGAGCCTAGAAACATCGTGAAGATTGCTGCTTCCTCAGCTTCAAGCTGAGCTGATGCTCCATCTTCTATATTTCATGCTTTGTTGTCCTTAACGGATCGGTGTGCACACTTCTTCGATCCTGCACCGCAGTTGACTACACTAACCATCGATTCAAGACGGAGTTCGGAAGTGCAAGCTGATGGGCTTGATGTTGTACGAGACCGTATAGGCCTGCACGCTGGAAGAGAAGCAGAGGGGAGCATCGCCCCGCAGGGCATGGAGAACTCTTCGCATGGAAGGGCGATAGATGGGATCAGGGTGCGAGCAGATGAGGCCTAGCTGCAGCAATTGGGTCGCTTGCTTGGGATCAAAGCCCAGATCAAGCCTAGGATCGATTGCTTCCAGCAATCTACCCTTTGCATCCATCTGCCTGAGCCATTCCAGCAACGAACTGTGCTCACCCATCACCTCTGTTATCCTTCTCCCACACACAACCTCCAGCGTAAGCACTCCAAAGCTGTACACGTCCGTCTTGTCGGATGCCTTCCTAGTGATGCAGAAATCAGGCGCTAGATAGCCCCATGTTCCTGCGATGTTCGTCGTCTCTGGCACTAGATTGTGGTGGTCGTACACTCTCGCTAGCCCGAAATCCCCTAGCCTCGCGTTGAAATCCGCGTCCAGCATCACGTTGCTCGCCTTCACGTCCCTGTGCACGATCTTCTGCTCCCATTCATCGTGCAAGTATACCAATGCCGCAGCCACTCCGGTGAGGATCTTCGTCCGCAAGAACAGCGGCAGCACCCGCCCTCCGTAGTTACTGAAGATGAGCTTGTCCAGGCTCCCGTTGGGCATCAGCTCGTAGACCAAGAGGAGCTCCTTCTGATTGCACCAACCGATGAGAGGCACCAGGTTCCGATGCCTAAGCCTCCCTATGATGGAAACCTCGGCAAGGAATTCCTTCGAACCTTGGTTGGAGTGTTTGGAGATCCTCTTCACTGCCACCAGCGTGTTCGTGCCCGGAAGGCGTCCACTATACACTGATCCGAAGCCTCCTTTGCCCAACAGCTGGTGTTTGTGGAAGCTCCGCGTAGCTTTGCTCAACGTTTTATAAGAAAATCTCTGAGGGGAGTCTTCGAGGTGGAAAGCTTCCATCTTGATCACATCGTGCCTCCGACACTTCACAATTGCAAGTACAATTGCTGCCATGATTGCCAGTACAAGTACAGCTAAAATGCTGCTGCCCACAGGAATAACTAACGGCCTTTTGAGAAAGCCAGGTCGCCTAGGCATAGCGTCGAAGAGAGGTGCCGGCGTGCCGTGATTGCTGAAACTCCACGAGTGAACATTATATTGAACGCCTGGCGATGGTCCGCTGCCTGCAGAGAATCCCACATACATTTCATCGTCCTCGATGCTTGAAAGATCGATGCTTGCAGAGAGAAGCGGAGCTGCTGGCTTCGGCATTTGAGAGCTTCCATCCAGTGCCCTGATTCTAACCTGAACTTCCTTGTTATGCGCATCGTAGTCTACCCAAGCATGCATGTTCTGCCCGCTTTTCAGATCGATCTCCGGACTGGCATTTGCTGCCTTCAAAGACACCAAGTTGTTGACGTTCGCCCCAACATGGTTCGCATTGATGTCTTCGAATTTCTCGTCCTGATAGGTGTCGAACTCGACAGCAAATGTATGGCTTTCGGGCTTACCGATGGTGCTCTCGTTGAGAAGGCCCAGAAAAGACGCCATCGAGTTCTCCACGCCGGCTGCAAATCTGTGTGAGGTGATGAGAAATGCCATACCAGGAACCTTGCTTCCATGGTCCGGCCCAGGAGTTATTGAGAAGACGAACTCAGTGCTGAAAGGGCATCCGACGCTGACTGAGCCGTTCGTTCCAGTAATAATGTGTGTCAACCGCAGGGGACGTGGATAGAGAGCTCTGCCGCTGCTATTAGGACCGGAGGTGAGCTGCAAAGAGTTGCCCACAATAGAAGAGCCCTGAACGAGAGTGATTTGGGTGTGTGGATCGAATTGCTGGAGGTAGAAATCGACCTGCTCCTCATACTGGGTTGCAGAGGCGGGATCAGCAACGACAGAGATGCGGTAGACGGAGCTACACCAAAGCATAACAGAGAGGAAGGAGGGCAGAATTCTCTGCGGGGAAGCACTCATGGTGTTATCTCAGGGGAGGCAAGGGACGCAGATATTGCAGATCAAGCTTTGCATATCAGGACCAACAATCGGAGGCGGCGCCATAGCTGGCTCAGGAGCTTGGACTACAACGCAGGAGCTTCTTGCAGCATCGATCATGTACAGGAAGTCTGAAGACTTTTCTGATTGCCCAAAAATGGTGCACTCATCAGATGGACAGTGCCGATCTATGGAGGATATTGGGCACGTCCAGGCAAGAGAGATGGCGTGGAAACAGCCACCCTATAAAATCAGGACGACACGCCGGGCGGCTCGCCCTGCATTCCGTGAAACGCCCCATCGCTGCAGCTTCAGCAGGTCACACGTCCTCTTCAATATGCATACACACATCAGAGAAATAGAGTGATGTATTTGTGGGTCTGGCCATAAAGAATTTGTTTCCGAGCAAGCAAGAGCATATGCATAATTCTCCTCCACATCTAGCGATTTATGCTATGCTCAGTTCTAAATCTACCTGTCTATCGATTTGTGCTATGCTCAATTCTCCAGCTGCATTATTTTCTACGATGCTCAAATCTACATCTCATTTACCTCTACCAACATATGACGTTTCTGCACCTAGCACTCTATGAGGCGTATGCTCAATTCTCCTCTACATCGATCCTGCGTGTGCGTGTGAGCTTGTGACAAGCAAACCTGTGTGTTGTGTCACATATGACCAATAATCCTCTACATCCAGCGGTGTCGGTCGGGCTTAAGCGGGATGCTCAATTTTCGTCTACATCTAGCGCTATTTTGTCTGCGTGTAATATTTGTAGTGTACACGAGAACACGTATCGCCAATATTTGCTAAATGTTGCCGCCATATTTAGCGGCCCGATATCTCCGCCCCTATACGCCACCTTGATCTGTCCACGTACATGGCCCCATGCAAAATTGGAATAAACCCCTTTGTCATTATGTAATGGATTATTGACCAGTCCTAAAGCCTTTTTTTTGGCCCAACTTTCTCTCTCGATTGCTTGCTTACTCCATCTCTCCTCAAGAAAAATCACCTTACATCCCCAGCCTTAGATTGTCCATATGATTTCTATACATGGGTCCCCTCCTTTCATCTGTCTCGTGGAACTTGTGCTCACTATTCCCACCTTGTGTTGCTCCTCCTCCAGAAATCTTGGGTCCCCTCCTTTCATCGGAAATCTTGGGTCCCTTCCTTTCATCTGTCTCGTGGAACTTGTGCTCACTATTCCCACCTTGTGTTGCTCCTCCTCCTCCTACATCCATGGGAGTTCTCTCACCATCCCCTACACCCCCCTACCACATAGAGTATTGAGCTAGAAAATTGCCTTCTATTTGAGCATGACTTCTCACGGCCTCACCCTCACTTCCAAACTTGTTATTCAAATGGGAAACACTACGCATTATGTTTGTCTTTGTACCCACTAGGGACTCAACACTAAATAAGACATGTGAACTCCTTTTCATACAACCTTACAAGCACATCTAAAATATTGCAAACCAAACTTCTAGATCATTAGTTTTTAGAATGGTCATTATTTTTATAGAATAAAAAACTTCACACGAACCAACAACCCATGATTGACACTATACATAATTCCGTCATCATGTAAGACCTCACACAACTTGCTCAAGTGAAGACGTCAACCTTTCAATTTCATCCTCTAGGATCAATATATATTAATTATTTTCAAAATGTAGATTTGACGTGGGATACTAGAAATCAAGGAAAATTCACATTTGTATTTCAAATATTTTTAAAGTGTTTGATAAAAAGCCAAAGAAGATCCTTCTTAATAATTAAAACAACCACTAGATCCTTCTTCTCAATAAAAAATTGTACCCAAGGCTTTTAATATAAGCCTCAAACTCTTGCTATGTGTCCATGTTCTTGAAACAAGAATGAGAAGACTGATAGGGCTTAAAGCGAGTTAGTAGATTTTGATTAAGCAGCTTAGTCATTACAACATGCTCAATACATCCAAAATCTTCTATGCCCCCTCCTAATACCTTAAATTGAATTTGGCATGCATTTGTTCTTAACCTCAAGTCTTAAACATTGCGAAAATCTACTTCTACAAATCACAAGATTTCATGGACCAACTTTTTTAACCCTTCTTTGTTTTTGTTTTTTAAAGAAGCAAAGGAGTACATGTTGAACTCATGTCCATTTTTTGTGATGGATTTTGGCCATATTATGTTTGGTGGTACAAAGCTATTAGGTTTAATATTCGAATGTGCAAAACAACACATTGTTTACTCCATTCATGAGAGATGAGGCCTCGATGAGGCATTTGAAAACTCACGTTATTTAAAAGAAAGTTTCACAAAGATCAGAGGGAAAGAATATTAATATCTTATGAAAATGGTCTTAATTTTTTGGCAAAGGGCATAATATGATATGGAGTTTCTAATCATCCCACGTTTCCTTTATAGCTCCAAGCTAATCTTTTCTTTGTTAAAAATCATAGAAAAAGCTCCATTACAAAAGTCTTTTTGTGTAAGTTAACACTTTTTAGATGCAAAGATACCAATTGTTTCATTCACAACCACTAGCTCTTTCAAAGCATTAATCTTTCTTCAAGCATATCTTCTTAAGTACATTTTTAAATAAAGTACATTAGAAAATACCCCCAGTCCTTGATCGACCTACATTAAAGACCATTGCTTCTAAGATTTTATGCAATAAGAAAGAAAGAAAGAAAGAAGAGAGATTCTATTCAAGAGAGATTATACTCAAGAAAATTACTCACATTGGGTAAGACATCATAAGGAGAGAAAAATTACTCGCATTGGGTAAGATATCATAAGGAGAGAAAAATTAAAGAAATAAGTGGCCTATGATTTAGATTGCCTTGAATGAGACCTAAATATAAATTTAAATATTATAGAACAAGACATTGCAATTAGGCTAGAAAGGGAAAGAAAAAGGCTAGTGACAACTATCTAGCTACTTGTAAATAATTGGGCTAAAATCATTTAAAGCATATCTACCTCATGCTTACAAGTACCTCCTATCATATATTGAGCATATATTAAAGTAATTTAACAAGATCTTAAATGGTTGGGAAAGTTGAGAAAATGTGTCATTCACAAGGATTTGTATTCTTCATGTAACTTGTAGCAAATGTACATCTATTTTTCAAATGATAGATTATCAAGAATTTTGAGCCTGTATCATGCTACCATACACCCTTCGAATAGAACATGCTCCCCTTGCATTAACCTCAACCCAGTTATTTAATGTTGAAAATTCAAGTCAGTTTTATTAAATACTAATGAGAATACATCAATGATGGTTCCAAAAATGAACATAGAAAAGAATTTCAACATATAATTTTCTTTAGTCTCAACAACTCCAGTTTCATTTAATGAAGTCTTTAAGCAATTATATTGTTAGATGCATGATAGCATTTTTTAGTGTCATCAACTATGTTATCTTTTCAATTATGTCTCTTTAAGGGTTAGCAATAGAGCCAGTGATTTTCCTTTTCACGTGCAAATGTTATTAGTTGTGTTTCCTTTATACAATCTTTATAAAAATTATATTCACTTATGTTTAATATTTGAATCATTTGCAATGGTATTTCAAGTTTACAACTAAAGATATACTTACATGGATTTTGTTCTAATAGTCAATTCTTGTCAATACATGGAAATGAATAGCCTTGTTGTTGCATAGTTTCTCCTACACAAATTTAGAAAGAAAGATATGTATGAGCTTAAATAGGTATAAACCTTTATGTATGTATAACCTTTTATATATTTTTTGAGGGCCCACAATATTTTGAGAACCTTTACTATTTTAAGGCTATCTCTTGAGTAAGTCGAGAAGAATGATGTTTCCATCAAACTTGCAAATTTTAAAAATTAGAACTTTAATGATGTCCCTTGTATCAAAAAGGACATACTACCAAAAAGAATATAGATTTCATTTAATTATTTCACCAATTTGCTTGAGAAGTAAAAGTCATTCCCTTATTTATGCATTTTCCTTTTTATGATATATACCATGAAGTTAATATTAATTTTCCTTCACATAATATATGTGAAATCAGAGGCATACATGTTGCCAAAAATCATTTCATCAATGCTACTATATTATTCTCATTAAAGTTAGTGAAACACTTATTATCTTAACACAACAAGACAAAGCACCTACAGATGCGCACACAGACACGTTTACTCAATTTAAAAAAAAACTTACGGGTGCATCTATTTGCACATCTATTTGCGTGTCTATAGACCTGCGTCTATATAGCAGACAGACGTGCCTATAGATGCATAAATAGATGCTCTACTAGAAAATTTTAAAAAGAGACAGACGCATCTTTAAACGCGTTTATGGATGCATTTATAGACGCGCTTATAGACGCGTTTGTAGACGTGCAAATAGATGCCTCTTGAAGAGACAGATGCATTTATAGACACCCTGATAGATGCGCTACATAATATTTTTTAAATTTTGTGTGCTTGAACAGAATGCTGTGTATGTTGTGTATGCTATGAAGTTACAGGAATCCCATTTCCACATTGTGTAATTCAATTCTTACACCAACCACATTTTAATTAGCACTCTTGCAAGCATGTCTATAGCCGACAATTACAATTCCAAATAAAACATTACAACTCCAAAACATTTAGTTCACAAGGCATTAATTGATAGAACATTGCACAAGAAAATTGAAAGCCAAAAAAATAATAAGAGTGTATATTAATTCATAGCTCAAAAAGTGCTTGTATGTATATATAGCACGAAGCTAAGCCACGTCATGTGGCTTCAAGTACCAAAAATAAGAGGAGTGTATATACAAGAGGCAGGAAGCCAAGCCAATGGCTTTAAGTACAAAAAAGAGTAGCTAGCACTACTTCTATGACTAATCTAAGTTCTCCACATCCTCGCTCCCTTCTATGCTCCCTTCTGTGCTCCCTTCTACGGGTTCTTCCTCATCTTCTTCCTCATCTTCTTGTGTAGGGTCTTGTAAACAAGGGACAGCATATATCAATGTATGAAAAATCAAATCTTAACTTATAATATTGACATTATTTCATTACTTTCAAATACCTCGGGGGGCGGTCCAGTAGCCTGGATATACTACTCCTCAGTAATCAACCCATCATTATAGAAGTGTCTCCATGTATCTCCTCTGTGATGGTGGCAGTGGTAGGCTGTCTCGACGGGAGTAGGGTACCTGCCCATGATATCAATCTGCAAGATGACACAATTTGCGGAGGGGTCAGTACAAAGAAACAACCTCCTAATAAACTACATAAACAATATATTTTGAGATCGATACTTACAAATTGGGCCTCCCATGATTCAACACCCCCTGCTCCAAAATGCACGCTTCCATATTGCTCCATTTGGATCCTTCGTGCCTCCTTGTGCTACAGACCGGGTTTCTCCTTCGCTGACTTCATTGCTTTCTTCCACTCACGCTTGTGAGTGGTGTGGGGTGGGCCCCTTGGTGGTTGACCTCCCTCGAGCTTGGCAAGCTACGCTTGTGCCTGCCTCTTAAGCAAAGATCTTTTATTACCAAGTATCATAACAATCTTTGACTTGGCCCATTTATCTGTGAACTGAACATTGGGGGGGTTAGGATATATGCTCGATCCTCTTATTTCAGAAGTGCTTAGCAACAAAGAAGAAACCATAGAGGATGTTTGCAAGTGGTTGAAGCACGTTCCTATGAATGAGGCACGAGTTATGTTTACAGCATATTATGAGAAGTAAGCATCCAACCCTACTTGTTTTTTCTATTGCATTGCTAGAATTGTCTTAAACACAGTAATTATTCTTTATTGATAATGCAGCTCACATTGGAGTTTGGTAGTCGTGGACATCTTTGCTAAGAAGTGCTTCTTTGCCAACTCAATGACATCCGTCCATGGCACTGTGTTAGAGTAAGTATAGACTACACTTGTTGTCACTTCTTGACATGTAGATTGATATGCAATGCACATATTCACTGTTGTTATATGTTTTGATGTGCAGATCGGCTCGAAAGTTAGTAGGTGCTATCGACATAGTAATGCGGCAATGTGACTTGGCACAACAAATAGAGTATATAACATGTCAGGTATCACATCAAGAGTAGAGCGAACAGCAGCGAGGGTCTCACCTCCACCCTACCTCACTCGGCCTCTCCCCTCCACTCAGCCGTCTCTCTCCCTCAACTCTCCCTCCACTCAGCCATCTCTCTCCCTCAATGCTCTCTCTGCCTCCCCTCCCTCAAGTATCTAGGATACAATGGCTTGTTGCAACGTTTGCATGTTTGCCAATGGCATTCATTCAGGTAGGCAAGGAGCAGTCTTTTTGCAGCATTGTGTTTTTATGAGTCCTTCGTGGGGTGACAGAGAGCTACAGAGGCGGCAATGGAATTTCTCAACTAGTTGTAGGGCCTCTATACATTGCTTAGTAGTGTCCCGACGAGTACAAGGCAGAATGAAATCCTGCAAATCTAGTAGCAAACCGAAGCTGCTGGTAGGCAGGCTGCAACATAGGGACATAGAAATGAGCGAGGGACTGAAGGGCAGGATATGAAGGAAGAGAGATATAAAGGGGAGCAGATTGGGGAGCAAAAGTGGCCGAGAATGTGAGCAATAAGAAGAAGGCTAGGAGGGTGAGGTTTCGAGAAGTAGGAGTTATCACCCAAGGAGAACGAGTAACATGACCCATCCACGACAGGTTAGACACCCGCTCCGCTGGGTCTCAAGGTGGGATCTTACAACTATTAAATTTCAAGAAATTCCGATTACGAAGGACTCTTTCACACACCTTCCCACACTGAAAGTCCTAAGGCCCATTTTGTAGAACTTTGCCGCTGCCAATCTGATGCAAACTATGGCCGATTTGCCGTTGAAGGCCCACCCTGTTAGCCATAGAGACCTACCCAAAGAAGCATATCCACATAATAAGCGTAGTCCACTCCAAGTGCATCGCTTTGACTTATTCTTCCATATGGTAAGCAGCTTTGCCAATAGCTCTAACGAGGCTCTAACTGCGGGGATCTTAATGGATAATTCTGAGAGCACTACATCTTGCCATGGGACTTCAATCCCTTTTGGTGCATTTAAGCATGCTAACTTCCTAGCAATCATACCCCATGTCTGCTCATAGCCCAAATGCATCAGCCATTTAGTGCAAAGCATGTCCTTTTTTTCTTTCATCCTAAGTAAGCATGTACCACCTCTTTCCTTAGGCGTAGTTAACAACTCCCAACTACAGGAGTGCCACCTACCCTCCCATATGAAATCAACAATACATATATCCACCTTCTTAAGAGAAACACCAACAAATGGAAGCAGTGATAGCATGTAAACTAACACCGACTCCATAACATGCTTGGCGACAATGACCCTGGCTCACAATCATAGCATTTTGCCAAACCATCTATCGAACTTACCTTTGATTTTCTAAAATGCCCACTCAAATTTGCTCTTCATGGATACCCCCACCCCTAGAGGACAATCTAAATATCTGATTATCTGCCCCTTGAATTGAAAGTTGGATGTCCAGATGAGATTGTTGGACCCCAAGATGTCTTAATCGATGCGGAAGTAGATCAACAAGTTATATGAACTTCAACAGGAGATCCTTCATGCAAGCAAGCAAATATCATCCGAGGACATGGTCATAATTCTATTTTTCCAGTTATCCTCTTAGTATGGTTCTTTCCATTTGTCCTTGATAAGAAGTGGAAGGATGAATGCATTGATTTGGGAGAAATTGTTCTCGATGGTGCTTGACTAGGAGGAGGCATTTGTAGATCGTACCTACGAGAGTCAACCTGAGGCTTTGGTAGCTAAGTAGAAAGGACAGAAGCAATTGATACTTGAGGAATGGGAAGCACTCAGTGCGACATGTACATGTAACTAATGTGGCCAGAAAGTTCATTATTGGTGGTAGTGTCTTCAAAGAAATAGTGAGGGGTCCAGTAACCACAATGTCATTATCAGGCACGTGGCACGATGCATTGCCAATAGACTTTTTGGATCTACACAGAGGATTGCTTGCTTTTTTGTGGTAGTGGTACCTGCCAGAAAGGTGCAATGGCGATAGAGTCTCTGAACGAGGCAAGATTTCAAGTAGGACCTTGAGCCACAAGGAGTTGTTTCTGCTGACTTAGGTGGCAGTATGTTACCTGTATGTATTTTGTTTGGATGTTATAATCTAGCATATCTAGAGGGGGTCTCCTAGTATTCTGTTGCAGCTATTTTTTAATGCATTGCTAGAGATCTGGATGGGTGAGAAGACTGCCAGTGTGAGAATCTAGAAAACATAGTTTCTTGATCCTTATGAGTTGTTGTATGCCCATTGTAGCAACAGGTTCATCAACTTGGCATCAGTGTACTAGTTTTGACTTGAAAGGGGGATTCAAAGGAGGCTGTATAGCTCAGAGATACATGTATCCATGCACGGAAGTAGACCTTGTACCAGGGGCAGAATCAGTTGGATTATTGTTCTAGTATCTTCTATTAGAGTGATGTACTAGTACTTGCACTAGGATTGTTGTACCAGATGACCCAGTGTACCAATACCAAACCAGAGGAGTGCATCTCGCACCAATGTCCTGGGAGCTATAGTATCAGGTTTCGAGTGATCATTGTGTTCTCTGTCTCTCCCAAGTCTAGGTTCTGAGGGTTTTGGTCACCTATAGTTGTGTCATTGCTTGTTGTAGCATAGGTTTTTACAAATGTAGCATAGGTCCTCGGGTCATATTCCGGTAAGAGGTGTAGGCTAAAGCATGGAAAGCAGATCTCATGCACGTGTGTGAGAAAGGAGGCTTGATCACAATGATGAATGGAGGCTCTCGCCTCCATGGGAGTTCAAGGGTTTAGAAGGGGGTTGCGGGTTCAGAAGGGGAATAAGGTTGAGAGAGCTAACAAGGAGTTCCAGGGTTTAGATAAGGTTGCAGGGTTTAGGAGGAGTTTAGGGTTGAGGATTGGAGAGCTAGTCTCCTTCACGGCTTCAAAGGGTAAAGGGTTGAGGAGGAGGGACAAGGGAGGAGGAAGGAGGAGGGGGCAGAGGAAGGAGGAGGAGGAGGAGGAGGAGGAGGAGGAGGGAGGAAGAAGAAAGGAGAAGAAGGAGGAGGGAGGAGGAGAAGGGAGGAGGAGGAGGAGGAGGAGGAGGTGGAGGAGGGGGAAGGATGGGAGATTGCAAGGATAGAGCATGCTATCACACGATATTGTTAAGGGACAATGGACCCAAGGAGATCAAGAATATTAAAACCATAGTGAACTTGAACACTGAATGCAAAGAGTCAGAGCTTCATACCATTGAGAGAGATTTATACATGTTGGTCTGTACACAATTCATAGGTACCTCCAGAGTGGGACCTCTTTTGTAGGGGACCTCTTGGATAAGACTCCCCACACTTTTTCGGGGACCTCTTGGGTCTCTATAGTTTGTGGGGGAATGTCTTGAGTCCCCCCACTTTGTGGGGGAACCTCCAGTCCCTCCACTTTGTGGGGGGACCTCAAAAAAAGTAGGTTTTTAGTATATTTCTCTCTCTAATTTTACTTCTTCTCTCTCAAGATTCTTATTTTGCAAGTATGGTTGGATCTTTTTTAGAGAGGATTTTGGCTACCCTCCTTCTTTTAGATTCATCATATCATCTTTCAAGCTCAAGATATTACAAGCAAAACTTTGCCACTACTCTACACACACAATGATATCATCTTCATTGCTCCAGACTGTGCTTCTGAACCTTGTTGTTTGCCACAGAGTTATCAACTCTCATGGACCGATTTGATTGCCCATCCTCGAGCATCTAATGCTTGGAGTGGGAATATTTTGCATTGTGCTCCGTCCATGGACTTTGTGGTTGTTAAGGTGTATTGTTAGCATAATAATGCGGGCAGAAGTTAGAGGGAAAAAAGGTAGATGGTAGAAAGCTAGTATCCCAAGAAATAACATGTGGCAAAGAAGCCATGTAGAGTTTGTGGCAAAAATGATGGGAGAAATGGAAAATTGGCCTCTCCAAAGGTCTACAAATTTCCAAAGTTAAAATTGCACGAAAAAAAAATAAAAAATTATGATATCACTTGCAACAAATGAAGCCACACAATGAACAAGAATGATGAATTAATAGAACATGCAATGTAAGATTTGCACAAGTGAAAGACGAAGGATGAAGATAGCACACGTTAGCAAAATAGGCTCCTTTTTTTTTACTTTCCCAAGTGATAGTATGGCATTTCTCTTCTTTGTCATGCACGTGGTATGTAGATACACATGTTGATCATTTTTTGTAGCATCAAAGTTTGTTCATACTTTTTTCTTGATGTACTCGGCTTGCGTATGTCTTGTTGGATCCGAGTTGGATCCTACCATGTGTATCTTTGTTGGACAAGTGAAACATTTGTAAGATAGAAAAGGATTAGGATGTCGATATGAGGTTTAGGTTTTGTATACATAGCTTGTCGATGAGGAGGCTATAAACTTGCATACATAGGGTTGAAGCTCATAGGTGAATTTGTGCTTAACAGTTTCCTATTTTTACCTAGGTATTGTGCAAGTGCATACATGGAGCTTATTGGGTGCCATTTCTTGCCTAAAGTAGATATTCAATATGATCACTTATTCACATATGGAAGCTCAAGGATTATGCTTGGATTCGGAGAATGAGTGCTTGCCATTATTCATGCTCTTCCCTATGCAATGGGGTTTAGTTGTGCTACTATTGTGTCTAAAATAAAAAGCTTGTATGTGTGCTTGTGGACCTAAACTATGTGCCTAAGTGTTCAGAATTAGAGAGTTGTAGCATTCAAGGGAATCTTCTTTGCAATTTTAGTCACTAGAGAGCATGGTTGTGAAACCATGTTGTTATTTGTGGTTTGGTCCCCAAACGGAGTTTTACCAAATGCTAGTTTTTTTTTTTTTTCTTTTCTCATCCCCAAAAATTATGGTCAAAGGTGCAAGTATGATACACTGGTCTGCTAATGAAGAGGTCCGAAAAACTAACACGGCATGGTGGCTTGTCAAACCTATATGCTCAATTGTCATGAGATGAAGGTGATTTGATGTTTGCATGGCTAAATATCCGTCGGCATGGGATGTAGCATTTGTCATAGGTGCAAGGTGGAGCTAATAGAATAAATTCCTAGAAGCCTGAAATACAATTAAGAATGCATAAGATGTCCATGAGGCATATGAGGTACCGAATGCTATGATCTAAAGTCCTAGATCCAACCACTAATCTGCATAAAGTATGGATTGTATACGACAGCCATAAGTGCATGCTCAAACACTGATGTTCCCCAGGTTGCACTATGGCTGAATCTGATGATCTCCACTGCACTGGGGCAAGACTGCACGAATGCATGAATATCCTCATGCTGAGGAATGATATGCTGATCTGAGGTGGTGATGATAATTGGATCCAGGCATGATTCAATGCGGCATGACTGAGCCGATGCTATAATGTCCTAAAGACTGATTAACTGATCTATATACTGATGGAAATTGTGTCCAAATATGCAATATGCTGTATATCAGAGGTGAAAGCATCAGTGATGGGTGCTGGAATGAAATCACCTAAGGAGCTGCATGCGTTGTGGCATGTATCTCCACATGCTACTGGGGATGTGAGTGCCTCGTACTAAGGACTTACCTACTGAATAACTCCATGATCGTAACTGAACTTCTACTGTGTATCTACATTTGATGTGGCAGTAAATGGAGTCAGATATATCCATGAATGTGATGGTTGTACATCACTAGAATTAGAATGTGCTGATGTAGATGGGGCTGCCCAGTGCTAAGGGCTTACCATCAAATGTGCCTCATGCTTAGGGCTTACCGACAAATGTGCATGATCAAAATCGTGGGCTGATCCATGCTATCTTGAGGGACATCTGCATCTAATCTCTCAAGACCAATGATGCTCGAGACTACATCATGAACTGGTAGATACCCAGTGGTGATGAATGGTCGAAGTAGCTCCTCTTTTCACTCATAGATCTCATCTAGAGTCATGACTAGTGTAACATCAACTGTGTGATGTGGATAACTCCATGCTAGACATGATCAGGTGCTCTATGCAAGATGCTTACCCGTGTACCGCGGCGAGAGTGTCTACCCATAAGAACACTATATGAGAGCTACCACTGCAGTCTTATGCTCGAGCTACCGCTAGGGGATCATGCTAAACCTATCAATGTGTGAATCAAGTCTTGTGATGGAAGAACAATTGTGTGCCAAGGATCAAGCTTATAGTAAAGTGATGACAACTGTGTGTCGGCAGTAGCCAAGAGGCTATACAAGGCTGATGTGTATGTGTGTAGGAACCAATGCCAAAACAAATAGTCAACAATGTGTGACTTTACATGGGGTGGCATATGTGTGTGCAAGGTGAATGCAACAATCCGAATTCTGAGACGAAGATCACTCTGACAAGTGTCACACTGAACTATTGAACTGTTGAATGCCAAGAGAACTAACCGGTGCCAGCTGTGTGAATGTATATACCGATGATAGAACCAAACGGACTGACACCCATGGGAACTAATCAGTGATACGGCAATGGCTTACTTGGTGAAGTTTAATCTCTTCTAAGAATGTGCTAGTCTATAGTTAGACTACACGTCGAAGCGCAAAATGCAACAAATGAATTTTATCTTGATTCATTTTATGTGTTGGGTATGTTGCAATGGATCAGGTTGTGGTTTCAATTAAGGGGGTTGTATGTTGCTAACATGTGCATAATTTAGAGTGCAAATCTCGATTTGATCATCATTTTAGCTTTTACAGCTCCTCTGAATTCCACCAAGATCAAAAGTTATGCCTCCTGGAAGAATGGCCAAACTTTGATCCCCAAAAATGTTGATGTGGATGGAGGGTGATGTGGCAGTGTGACATGGCATTGGTCACGTGTTGCTTACAAAATTGTGCTGCTTACCGACCAATGTGTATGATCAAAACCATGGGCTGATCCATGCTATCTTGAGCGACATCTGCATCTAATCTCTCAAGACCAATGATGCTCGAGACTACATCATGAATTGGTACATACCCAGTGGCGATGAATGGTCGAAGTAGCTCCTCTTTCCACTCATAGATCTCATCTAGAGTCATGACTAGTGTAACACCAATTGTGTGATGTGGATAACTCCATGCTAGACATGATCAGGTGCTCTATGCAAGATGCTTACCCGTGTACCGGGGCGAGAGTGCCTACCCATAAGAACACTATATGAGAGCTACCACTGGGGTCTTATGCTCGAGCTACCGCTGGGGGCTTATGCTAAACCTATCAATCTGTGAGTCAAGTCTTGTGATGGAAGAACAACTGTGTGCCAAGGATCAAGCCTATGGTAAAGTGATGACAACTGTGTGTCGGGAGTAGCCAAGAGGCTGTTCAAGGCTGATGTGTATGTGTGTAGGAACCAATGCCAAAACAAATAGTCAACAATGTGTGACTTTACATGGGGTGGCATATGTGAGCAAGGTGAATGCAACAATCCGAATTCTGAGAGGAAGATCACTCTGACAAGTGTCACATTGAACTATTGAGCTGTTGAATGCCAAGAGAACTAACCGGGTGCCAGATCTATGAATGTATATACCGATGATTGAACCAAAGGGACTGACACCCATGGGTCAGTGATATGGCAATGGCTTACTTGGCTTGGTGAAGTTTAATCTCTTCTAAGAATGTGCTAGTCTATAGTTAGACTACACGTCGAAGTGCAAAATGCAATAAATGAATTTTATCTTGATTCATTTTATGTTTTGGGTATGTTGCAATGGATCAGGAGGTGGTTTCAATGAAGGGGATTGTATGTTGCTAACATGTGCATAATTTAGAGTGCAAATCTTGATTTGATCATCATTTTTGCTTTTACAGCTCCTATGAATTCCAATTGGATCAAAAGTTATGCCTCCTAGAAGAATGGCCAAACTTTGATCCCCAAAAATGTTGATGTGGATGGAGGGTGATGTGGCAGTGTGACATGGCATTGGTCACGTGCTGCTTAACAATTGTGCCTATGTGGCACTATGTAATGACATGGCATGATGTGGCAGTGTCAAAGAAGATAGCGTAGCAAAAGCGAGAACACCCAGGTATGAGGAAGAACACCAGGAGGGCAAGCAACCTCCAACACACAGTCTATTCCATACTAGAAGGAAAAAGACAGTACATCAACCAAATGACCACACTAAAAAGAGCTAAAACCACAACATAAGACCTAACTGGACAAATAAGAACTAACCATGGGTATGAACCATGGTCTGACTACTACTAACTACTAACACACCAATCATAGTGTCGATAGGCATATCCAGCTATTCGTAACATATCTGTGGGATATCATACCTGAGCTTGTCTTCCAACACTCCCCCTCAAGCTCAAGTAGGGAGTAAGACACCAAGAAGCTCTCGAAAGCATGTGAACTTATCTTTACCCAAGGACTTGGTAAAGATATTTGCAACCTGATCTTCAGTCAACATGAATGAGGTCAACTTGCCTCATTAACACCATCTCTCTGATGAAATGGTAGTGTACCTCAATATGCTTTGTTCTAGCATGATATACGGGATTACTTGCCAACTGGACTGCCAACTGGACACTACTCATGTTATCATAGTAAAGTTTGATTGGCTTATCCACATGTAATCCCAAATCCTGCAACAACTTCTGAAGCGAAGCAATCTCACATGCAGCCAATGTTGCACCTCTATACTCAGCTTTTGTACTAGACAATGCCACTATGGGTTGCTTTTTGCTACTCCAGCTAACCATAGCACTTCCAAGGCTCAATGCATAGCCACTAGTGGATCTCCTGTCATATGCACATCCTGCCCAATCTGCATCTGTGTATCCAGCCAGCTCTATTCCCTTGCCATATGCATAAAAGGGCTCATGGTCATATGTAGCCTTGACATACCACATAATCCTCCTCACTGCATCCAAGTGAGGCTTCCGTGCTTCCGCATAAATTGACTAATGAGTCCCACAGCATATGCCAAATCAGCCCTAGTGATAGTCAAATATATCAAGCTGCCAACCATTAGCCTGTACATGGTAATGTCCTCAATCTTAGCTCCAAAATTAGCCATAATCTTCAAGTTTTGCTCCAAAGGTGTATCCATTGGTTTGCATTCCTTCATGCCAAACCTCTCCAACATATTCAAGGCATACTGCCTCTGCATAAGCCAAATGCCATCAGGTGTTCTCAACACCTCTATGCTAAGAAAAAAATTCAAATCTCCCAAATCCTTCATGTCAAACTCCATTTTCAGCATGCTCTTAATTCCAACAATTCCATCATCATCACTGCCAGTCAGAATCAAATCATCAATATATATGACAATCACAACATAACCGGCATTTGTCTTCTTCAGAAACAATGAGTGATCAACCTTGCCAACCATAAAACCAAGACTTTGCAAGTAGTGACTGATCCTCTCATTCCAAGCTCGTGGAGCTTACTTTAGCCCATACAAGGCTTTCTTCAATCTACAAACATGTTGCGAAAAATCAGGATGGACATATCCTTCTGGCTGTGACATGTATACCTCTTCTTGCAAATCACCATTGAGAAAGGCATTCTTAACATCCATTTGTTGTAATTTCCATCCTTTTGCAGCAGCTAAAGCAATAACCATCCTCACAGTAGCCATCTTCGCAACTGGGCTAAAGGTTTCCTTATAATCCAAACCATACTTCTGTGCATAACCCTTTGCAACCAGCCTTGCCTTATACCTTTCTACTGATTCATCAGACTTACATTTCACTTTGTATACCCATTTACATCCAATGGGTGTCTTTCCTGGAGGAAGCTCAACCAAATCCCAAGTCTGATTCAAGGCAAGGGCATCCATTTCTTCATCCATGGCTATCCCCGCCATTGCTCATCATGCACAGCATGATTGAATCTAGATGGCTCTGTATGTCCCACAACTTTTGCCATGTATGCACAATGTTTTTCCACAAACCCCAACCTGTCAATAGGGTATCTTACCCTTTGAGATCTTCTCACAGACATTCCAGACATTGACTTTTTCAGCTTCTCTCTCATGAGGAGGCACGTACCTACTGCTTTTCACACCTGGTGTGGAAATAGAAGGACTGCCCAAATCACTATCCAAACTGTCGTTACCACAAAAATTAGATGGTCTAGGGGGCATATCAACCTCAATCTCAGGCAGTGAAACAATCTCATTCACCTTGTTCTTCCCTTTATCTCTGCCCCTCACTGACATAGAGGTGTCAGTGGTGGAAGAACGCAACCTGCCTACTGACCAATGACTCATAGTGGAATCACCACTAGCTGTAGGTCCTGACATAGTAGTATGTGGCTGATTTTTATCATTCAACTGAGCATCCAAGGCTTGATGTGGAACCACTATATCAAGTTTCCCATACCAAGATCCATTCTCATCAAAAATAACATCACGGCTGATCAAAGTCTTCCTAGTAGAGGTATTGTAACACTTATAGCCTTTCTGGTCTTGAGTATAGCCTATAAACACACTTTTTTTAGCCTTCGGATCTAATTTTCTCCTCTTCTCATCTGGTATATGCACATATGCCAAGATGCCAGACACTTTTAAATGACTGACATCAGGCTTCTGTCCATACAATTTCTCATATGGTGTGAGCATATGAATGCCAGCAGTAGGAGTGTGATTCAACACATACACTGCAGTTGCAAGTGCTTCTGCCCAATAATAATCAGGTAAGTTCTTTTCATTCAACATGGCTCTACCGGATGAACCAATCACCTCATTCTTACGTTCAACCAGTCCATTCTGCTGTGGTGTATATGGGCATGTAAGCTCTCGTCTAATCCCATGATAGGCCAAGAAGTCATCAAATTCATTTGATAGATATTAACCTCCATTATCTGATCTCAAGCATGTGATATATGACCCAAACTCCTTTTCAATATGTTGCTTGAAATGCTTGAAGGCAGGCAGGATGTCATCCTTATGTTTCAAAAAATGCAGCCATGTATACGGCTGAAATCATCAATAAATGTGACATAATATGATGAACCTCCCATTGAGGTAGTCTGAGCTGGACCCTAGACATCAGGGTGAATCAACTGCAAGAGTCTATTATTTTCCCGCATATGCCTAGTAAATGGCAACTTGGATTGCTTCTCAAATTGGCATGCAGGACACACATGCTCCAAAGAATTATACTTAAACTTTGGTAGGCCAACAACAATGCCTTAACGCTGCATATTTTTCAACTTCTGAATATTAATATGACCAATGCATTTGTGCCAAATTTCCAAGTCCTAAACAGCACCCGTACCATGGGTGAACATGGCATTTGCTCAGCCATTTGCCCAATAGACAACAAATTCTTCGTGATAAAAGGCACATGCAACATATCAATCAATTTCTTATTCTAGCCATCATGCATAGCCAAGGGTACAACACTTGTATGAGTAATGTCATGCTGAGTATCATCCTTGGTGCAAACAGATCCATGCAATCCAGGAGTCATTTGTGTAAACCACTCACCATGTGGTGTCATATGGTTAGATGCTCTTGAATCTATGTACCACACATCCTCAAAGCCACCATCAGTAGTCTTATGATCTTATACAGATGTCATAGCAAATAACTAGTCTGCGGGTGTCTCATGTGTATGACTTGAAGAAGCGAAATGACCTTGTTGTTTTACCCTTCCTCTTTGATTCGCTTGCTTCTTGAAGCAATCCCTGGCAATTGAGAGTGCTCTCAACGGAAGCAAGAACGGAAGAAGGAGAGAGAGAGACAGAGAGCCACACAAGTTTTGGTGGGTGCAGAACCACCCTAATCTTCTTTTTCATTCATTTATATATGTGTTTGAGTATTGTACATAACTGGGGTAAAGACACAATGACCTTTAACTCCCACAACCTCCCACTTAAAGGACAATGTGCCTTTAAGGGAGAAGAACCAGTGAGCATACTATCCAATGCCCATCAATACACAACAATACTCAAACCGCTGACTAGGTAGACTCTTCGTCAGCATATCTGCAGGGTTATCATCTGTATGAACCTTGACAAGCTCTATGCGCTTGTCCTCAAGTACCTCCCTGATGAAATGGTACCTGACCTCAATGTGTTTGGTCTTTGCATGAAAGACCGGATTCCGTGCTAGCTGAATAGCACTCATGGAATCACTATGCAATGTCGGTACACCTGTATGAATCCCCAAATCTCCCACTAGCCGATCAAGCCATATAGCCTCCTTGCAACCCTCTGTGGCTGCAACATACTCAGCCTCTGTGGTAGACAAAGCAATGCACTTCTGTGCACGAGACATCCACGACACTGCACCACCTGCAAAGGTGAACACATAACCAGAAGTGGATCTCCTACTATCCACATGCCCTGCATAGTCTGAATCTGTGTACCCAAGTACACGCATGTTTCCTTTAGTAAAGCAGATGCACATCTCCTTGGTACCCTTCATGTACCTCATGATGCACTTAACTGCCTCCCAATGCCTTTTTCCTGGATAAGCCATATACCGGCTAACAACTCCCACTGCAAATGCAATGTCTGGTCTAGTAGCTATCATAGCATACATAAGACTCCCAACCGCTGATGCATAAGGAACCTTGGCCATCATGGCCCTTTCCTCATCTGATTTGGGACTATCTGTATGACTCAATTTCACATATGGAGGCAATGGAGTACTCACTGCCTTCCCCCCCTCCATATTGAAACGCTGCAATACTTTTGTAACATACTCTTTTTGTGAAAGCCAAAGGAGTTTCCTACTCCGATCACGCGTGATGCGCATACCAAGAATATGACCTGCAAGTCCCAAATCCTTCATATCAAAGGCCTCATGCAACTTGGCCTTTAATGCATCTAGCTCATAAGTATTCTTGCTAGCCAATAGCATATCATCCACATATAGTGCCAGGATTATCAGGCTACTATCCTTAGCCCTTTTAGTGTAGAGGCAGTGATCAATTTCACTCCTTCTAAAACCCTGGGACCGAATGAAAGCATCAAACTTCTGATACCATTCTCTAGGAACTTGCTTAAGACCATAGAGACTCTTCTTCAGCTTGCAAACTAAATGCTCTTTGCCCTTTTCTTCAAAGCCTTCTGGCTGCACCATGTAAATTTCCTCATGCAAATCCCCATGCAAGAAAGCTGTCTTGACATCCATCTGCATAAGCTCCATATCCTCTACTGCCACTAGTCCAAGCATGCATCTAAGTGTGGTCATCTTCACAACTGGAGAGAATATCTCATCAAAGTCCACACCCTTCTCTTGCTTGAACCCTTTAGCAACCAAACGGGCCTTGTACCTAGGCACATCATCACCTGTGACCTTCATTTTGTAGACCCATTTACATGGCAATGCTTTCTTTCCATGTGGCAAAGAAACCAAGTCCCGGGTCTTATTCTTCACAAGTGAACTCATCTCTGATTGCATAGCATACTCCCACTTGCATTGATCCTCACGCATCATAGCCTCTCTGTAGCAAGAAGGCTCCTCGCAATCAGTAAGCATCACATGATCTACCCCTGGAACGAACCTATCAGGCGGTCTAGACACTCTAGATGATCTTCTCAATGGCATTTGAGCTTGTTGTCCCACCTGCATATCAGCCACATTTGGCTCATCATTTCCACCAATAGATGATCCATCATCTACCCTTGATTGTATACCTGTGGGAGTACTTGGTGGTACCATTTCTTGCACATTTGGTGCATGGACAGCTTGCTGTCTATCAACATATGCAGGTGGATTCACATCCTGGAAAGTGATTCTCCTCATTTCCACATCCCTCATGGGTGCCTTATGCATCTTCTTCTCATTGAAGACCACATCATGGCTGCGTATGATCTTCTTTGCTTCTGGATCCCAGAGACGATAGCCCATCTCTCCACTTTCACCATAACCCAGAAAGATGCATTTCCTAGACTTAGGATCTAGCTTCTTTCGAAGCTCTTTTGGCACATGTGCATATGCCTCACACCCAAATATACGCAAATGAGAGTAAGAGGGCTTCTTGCCACTCCATGCCTCTTCAGGAATACCACCATCCAAACTCTTACTAGGTGATCTATTGATCACATGCACTGCAGTCTTCATTGCCTCAGCCCAAAAACCACCAGAAAGACTTGCATTGGAAAGCATGCATTGCAACCTTTCTTGAATGGTACGGTTCATCTTTTCTGCAACTGGATTTTGCTCTGGAGTACGAGGGGAAGTGAGCTCCCTCTTAATCCCACGTGTATCACAGAAATGCTGAAAGTCATGAGAGAGATACTCTCCACCATTGTCAGTCCATAGGCATTTAAGCATTCTACTTGACTGATTCTCAACCAAGGCCAGCCATTTTTGAAATACCTGGAACACATCACTCTTCTGAGCTATAGCATAAGCCCACACTTTCCTAGTTGCATCATCAATGAATGTCACATAGTATTCAGCCCCGCCTAATGACCGTGTAGGCATGGGACCACATACGTCTAAATGCACCAAATCAAGCATTTCAAACTCTTTCTTTCCTCTTCTTTTATGGGCTGATTTAGTCTGCTTCCCATAGAGACAGTGCTCACAAAATTCAAAATCAGAGAAACTCAAATGCGGTACATAACCCAAACGGCATAAGAGTTTCATTCCATTCTGGCTCATGTGCCCCAACCTGCAATGCCACAAAGAAGTGCTTGGCTGCTCTGTTATTGCAACAACATGATCAAATACCCCTGATACATGTAAGGGATACAAAGTCCCACAGTTGGGACCCCTGGCCAAAAGCATAGAGCCCTTTTGAATTTTCCAACTCTAAAAGCCAAAAGTGGTGTGAAAACCAGCATCATCTAGCTGACCCACTGAAATAAGACTCTTGGTCAACTTAGGCACATGTCTCACATGTTTCAAAACAAATGCAGACCCATTTGCAAAAGAAAACTTTATGTCACATGCTCCCACTATGTCACATGCATAGTCATTTCCAAGATGCACACAACCTATCTTTCCACTATCATAAGTGGAGAACCATTCCCTATGGGGAGTAACATGGAATGAAGCACCAGAATCCAAAATCCAATCCTGGGAATATGCATCATCTGAAGTGGTAAGCAACTCTGCAGATAAACTAGACATGAAGAGAACATCATTGTCACTATCATGTGTGACTGCATTGATCTCCTCGATCTTCACTTTTCCTTTGTCCTCCCTTGGACTCTCTTCCTTTTGATTTGCACCCCAATTTATATTCTTTTTCTTATCCTTTTGCTCTCTTTTCAGCTTGTAGCAATCCTTTTTCATATGGCCCTTCTTGCCACAATGGTAACACTCAATGTTCCGTGCCTTGGATTTGCTACGAGACTTTCCTCTTTCTTGGGACTTCCCCTTGAACTGTGATCTGCCCCTTTGCACATTTAAGGCTGCATCCTGCTTGTTGCCATCCATAGACTTCCGTCTAATCTCCTCGGCCAACAAGCTACCCACAACATCATCAAATTTCAGTACTCCACCAAGTGCAGAGTTACTGACAGCTGTACGGAAGGTATCCCATGAGGATGGCAATGAACATAAGAGAAATATTGCCTTAGTCTCTGCATCAAAATTCATTTTCTGAGCCTGAAGTTGGCTGAAAATAATATTGAATTCATTCAAGTGAGAAGCAATGGAGACCCCTTCCTTCATCTGCAGCTCAAACAACCTCTTCATGAGGTAAACTTTATTAGAGGCAGTTTCCTTCTCATAAGTGGCACACAGTTTCTTCCACAAATCTTCAGTAGTGTGCTCATTTACTACTGTGAAATAAACTCACTCTGCAAGATGAAGTCTAATAGTAGACTTTGCTAATTCATCCAACTCATTCCAATCATCCTCAGACATATTTGCAGGCTTAGCTTCAATCGCTGCCAAGGGTTTAATCTGCTTCTTTTGAATAAGCACATCCCTTATTTGTTCTTTCCACAAAGAAAAGTTTGTCCCATCAAACTTTCTAATGCTGAAAAACTCCTTTTCAGACATGGAAGAGGATGCCATGATGCAAATGAAACAAAATCCCAAATGCTAGTACCTGCAAGAGAGAATCACACCAAATACTAGGTGCACCCAAATGTGTATGCCACAATAGAGTGAAATATCACCAAAACTCAAAGCTCAAAGCATCTGACTCATGTGCATATACTATGCATCCATATGAGCAAATCTGGCCCAAAAGAAAATGCCAATAAGTGCCAAATGACTCAAGCATAAACACTGTCCACTGGCATATGCATCAATAATATCACATCCAAGAGAGCATAGCACTATCAGTGCATCACCTGCAATGTGTCAAAGCTGTCCCTCAACATAAAATAGCATCCATGTGCAAAGCGTCCATAAAAAAATAGCATCCCACAAGGCAATTTGGGCCTATCAGCACATCCAACAAGGACCGCAATGCATCCAAATGGCCTATAAATCATCCACTACAACCCAATGCATACCACGAATGAGCGCACACTGCTCAAACTGCAACCAGAGTGATCTGCATAAGGTATGCTCAAGAAATCATAGTCCCACGGTAATGAGCGCTACTAAAAATAGAACCTGAGATGCCTCAAAACATGGGCGCCATTGCATAATCGGACTCAGCAAGAAAATCTACAAATATCTCTCTTCTGCCAGAACTCCAAAATCCCAACCGATGAATGAGAAATGGGAGTCAACACTTATCCACTGCCATGTGGCATAAATCTAAGGTTTCAAAACCTTAGAATGAAAAATGCATAACAAAGAGATGAAATCGAATACACAGAGATCTATAACTCTGAAAATCCTCCACCGAATTGCGCAAGAACTGACAGGTAGGGGTTTTTGGGCGTCCGGAACGCAATGGGACAGACGGTTTTGGAAACCGTGGTCTCAATCACTGGGTCCAACACACGGACTGAAAAACGTTTTTGGAAACAGAGCTGTTTGTAAACTCCACCGGAGTGCGAATGATGAGCAACATAGAAGTTTTAGGACCTCCTGAGTCCACTGGAACTGACAGATCTGCAAATGGTTGCTCCAAACTTGAGTTCCAACACCCGAGCAAAAAACGCAGGAACTGACACAGTGAGTCAGAAATCCAATGAAATGATCCCAGATTCAAGAATGAAGGTGTTTCCAAGCTCCTGAAGTAATGTGGACACCAAAAGCAAGCAATAGTTGCCTCTACAAGTCAATACGGAGTCTCTGTCATCGAACGGAACAGGAAAAAGCTCAAAAAACGACTTTTTCTTTGAAAGCTCTTAACAGGCTCTCAAAACCACTTCACAAAGCCAAAGTGACTTTTCCAAAGGTTCCTCCAAGGTCTCTGCACACTCGGATGCAAGTAAAGTCACCCAGAAAGCTTCCCACAGAGCTTCTCGTTCCTCCCACAGAGCTGCTGAGCTTCCAAGCATTCACGCACGCTCAGCTAGATCACCCGAGCTCTGATACCAGTTGAGAGTGCTCTCAATGGAAGCAAGAACGGAAGAAGGAGAGAGAGAGACAGAGAGCCACCAAGTTTTGGTGAGTGCAGAACCACCCTAATCTTCTTTTTCATTCATTTATATATGTGTTTGAGTATTGTACATAACTGGGGTAAAGACACAGTGACCTTTAACTCCCACAGCAATATGGTCAATCTTCCCACAGTAATGGCATACCTTATTCTCATTGGGCTGATTCACATGGTGAGGGGGCTACCAAGCCCCTCTACCTCGTGATCTAGATGTCGCTCTGCCTCGGAGAGATCCTCCTCCTCTATGAGGCTGATTCTGATTGCTCCAATTATGGGCTTGAGCCTGTGATGTATATCTGACATCACCTCTACCATGAGAGGCACTCTTGCCTCTACCACCTCTACCTCTCTGATTAGAGTAAAAAACAGCATCTCTATTTCTGGAGCTACTAGCACCAGTATTCAGCCCAAGCTTCACTTCTTCATGTATCAAAAGGGCAACCAGTTCATTGAAATCCGGCATATCTGGCCTCACCAAAATGGAAGTGTCAAAAGACTTATATTCAGGACGAAGTCCATTCAAAGTGACTGCAACCATGTCATCATCATCCACAGAAGCATCAAAAGAAGCTATTTGATTAGCTATGGTTTTGATTTCAATCATGTACTCCTGTATCGTTGTACCCCACCTTGACATATTGTTGAACTTTTGCTTCAGCTGAATTTTCCTGGCACTTGTAGTTGTGCCATAATATCTTGTCAAGATATCCCATGCATTCTTGGGAGACTTGCAGTTCATAATTTGCATAACCATGGCATCTGAAATAGATATTGAAAACCAGTGATGCACCCTCCATTCTCTTCCCAGCCAGGCTTTATGATTCTTAACTTGTTCTGCAGTAGCATTTCTTTCTGGCAAATTAGGCTCTTTCTCATTACCTGTAACCAAATCCCAAGAGCCTTTTCCAATCATAAAGTTCTCAATTCTAAATTTCCAAATGGGATAGTTATGGTAATCTATTTTCTCACCAATAATCTGGATGATATTATCAGACCCACTTGCATTTGCCATAATTACAAAAAAATAGATTCCTGCAACTTTTTACTGTTTTGGACTATCAATATCTTTCACACGTTAGCTTGGATGCAAATACTGTCAAAAGAAAAAATGTAGCTAGTGCATGGCTCTACAAACTTCTAGTTCAGTGCAAATACAAATTCCTTAAGGTTTTTCTGATATTTGCTGCTGAAAACAGCCACCTGCACACTTTTGACTGCAGTCCAAGAACTTCCAGTTACCACTGCACAACTGATCAAGTGGAATCAAAATGGCACTTTGCTCCTTTCAGTGGCAAGGCAAAGCAATGCACCAACCAATAATGGCAATCAAGGTGTCCAATAATGCCTCAAAATATTCCAACAGTCAATCACTAGAAGCTCATAGCATGAGCAAACAACAATCAATATGTAGCTAGAATCAGGCATAAAAAGTACATCCGCTTGCTAGGCATCAAGATTCTCAAACCAACCAGTGTATCACAGCAAGATCAAAGGCATCTGATCCATTGCAAATATTCAAATATCACTGCAAAATCATGCGTCAACCATGGACCATATCAGGCCCCAAGATGCATCCACCAGTAGTATGTCACTAGCATAGGATCACCCGACAATATGACAACACATAAGCATAACCTCATGCATAGTAAGGCATCAACCACTATCAACCACTGTCTCTGTAAGTGTATGTACTTGCAAGAAAACCTATCCCTAGGCACAAGTCTACCACCCATATAGCGGTGGGCTATGCCGATCCTCGCAGTAAAATGAATAAGAAAAACGAGTGTAGTGTAGAGAAACAAGGCACCTATATTTCTTTTTCAACTATAGGCGGCAACCAATCTCTTGAGAACCTTCAAGAGGTCTTCTTCCCTCAGCCTCCAAGCTTTGATAGATAGTCTTCAACAGACTTGAGCAGATGCAACTTCCCCAACTTCAATATGCCAGATTTCTTCACAGGAATTTTAAAATGGAAATTTGGGGATGTAAATGATCGAATTCGGCCAAAAAACAGCAAAATTGAGTAATGTAGAGTATTTGTTTGCAAAATTTGGGGATGTAAATGATCGAATTACTCAGAGCGGCAAATTTGAGTAATGTAGAGTATTTGTTTGCAAAATTTTGACATCGTGACCAAAAGTTGCCTGTAGAATAGAGGACAAGCCAAGAATTCTTCAACATAGGCTTAGCACATCTCTCTTATCGTCAAAAATGACCAGGGTTCTGCCTCAACACACCACTCTACCCCAACAGCTCACCCATAAGCATTGAAGTGCTCTGATACCATGTCAAAGAAGATAGCGTAGTAGAAGCGGGAACACCCAGGTATGAGGAAGAACTCCAGGAGGGCAAGCAGCCTCCAACACACAGTCTATTCCATACTAGAAGGAAAAAGACAGTACATCAACCAAGTGAACACACTAAAAAGAACTAAAACCACAAGATAAGACCTAACTGGACTGATAAGAACCAACCATGGGTATGAACCATGGTCTAACTACTACTAACTACTAACACACCAATCATAGTGCCGATAGGCATATCCAACTATCTGTAACACATCTGTGGGATATCATACCTAAGCTTGTCTTCCAACAAGCAGTGTTGAGGTGTCCCTTGCTGATGTGATAGGATGACATGTGGGTATTGACAGGGCACCTGAGGTGGACTAGCCTGATGATGAGGACTAGACTACCTAGCTAATGATGTGGTAATCTGGTGATGTAGCACTTGTAGTGATGTGGCACTATGAGCAACTGATGATGTGGCAGTAGGTTGGGCTACTGACATGGTGCTCTAGATAAGGTGGTGTGTAAAGACGGTAATGTTGCTTATGTGGCAAACATGTTGATGTGGTAGATATAAGCTAGGGTGCCACATGTCAAGGGTGTTGAGGTGTCATGTGTCACATTCGTGGCCAACCCTTGTTTGGATAGGAACTGCCAAAATATTCCTTGATGCATCGAAATCATGGATGTGTGTTAGAATCTTTCAAGGTTCCATCAAGAGGCCTTCATTTCTGCCTGCATCAGACAGGGTCATCAATCTTGAACCCGTTAGCATTTACCTCCTTGAAAGGAGTAGGGGCTTTGCAGTTGATTACTTTATGCTCATCCAACCTAATTCGATGGGATCAATTCTCCATCTCCCACATCATGGTTTTGGAGCACGGGATTTCAGCTACTACCAAAGGCCCATTCAGCCTCTAAACGATCTAGTAAGAAGCATTCTAAGGGATCTAAAGAGGACCTTAGTAAAGGATTTGTGAAAGCAAAGATTAGAGAGTTTCAATCTCTGAACCAAAAGCCTCAATTTCAGCATCTATCCTAGGAGATGACGACCAAGCAAGTTTCAATATCGCCAAAAGAAAAGGGAGATCAAGAGCTTTCTCTCACTTCTCCATCAAAAGACCTCTCTAAGCATTCACATAAACATGAATATATACATGTGTACCCCTTAGAATTAGGGTTAGGATTTGCCCCTATGCCCTATAGGTATGGTGCAATTTACACCATCCTTAACACCCCCTCTTAAATTGCATTAGGTAAGTAGAGAATGCATGTACAAGATCTTTTGTGTTTTGTTTGGTGCGTATGATAGCATCCAAAACTAAAAAAGTAAACAAGAAAGAATGAGAGTAGTATGTGCATGTGTGAGTACAATGACTACATAGCGTAAGCTTGTACAATCACTACAACTTATGTGATTCTGTATATGATGTGCATTTCCCCCTCTTAAGTTATGGATCATCCTTCACCTTTGGAAATAAGAACCAGAAGATAGGCTAAAGGGAAGAGGAAGAAAATATGCAAAAAGTAAAGTCCACCTGGATCAAAGACTGGTCGACTGAAAGATGACTCCGTGAAGAATGGTGTGTATGGCTGCATGCACATGTCATAAGTCACCGTGGACTATGCAGATGCTTTGTAGAAGAGGCATCCAAATGTGAAGCTAGTCGATGTAGTCATGAAGAGGTGGTCGTGTAGGTTAAGACATACAAGAGTGTCACCAACCTAAAAGAACTAGCAGCAATGTTGAAAGTATGCTACAGTAGAACCATAATCTCTGCCAAATGATGCGGGCTCAAAGAAGACCACATAGTCGGTGTGGATAGAGTGATCCACATGCAGCATAAATTAAGCTCCGAAGATGCCGATATGATACACTGCTTTGGTGAATAAGATGTTAGATATCAATGCTCCACTCTAGTGTAACTACGCGGGAACCAGCTAACTCTACTTGTAAGCCCCCCATATGAGGAGAAGGCATTTGAGTAGCTGGGTTATCCGGTAGGTCCTGGTTTGGACACCAGATGGGGGCCATGTGTGGCTTGATGGTTGGATAGCTTCAGATAGAGTTGGCACACTGCCAACTAGGCTACATGCAAGTGTGGGAAGGCATCCCATGACTGACCGCACTGAGGGTAGATGGAGCATTTTCGGGGAAGCCTACTCTCGGGCTGCTCGGCCAGTTTGGAGTCCCAAATGATCCCGGATGTTTGGACGAAATGCAGATGCACTATGCAGATGCACTGTGTTCTATTGTCTGCACTGTAAGTGATTGTGTCATGGCATTAATTCAACATGTCACCATAGTGGAGGAGGCATGGACGGTCTTGATAAATCAGCACGAGACCATGAATCAGATGCGGATTCAGAATCTGGAGACTCAACTCGTGAACGAGAAACTTTCTGAGTTTGAAATGGCAGAGAAGTTCAACACTAGGGTGAAGAATCTGCGCGACCAGATGACTGCGATTGGCATCACCATCACCAGCGAGAATCTAGCACGAAGGTGCATACAGATTCTCCAACCAAAGTACGATGGTCTTGTTACGGTGCTGAATACGTAGAATAGAAATCCACCCCTCAACTTTGAGGATTCCAACGCGATGCTTCTGGAGGAGGAGATGCGTCAAAAGATGAGGACTAGAGAAGATTCGGCTTTCTCGACTGGATCAAAGAAAGGTAAGGGTAAGGACTCTAGTAACCCATCTTCTTCTGATGATAAAAAGAGAAAGAAGAAGATCAAGTGCTTCTATTGCAACAAGGCAGGGCACAAGCAGAATGAGTGCTAGAAGATGAGAACGGAGAAAAGAAAGAGTCTAGCAACAGCACGCAGGCAGTACCAGTAGAGCTCTTCGTAGCAATTGAGGAGATTTGCACAAAGGCAATTCATGTACTTGCGGATGGAACCTTGGATTATTGACAGTGGTGCATCGTGCCACATGACCAATTGGAAGGATTGGTATACCTCTCTACATTCGGTAGGGAATGACATCCTGGTAGCAGTCGGCAATGATGCAAAATGTCCAACAAAAGGAAAAGGTACGATTGCTCTCAAGTTAGATGGAGTTGTAAAACAGTTGTCTGATGTTCTTTATGTGCCAGATATCAAGAGGAACTTGTTGTCCATTTCTGTGATCACGGATCGGGACCTCAAAGTTCACTTCGATAAGAATGGTGCACAGATTTTGGATCTTCAAGGGAAGGTCATTGGTAAAGGTACACGGTGCAACAACATCTACGAACTCTCAGCTTTCAGTGCTCGAGCCGATGTGAGTGCAGCACTAAGCTATGGCATGAGAGGTTTGGTCATCTAAACCTTAGTTCTTTAAAGGAGATGCATAAAAGTGGAATGATTGCAGACCTACCAGAAATTACAGATCTGCCCAATGTACGTGAAGCTTGCATGATGGGCAAGCAGCATCGGTAGCCCTTTCCTAAAGAGGCCAGCAGGGCCAAGGCTCCTCTAGAGCTCGTTCACACGGACCTCTGTGGAAAGATGGAGACGCAAGCTTTGGGTGGTTCCTACTACTTCATGACGCTGATCGACGACTACAGTAGAAGGATATAGATATACTTCCTGAAGACTAAAGATGAGGCTTTTAGTAAGTTCAAAGAATGGCATGTAATGGTCGAGAAAGAAATGGGGAGGAAGTGGTGAGTTCACATCAAGTGAATTCGAAAGTTACTGCAAAAGTCATGGGATCAAGAGGTAGAAACCCCTGCCACATACACCACAGCAAAATGGAGTAGTAGAGCACAAGATGCATGTCATCTGCAAAATGGGCAGGAGTATGACGAAAGGGAAAGATTTGCCAAAGACTTTCTGGGCTGAAGCATGTAACACGGCCGTTTACATTCTGAATCTTAGCTACACAAAGGCTGTGAATGGCGGGATGACTCCACTGTAGGCCTTTTCTAGTAAGAAACCTTCAGCTGCACATTTCACAGTTTTTGGATGTGACTGTTTTGTGCATGTCCCTGATGCTAATAGGACCAAATGGGTACCGAAGAGCCGGAAGTGTATTTTCCTGGGCTACAGTGAAGAGGCGAAGGGTTACCATCTCTATAATCTTGTTACCAAGAAGATAACAATAAGTCGCGATGTGGTCTTCTCAGAACAGCCACATCAATTGGAGGAGGATGCTTCCTTCCTAGACAACTAGGACCAGGATATCCATCCAATACAACCACCAACAGTAGACCGAACTCCCCCAACGGTGCTTGGGAGGATTCAAGATAAAGAAGAGGAAGAAGAGCCTGCAGAACCACAATGGCAACGACCATTCCCGAAGTGGGTAAAGTAGCTTTTGGACGATAGAGAACCTCTAGCCATTGAGGAGGAACCATCCGAACACTGCCAGTCCAAGAGATTAGAGGAGCAAAGAAGGGCACAGGAACACTTGTTCAACTACGCTTTGATGACAGAGGTGGTCTGTGCTGAAGAACCCAAGTGTCTTGAAGAGGCACAGGGTGATGATAGGTGGATGGAGGCTATGCAGTCGGAGTATGGCTCCATAATGAAGAACAACACTTGGGACCTTGTGGATAGACCACCAAAATGCAAGGTAATCGGCACCAAGTGGGTGTACAAGACCAAGTACAAGTCCAACGGCACGTTGGATAAGTACAAGGCTCGGCTCGTGGCAAAAGGATTCGCACAGATACATGGTTTTCATTATCAGGATACCTTTGCTCCCACAACTCGACTAAACACAATTCGCAGTGTTTTGGCTTTAGCAGCACAGGAAAGTTGGTCCGTGTTTCAGATGGATGTAAAATCCGCCTTTCTGAATGGAGATCTCAAGGAGGAGGTATACGTGGAACAACCACCAGGTTTTGTGATCCCCGGTTCAGAAGGTAAAGTCTGTAAACTGAAGAAGGCATTTTACGGGCTGAAACAAGCCCCACGAGCGTGGTACCAGCGGATTGATGCCTAATTTTTGCAAAACAGGTTCAGGAGGAGCCCCATCTGATGCAAATTTGTATATCTACAGAGAAGGAGGCAGGTGTATGATCATGGTCCTTTATGTGGATGACCTTGTCATAACAGGGAACCATGAAGAGATGATCTCGCAGACAAAGCAGTTGCTAGGGACAGAGTTTGAAATGACAGACTTCGGATTGATACATTTCTGTTTGGGGATTGAAGTTTGGCAAGAGCCAAAACAAATCTTCATCTCACAGCTGAAGTATGCTGGAGAGATACTAAAGGCATTTGGCATGGCTGAGTGCAAGACAGTTGGCACCCCTATGGAGGTTGACGTGAAGCTCTCAAACGAGGATTCATCACCACTAGTGCACGAAGCGAAGTACAGAAGGCTTGTGGGCAGTTTGATTTACTTGTGCAACACACGGCTGGACATCATTTTTACGACTGGTGTATTAAGCAGGTTTTCCAATAAGCCCCGGGAGAACCATTGGAGGGCACGGATGCAGGTGCTGAAATACATCAAAGGCACACTTGATTATGGCATCGCCTATACCAAGGGAAACATCTTGACCGGATTCTGTGACTCGGATTGGGTACGAGACGTGGACAGTAGGAGATCAGTGACAGGTTACTGTTTCTCACTTGGATCTAGAGCTGTGTCATGGGTCAGCAAGAAGCAACCTACAATTGCTCTTTCTTCTACCGAGGCTGAGTACAAATTAGCATGTTTTGCCTCTTGTGAGGCAGTGTGGTTGAGGAGGATTTTAGGGGACATGGGTGCAGTGCAGAACAAGCCTACACAGTTATCATGTGACAATTAGAGTTGCATGGCAATTGCAAAGAACCCTGTGTTCCACGCTCGCACAAAACACATTGAGATTCAATATCACTTTGTATGCGAGCTCATCATGGATGGAGAGGTCGATTTGGTGTACTGTTCGACTACAAAGAATGTTGCGAACATCTTCACAAAGGCTCTTGGAAGAGACTGGCTGGAGAGGCATCTTCATCGACTTGGCATTGGGCCGAAAAAGTAAGTTCACTTGCGGGTGGACATTGAGGGGGGGTGTTAGATATCAATGCTCCACTCTCGTGTAACTACGTAGGAACCAGCTAACTCTACTTGTAAGCCCTACATATGAGGAGAAGGCATTTGAGTAGCTCGGTATCCGGTAGGTCCTGGTTTAGACACCAGATGGGGGCCATGTGTGGCCTGATGGCTGGACGGCTTCAGATAGAGTTGGCACACTGCCAACTAGGCTACATGCAAGTGCGGGAAGGCATCCCATGACTGACCGCACTGAGGGTAGATGGAGCATTTCCCAGGGCAGCCCACTCTCGGGTTGCAGGGCCCGGAGTCCCAGATGATCTCGAATGGCTCTGGGCCGGTCTCCCAATTGGGTCTAACTGACTACAACTGGTGGCTATATAAGAGCAAGCTCATGAACCCATATTCATCACTGGCTATAGCAACCCTGATTCCTTAGCATCCATCCTCCGTCCTCTACTATTTCTAGCACGCCATCGAAGCTTCTCACATAGGAGCGCATGGTTGGGAGGCAACGCCATCTATTGTATCAGTTTTACAGTAATCACATTCTTTATTCTCCATACTATCTGCTTTTCTCTCTTTCATATGAGATCATGTTATCTGTTGGGCACAGACGTTGTATTGTTTTCTTACAGAAGAGGCCCCGTAAAACTGACAAGGTATTGCAACCTGTCAAACCTATATGCTCAACTATCATGAGCTAAAAGGCGTTTGATATATGCAAGGCTAAAGATCTATCGGCATGGGATGTAGTATCTGTCATTGGCTCATCGAGAAAGATCTGACGATATAAAGGCCTAGAAGCATGAAATACAACTAAAAAATCAAAAGATATCCCTGCGGCACAGGAGGTGCCGAATGTTGATGTCAAGACTAATCTGAAGTCCTAGTTCCAACCACAAATCTACATCAAGTATGGACTATACACGACAATCATAAGTGCATGCTGAAACACTGATGCTCCCCAGGTTGAACTATGGCTAAACCTGATCATGTCCACCACATTGGGGCAGGACTCCATTGATGCATAAATACCCTCATGCTAAGGAATGATCTGCTGATCAGAGGTGGTGATAAATCCAAGGGTGGTGCAATGCGACATGAGTGATCCGATGTTGGAATGTCCTGAAGACTGATCTGATGATCTATATTGCTCATGGAAATTGTGTCCAAGGATGTGATATGCTCCGTATCAAACGTGAAAACATCAATGATGGTTGGTGGAATGAAATCACCTAAAGACTAAATGCGATGTGGCATATATCTCCACATGCTGCTAGAGATGTGATGGCATGCCAAGGACTTACTTGCTGATAGTTTGCATGATCATAAATGAACTCCTGCTATGTATCTACATCTGATGTGATAGTAGATGGAGTAAATGAACTCCGTTGATCCTTTCCTTCTCCCTATGCTAGAGTCCCGCTAGAGTACAACATCACTTGGGATGTTTAAGTTTTATTACCCCCAATTTCATGTCACACTACCCATGAGAACACTATATGAGAGCTGCCACCACTGGGGGCTTATGCTCGAGCTGCCATCGCCGCTGGGGGCTTATGCTGAATAATCAAACAAAGTCATGTGAGAACATGTGTATGCCAAAGATTAAGCTTGTAAAATGAAAATAACTATGTGTTGAGAGTAGCCAAGAGGCTGTACAAGGTTGATGGATATGTGTCGGGAGTAGCCAAGAGGCTGTACAAGGCTAATGGATATGTGTAGGAACCAATGCCAAAAAAAACAATCAACAATGTGTGACTTTACATGGGCGGCATGTGTGTGCAATATGTGTGAAGAAATCCTAAATCCGAGGAATATGACTTTGCCAAGTGTCACACTGATGTGATGAACTGCCAAATGCCAAGATACTGAGCTGGTGTCAGATGTGTAAGTGTGTATACCGATGACAGATCCGAAGGGACTGATGCCAATTGGAACTAATCGGGTGATAGGACAATGGCTTACTTGGCTTGGTAGAGTTGAATCTTCTATATGTCTATGCTATTCTATAGCTAGACTACATGTTGAAGCACAAAATGCAACAAAAGAATTTTATCTTAATTCATTATATGTGCTAGGTATGCTGCAATGGATCAGGAGGTGGATCCAATGAAGAGTTTTTAATGTTTCTAACCTATTGAAAAGTCAGACTGCATATTTGAGATGCTTACCACATACAACACGATCTAGCAATCATTTTTGCTTTTTGGATCACCTCCAAATTCCACCTTTGAAGAATGGCCAAACTTTGATCCCAAGAGGGTGATCAAAATGATGATGTGGATGGAGGGTGATGTGGCATGAGAGGCCACATGCTGATTACAACTATGCATGTGTGGCACTATGTGCTGAGGTGGCACATGGTGACATGGTACTATGTATTCACATGCAGAGGCTAGGTGTGCCTGTGGAGAGGCAAGTGTGCCTAAAAGGGGCTCTACCACATGCATTGATGAGGTGGTTTTGCCATGTGTCATGATGATGTGGCACTTGGAAGCCACTATTGATGTGGCAAAAGTGCTGACATGGCACTTGTTGATGTCAGCTGACGATGTGGCATGAAGAGCGAGCCTGATGATGTGGTTGCTCCTTGAAGGAGTTGCCGTTAAGGTTGCTACATTGCTTGGCCGTGTCGCCTTACCCGTGCTATAGTGGGAGTTGGGAGGATTCGAGGTTGGAGCTATTGTGGTGTGTTGAAGCTTTGACGACAGCTGGTGCTACTACGTAGAAAGGTCTTCATGAGGCGTTGTTGGAACCATTGGCATCTCTGCTTGTGGCCTGAGTGCTACTGGTGTTGGCTATGGCGGAAATTGCTCGTGGTGTTACTGACATTGATGGTGAAGCTTTAGCGCTGCTGCTGTGCCTACACTGTGATGAGTCGAAGCCTTTAGGCTGCGTTGTAGAAGCCGACTGGACGTGCTACTATAGGGCCTTATAAAATCTGCTAAGTTACACTTCGAGTTGAGGTTGGCCGTTGGACTTAGTCATTCTATGGAGTTGTGGCCTTAGTTGTTTTGAAGAGGTGTGGGCTTGTTGTCACTGGAGTGGACGGGGGCTCGAAGCTTATTGGCGCTATGAGGGCAGCTCTTATTGAAGTCGTTGAAGGGAGACATCTTGTCGACCAAGCCTTTAGGGTCGCTAGAGCGCTCTAGAGATTGCCGAAGCTTGTAGATGTGCAGCTACTAGAAGGAGCTCTACAATGAAAGCTAGAGAAGGAATGGAGATGCCTCAAAGGGAGGGTTTATTGCTAGAGAAGGAACGGAGATGCCTCAAAGGGAGGGTTTATTGCCTCGATGGAGAAGGGCTTGTGTGCCTTGATGGAACAAGGGATTTCACTCTCTCAAATGGAAAACTCTCTCATTGGAGGATGCCTCAACGAAGGAGGGCTTGACAGTCATGAAGGAAGTGGGAGCACCATTGACTCTGATACCATGATAAAGTAGGGAATGAGAGTGAGAGAGAGAGAGAGAGAGAGAGAGAGAGAGAGAGAGAGAGAGAGAGAGAGACTCAGAGGAGTGCACAGATATAGCTACGTGTAGACTATGTTGTGTTGAACATAAACATGAATATGTGTGTGTGTGTGTGTGTGTGTGTGTGTATACCCCTTAGGGTTAGGATTTACCCCTATGCCCTATAGGTTTTACATTATCCTTAACAATTTGGTCAGTGAAGCTTAGTGCTTAGTTGAGTCGCCGCCTATGTGGAGGTAGTAGAGGTGCTTGTTTGTTGTTACCCCTCGTGGGGGTCGTGGAGTCGGGTCATTGAAGTCAGGTTGTTGTGACTGGAGCTTTGGCGCTATGCTTGGTGTAGACTATTGTTGGAGCAATTGTTTAGGATGCCTGGGGCATCAACTCCCTTTAGTAAGAATAATTATGAAATTTTTGAGTATGAGATGGATTTAATAATATGCCATGACTAAAAGTTAGTCAAATTGGCATGATTTTGTTCTACACTAAAAGAGCTTCAAATATATCTTTTAACCTTGAAATTTAGGTAACACATAAAAAAGTTACCTTTAAAAACTCCATATGCATGTAGAAACATCACCCTAAAAAAACCCCGCGATATGGGTGAGGCACCGTGCAGAGTGCTTCATACCTCACGGTGTGATATTACACCACACGGTATGAGAAGGGATATACCGCACGGTAACCAGTTAAACCGCGCGGTATGTTCCCGCGCGACATTTCACCCTTGATGGGTGGAAAAAGATGCATCTTTGTGTGTTTAGGGTGTTAGAACACATTTTTTAATCAAAAAGCACATATTTTATTTTTAAAAACGTACTTTTTAAATCCCTAGATTATGGCCTTCATTTTTCTCTAAAGATATTTAAATATGTCACACTCAATGATCTCGACCCAGCATGAATTCCATGCTGAGTTACCAAGATTATCACCTAGTGTTCCTCTTTGGCAAGCGAAGAAGCCACATCAAAGGCCAATGAAGTTTTCTTGTTTGTTGTGCCAGCTTCAACTTTGGCATGTTAAAGTGACCACCCCACTAGTTTGCACTAACTAGTTCCGGACAGGTAGCTGGATTAAGCTAGAATATACTTCAGATGAATTACTTTTCATTCCCAAACAAATTAGTACTAATATTTGCTATTGAGAAAACTTTGACACGTGGTTCAAGAAGAGCTCAAATTATCATTTTATGGCACAATTCTATCTGCCCAAAAAGATGATTGAATTTATAAAATGACTTAAGAAGGTAGGTTTGTGTAAAGTTTAAAAAGATAAAAGATGAACACTTACTCTTAGTTTTGGATGCGATCGTTCATACATTGTCAAGTATTTTTTAAATATGGGATTTGTTCTAGAGTTAAACGGTAGAACATGTTTCGTTGTTGATAGTAAGTTTGTTGAGTTACTACAAAATTTTTGTTAGCGATTCCAATATATTAGTGGATTATTCAACATCGATCTTCTTTGTAGTATACCTGTTGCTAAAGATGTAATATCTTTAGAAACGTTTAGGGATATATCGATTATAGAAAGCATTTGCATTTGAAATATGTCCGCACCTAATACGTTCTGTAAATATTTTGGATCATAGGGAACCGAGTACAACTTTCTGAATGGACTATCTATGCATGCTTTACAAGCCATTTTTAACCTATGTCCTAGGCCATTTTCTACATGCAAACTTATGAACGTATTGGATAAGTCATATGGTGTTATACTTGATTCTAGTAGTGATATTACTAATTTTAACTTTGTAAAAGAACATGTGTTAAATTCTATTCTACCACAAAATACACAATATTGCATCCTCGAAATATATTGAGAAGTAATTTGATTCCATTCTTTAAGAAATTTATTGATGAATAGCCATGAAGAGAAACTCGATTGTAGAATAACTCAATATAATAGCCATCTCCCTTGGACTTTGAGCCTTATCTCAATTATTGCATCCTAGGTGGAGGGGTGGCACATGGAGGAGCCATGCCACCTTGCATTTTATAATATTACTATTATGGATTATGTACAACACACCTTATGGGTCCTCTTACATGGAAGGGTGGCACATGGTCATGCCTTGCCACCTCAACCTTGGGCCCTATGCACACCATATTTGATTATACTATTGCCACATATACAAACACACATACATATTAATGCCTTTTTCCTTAGACAATTTTATCCATAACAGTTCCCCCCCCCAGGCAGGGAATGCACCGCATTTCCATGCCTGGGACCATCACGCACAAAGAAAGGCTTGAGGTAGCGCTTGTTGATCACCTTCTTGCCATATGGTTCATGCAGCTCCTGAACTTGTACAGACCCATTGTTACGTTCTTTGATGACTTTGTATGGACCAGCCCACAGTGGCAGAAACTTCTTATCCATTTGGTGGTCCAATCTGTTATCAAAGCATAGCACAACATCCCCCTCAGCAAAGTGTCTTACCCATCCCTTGCGAATCTTAGCATCCAATCGTGCCTTTTGTCGATTCTTTTGGATCTCTGTTTGATGTAGTGCAAGGCGTCGGGTCTCATCTAACTTCTCAAGTTGTACCAATCTGGCCTCTACATGTTCATCTTCTGTCATCCTCTGTTCTTGTGCCAATCTCAAGGCTGGAATCTCTATCTCAAGTGGTAAAACTGCCTCAGTACCATACACCAACTCAAAAGGGGTGTGACCTGTAGATGTTTTATGAGTGATGTTGTAAGCCCACACTGCTTCAGTGACCTTCTGATCCCATTGGCTCCTATTCCCTACGGCCATTTTTCCTATGGTTTTACAGAGGAGGCCATTGGTCCGCTCTGTTTGACCCATGGATGCTGGATAATAGATGCTAGAAGTGTGATGATCAATGCCCATGCGATCCATGAGTAACTCCACTGCTTCATTTAAGAATGGACTCCCATGGTCAGAGACTATCTCCATGGGTGTCCCAAACCTTGTGCAGATACGTTCGAATATGAAACTTGAAACTGCCTTGCCATTTGCAGCAGAGAGAGCGATAGCTTCAGCCCACTTAGTGACATACTGAGTGGCTACCAAAAGATACTTCTTTTTGTGGGCAGTCATGGGCAAGGGACCGACAAAATCTATTCCCCACTTCTGAAACGGATGGATGGACATCACTGGGTGATGTTGCCCGGGACGCAAATCTTTCCTACCAAAGAATTGACATGGTTCACAGGTTTTGCAATACAAAGTGACATCCTTGAATAATGTCGGCCAATAGTATCCAGCATGTAAAATCTTCTTAGCTGTATAGTCACTGGCATAGTGGCCTCCACAAAACCCATCATGATAATGCTTCAATACCTTAGGCACTTCATCTGCATCAATGGCCCGTCTGAGTACCCCATCCATGCCTTGACGGTACAACACCCCATCAAGGAGGGTGTAGCGCCTACTATCTCTGCGGATCTTCTTTCTCTCATAGCTTGTACTTTCTGAAGGAAAGGAGAAAGCGGTCAAAAACTTATATATACCACCATACCAAGGATCCCCAACTTCTATGGCTGCTACCAGGGTTACATCAAGGCACTCCTCTAAATCAATCAAAGCATTCTTCAAGTTGGAACAACCCCCTTTTACAATTTTGAAAGAAAAATCATATTCTTGTAGAACTGCCAACCATTTGGCCAACCGGCCCATGGGATTTGGTGATTGAAGAACCTGCTTTGCAAGACCAGTGTCAGTGAGTATAAAGAAGGACCTTCCAGCCACATAATGCTTAAATTTCTCAATGCAAAACACCAAAGACAAGGCATGCTTGTCGGCCTCTGAATAGCGTCGCTCAGTGTCGAGCAATTGTCGAGAAGCAAATCGAACGGGATACATGAACCGATCCTCCCCTTGCTGGAGAAGAATACCTGCCAGAGTGTGCTCACCAAACCCAGGATTGATATAGAAGGTCTTTAACCAGTCTGGATTGCGCAGAATGGGTTCTGAAGCCAGAGCATTCTTGATTTGTGCAAACCCATGATCACAATCCTCATTCCAAGAGAAATCAACCCCATCTTTTAATAGCATAGTCATGGGCCGTGTCAAAGCAGGATACTGATCAATGAAGCGGCGATAGTATCCTGCTAGATTGACAAATGAGCGTACCTGACGTTTGGTTGTAGGTGGGGAGAGCTTGAGGATGGCTTCTACCTTCTCGGGGTCAGGCTTGATGCCCTCGGATGAGACAACATGTCCCAATAACTTCCCTTGAGTGGCTCCAATGGTGCATTTCTCAGGGTTGAGGCTGCCATTTGCATCATTGACCCTTTGGAAGGCCAATCTAACCTTCATGATGTGCTCCTTACGTGATGAGAATATACAGAAATCATCTAAAAACACCTCCAAGAAATCCCCCAAATAAGGAGCAAACACCATCTGCATGAATCTTTGAAAGGTGGCAGGAGCATTGGTGAGGCCAAATGGCATTACTTTGAATGCAAATGTCCCCCAGGGTGTGGCAAATGTGGTTTTAAGCACATCTTCCTCGGCAATTCTGATTTGATAAAACCCAGAGTAACCATCACAGAAAGTATACATCTCATGTCCACTTACCTTCTCAAGAATGAGGTCTTGAAAGGGTAGAGGATGATGATCTCTCTTGGTGGCAGCATTGAGCTTCTTATAGTCGATGCAGACCCGCCACTTGTTGTTTTTCTTTGGGATGACTACCACTGGTGAAACCCATTCAGTATTGTGTACCGGAACAATAAACCCAGCCTCTACAAGCTTCTGCAACTCTGATCGCAAAGCGTCGGTCTGTAGGGGCCCTAATCTCCGATACTTCTGAGCCACAGGCTTTGCATCAGGCTTCAGCTCTATCTTGTGCTCTATGGCAGTCACATGGCGAAGGTGGTGGTAGCTAGTTGCAAAGAGGTCAGGGAAATCTTTGAACATTTCAAGAAACTCATCTTTCTCACCTGGAGTGAGGTCTGGAGAAAGCATTGATTCGAGCTGTTGAGGACTAGCTGTTATCTTTTCTGCAAGTGGCAGGGTCGGAGACACCCCCATCATGTAAACTTCCTCCTCTGAGAATTCCTCTCCCCCGTCTGATTCTTCCATGGACTCAGACACTAAAGATGAGAGAGTATCACTGTCATGCTCCTCTTCTTCTTCCGGTTCCATGGCACCAGGTTGCACAGGGATTTTCTCCTTGGAAGCACCAAACGACATGTGTCCTGTCTTCCAATAGCTGACTGCATCACTTTTTCTCAACCATGGTCTCCCGAGTATGGCAGGGTAACTTCTGCCTGTATCTTCAATGTCCACTACATAGAAATTGACAGTGGTGGTCAGCCCGTTGACAGTGATGGGCAAATCCTCAATGACTCCCATGGTGGCGAGTCGTCGACCATCTGCTACCTTGATTCGAGTGGAGGAACGCCTTGTACATTTCAAATTCAATTTCTTCATGATGCGGGGCACCATGATATTACATGCAGCTCCCCCATCAACACACACATTTTTGACACGGCAATTATCTATGATGACATCTACTGTGTGTGGGTGCCGATCAATTTCTTCGGAGATAGAAGATACCTCTCGTACCTTTCCCTTTTTCTTGCTCTTCCTTGTTGAGAGACCTTGCTGCAGCTCACGTCTCACCTTAGGGCTTAATGCTATTAGTTGAGGGAGTGTGATGCTCAAAGAACGATGAGCAAGGTCTTGAACGACCGAATAGTCCTCTTGCCCTGAGCCGATGGGAAAATCCGAGGGTGACCACTTACTCCTGCGAGATCTTTTAGTCTTCTCTGTTGGTGGGTCTGCCATCTCAGCGTCTGAGGGCTCTGAGAAGGACACCTTCTTCCTGGGGCGGCCCGGTCCACGGTTTGGAGAGGGGTCCGAGGTAGCACGAGTTCTTTTCCCGAGATCAAGGATCTCCACATCAGAATCTTCAGTGCCGGACTCACTTAGAAGATTCACCCTTGGAATATTGGGGCATTCTGTGCGATAATGACCCTTCTGGTGGCACTCGTAGCATACAACATTAGCACGATCTCTTGGAGGGCGGTTGGCTTGATTTCTGATGCCCACCATCTCAAGCCGAAGATCATTCAGGGCCTTGGCTAGGTCATTGACTCCAGGTTCTGTTGCAGGGGAGGCCTCTTTAGTTGGAGGGACCACGGGAGTAGAGAGGAGGGGGGCTCGTGGGTGAGGCTGGGGAAATCTTCGAGGCGGAGGATGAGGATATCCACCTTGTTGAGGGTAAGCAGCTACAGGAGGACCATACATCTGAGGTGGAGGCTGTGGATACATCCCTGAGGGGTGGGGGTATGCCCCTGAGTTAGACCCCCCAGGTTGTTGTTGCAGGAATGGAGGGGGATGCGGAGGGACAATCGTCTTCTTTGAAGCGGGGTCAGACTGAACTTTGTCAAACTTTTGAGCAATCTCATGTGCTAGCACCATAGTTTCTGGATTCTCCCATTTAAGCTTGAGGCGGAATTCATCACTCGCTCCTGCGACAAGGTAGCCCAGCACATGCTGAGTCATTCCAGCTCGAAATCCGGCATTGTCCTCCTGTGTGGCAATCAAACGGTCCAGGAGCACGGCCGCTCGATCCACATATCGACGCGCCGTCTCACCTTCTGACTGCTTCAAATTTGCCACCTGCAGGTACACATTCTCCGGCTCCTCTTCTTTGCCGAAATACTCAATCATTGCCGCTGTCAACCTTGGCCAGCTTTGGCGAACATCTTCGGTTTGCTTCTCATACCACACTTGAGCCAAACCTTCTAGAAATGTGGGGAGAACCAATAGCCATCTGTCTTCAGTAAGAAAGTTGAGAGAGACACAACGGCGTTTGAAAGCCACAAGATACTCATTTGGATTTTCTTCTACCCGTCCACAAAACACGGGAATGTCAGCCATGCTTGGAAGATGGGAAAGAGGGGCTTATCTATGGACGAACAATAGTAAGAGGAAGCTTGAACTGAAAATCGGGGGAAGAAACATCCAAAAAGCACACATAGGCAGGGTAGGGTGTGACTGGAGTAGTGTGAAATATTACACGAGAAGAATCTTCAGCATAGAATAGCACATAGACAATCTTAAAAGGTCCAATCCTCATGATATCACTTTGATCATTACACGCGAGGGTTAGAGGTGCGGCGTCGCATGAGGTTGTTCATCAAGGCAAACAAGAATGCCATGACAAATGTCAACAGTTGGAGAGCTTGCACATCACCTTCAGCTTCTTCCAGTTCTTGTAGTCGCCATTCTATTTCTTCAAGGGGTGTGCGGTCTGGCATCCTTCTTTTGAGCAATGTCCTTGAGAACCCTCCTGATGGTCTGCCGAAGTCGGTGAACTCGTATCAAGTAGGCCCAACACTTAGTTTCATGATGACCACAACCTTTGCATTCCTTACAAATGATCACCCTCCTTCGTGGCTTGCGGCTTGGTTGGGGTGGCGCTTCCACTCGCGTCATGCGTGATTGAAATACAAGCTTCACGTGCCAAGAAATCAGCAACAAGATTTCGAGCTCGAGGGATATGCTGAATTTTTACCTCTTCAAATTGGTTGCAAAGTTCCAAGGCTTGTTGATGTCGTGGAACCAAGCCTTTGCTCCGCACCTTCCACCTTCCACTAACTTGTTCACACACTAGTTGAGAATCTCCTTGCACCTCCAATTGCTTGGCATGATGTTCTTGTGCCTTTTGTAGCCCAAAAATGAGCGCCGAGTACTCAGCTTGATTGCAAGTACTTGCGGGCGAAGACTTGCTGTAACAAAACTCCTCACCACTCGGTGAAGTGAGCTTCACACCCACGCCAGCCGCCTTGGTTGAAGGTTTGTAAGCTCCATCAAATTGAAGAATCCAAGATGTCATCACACCAAGACGAGAATTCGGACATCCCAAGTTTCTCGGTAGTCCAAGATAGGTAGGAGGAGAGGGTGGGGAGAATTCAACACTTGAGCCAAACGTTCAGCACCAAATAAACTTGCAATTCTTTGTTGATAGTTTATCTTAAGCCCAAAAAGAATTACAATTTGAAGCTCGAAATGAGGCACAAAAGGCTGATTAGGTACAAATGGATTCCTTGGTCGAAACATTACCAACCATAGCCAAGGCCTAGAAACCTTTGTAATGAGATTGTGAAATGACCATTCAGGGCGAGCTTTTCCACAGGAATCAACAAGCAGATGCGCCAAATCTCCCCCCAAGCTTGGGGAACATCCCACCCTTCGAAGAAGGAAACCGTTTTGATTACCTCTGAAGCAGCAAGTAGTTCGATCACCGCACAATGAGTAGAAGTAAAGTCAAAATCCTCCCAGCGTATCAGTAGTTCGTCACCTTGAATTATCCACGGTGTGTCATTCCACCCGTCATCACCATCAATAATGCACTGGACAATTAGCCGTTGAAGGTCGACATGAAGATCAAGGAAGACATCTCGTGCATTGGTAGCCGTAAGGTGCGGAGGAACAGGCACCAATTCCTTAAACGCGTCGAGAAGTGACATAAATGTCCACTCTTCTCGTGAGGCGTGCGTCCGCGAAGTGGGCTTGGAGAAGTTCTGAATTGGCGATCTAGCAAGAGAAGTGGATAGAGAACATAAAATGAACTATTTTTTCTTTTTACAACAAGAGCAAACTCCTTATGGTTAGAGAGTTACAGCTCCCGCGATTTCAATATATGAACAAAAATCATTACATTTTCACCACTTCCAACTTGTTGGCCCAATGATAAGACTTTCTTTTGTGAAGGGGGAGGTCTTGGGTTCCAATCCTACTCTTTAATAAAAAGAGAGGAGAGGAGAGGAGAAGGAGAAGAGAAAGAGAAGGAGAAGAAGAAGAGAGGAGATAGGGGGGGCGCGGGATCTGCTGTTACTCTTTTGCAGCGCGACCAGAGAACTGTCGCACAGAAAACAGTCCGCGACCAGAGAACTGTCGCACAGAAAACTGTCCGCAACCAGAAGTCGCGGCAGTCCAGAGAACTAAAGCGCAGAAAACTGTCCGCAACAGTCCAGTGAACTGTCGCGCACGAATCGAATGCTTAGAAAGAGCACAGATGGTATAGTTTTGTTGATGTAACCCGTACGAATAGAAGATTCACCACCAGCCGTGGAGATTCAATCCTAGCAGCCACACCAAAACTGTTAACCGGAAATGTAATCGAGACCAGAGGCTATAGACTAAGTATGGCGACGCTCAAAGGCCATAGAGAAGAGGAGAGCATGAGGGCGAAGGGATGACATAGGGGTGAAAAAGGAATTATAAGGGGAGGGAAGGAAAAGGGAGACTATGACACAAGGGGAAAGGGAGAGGGGGAAGAGAAGCATGAACATGATAGGAGAAGGAATGTTGAGATGTAGACATCAAGGGAAGTGATCCATACTTTATGGGAAAGAAGGGATGAGAGGGAAATATCAAAATACTAGCTAGGTGGCTTTACAAGAATGAGCGTGTCCCATCAAGGAATTGCCCCTTCCTTTTATAGCCAAAAGAGGGGGTCTCTCCACATTAATGTATCCTCCCACATACATGGTGTGTGTGGAAAAGTCTCCCATGTGGGCTAGGTGGGTACGCACTCTCAATTGTATGCGACAACCCTTTGCCTCAATTTTCCGCATAAATCAAGCCCCTTATCTCAAGTCTATGATACTTCCTAGGTCTCTTCCAATTTTATAATAGGTTCAAAACTCTAGGAGGACAAGTGGAGGGTTGGCACAAGGAATCTTGCCACCTCGTCCTACTTTCCCCATTATTTAACTAGCTCTCTTTGTCCTTCTATACCTCCCCCACATGGGCCTATCCCATATGGAGGGAATAACTCAATATAATAGCCATCTCCCTTGGACTTTGAGCCTTATCTCAATTATTGCATCCTAGGTGGAGGGGTGGCACATGGAGGAGCCATGCCACCTTGCATTTTATAATATTACTATTATGGATTATGTACAACACACCTTATGGGTCCTCTTACATGGAAGGGTGGCACATGGTCATGCCTTGCCACCTCAACCTTGGGCCCTATGCACACCATATTTGATTATACTATTGCCACATATACAAACACACATACATATTAATGCCTTTTTCCTTGGACAATTTTATCCATAACAACGGCTCCTCACTTTGCCCCTCACCTCTACTCCCTACCAGCTTCTTTCACCACTTTTTTCTTCCAGATGTCTTTCAACGCCCCTCAATTTTGTCCACACCCTCCTCCCCCCTCCTTTAGGTTGCTCCCTTAGTCCCTAACCTCCACTCACCACTACCTTTCAGAGCTACTCTATCAACCTACATCATCTTTGCTCCACCTTCCCCTCCTCATGAGAAGGTCTCTCTCTCTCTCTCTCTCTCTCTCTCTCTCTCTCTCTCTCTCTCTCTCTCTCTCTCTCTCTCTATCTATCTATCTATCTATCTCACTCTGTGTTGTTCCACTACAATGGCTCAAGTTCTCTTCTCTCCTAGATCTCTCGCCACCCTTTTCTCTCTACCTCTCTCTCAATTCCACTAACTACTTCATGATCCTCCCACCCTCCCTCTAGTCTCTATCCCTTCATGACCTTCACCCCCTCTGTGTAATAGTTGCTCCCCGCATCGGCGCTCCAGTGCATTATCCTCACCTCCCCTCTCCTCATGGTTGTCCCTTAACCCTCTCTTCACCTCCCCTCTCCTTGTGGCTTCTCCCTCCTTCCCTCTTCTTTACCCACCATCCCCCTTGCACCGTTGCTATCGACCTTCGTCTCCTTATTCTTGCAAGCTAGCCTCCTCACCTTCGCTCTACCTCACTTTGCCCCTCGCCTCTGCTCCCTACCAACTTTTTTCACCACTTTTTTCTTTCAGATGTCTTTCAACCCCCCTCAATTTTGTCTACCTCCCCTCCCCACTCCTTATAGTTGCTCCCTTAGTCCCTAACTTCCACTCACCACTCCCTTTTTCCAGAGCTGCTTCCTCAACCTATATCATATTTGCTCCACCTTCCCCTCCCCTCTCCTTATGGTTGCTTCCCCTTGCTTCTGTCATCACTCACCTATTCCTCCACCCCTCCACAACTAACCTCTTTCCAACTGCTCCTTATAGATTCTACACACACACACATACACCTTTTGTTTGTGTGTATGTATGTGTGTGTGTGAGTGTCCTCTCTCTCTTTGCTATTCCTCCATCTTTCTCTGTCTCTCTTTGTTCTCTCTCTCTCTCTCTCTCTCTCTCTCTACATAAATACATACATACATACATACACACACACATATATATATATATGATATATATATAGATATATTATCATATATATTATATTATATAAAATATCTAATAAGTGTATATTATATATTATTTAATATTTATTATAATATAATAAATATATAATGCCTTGTTGTGCACTTCTCCCTCTCTCTCTCTCTCTCTCTCTCTCTCTCTATATATATATATATATATATATATATATATATAAAATTTATATTTGTATATATAAATAAATAAATAAATAAAATTTATATCTATATATATATATTTGTACACACATATATATATGTATTCTGTATAAATAAATAAATCATATTTATATTTGTTTGTATAAATAAATATAAAGAAAGAAATAAAGAAATATAAACCAATCTCCTGCCACGTGGCAATCTCTCTTCCTCTCTCTCTCTCTCTCTCTCTCTCTCTCTCTCTCTCTCTCTCTCTCTCCCCCTCCCTCCCTCCCTCCGTCCCTCCCTCCCTCTCTCACTCTCTCTCTCTCTCTCTCTTTCTCTCTCTCTCTCTCTTTCTCTCTCTCTCTCTCTATCTATATATATATATAATTTATTTTTGTACACACATATATATATGTATTATATATAAATAAATAAGTTATATCACTTAGACGAGTCACGACTTCTTTGCTACAGGCAGTCCGTGAAACAATTAATTAGTTGTAGAGGCAGGAGGGTGCAAATGCCAAATTAACCTAAGGCAATCGCGGTGAATAAGTATAAGCGCACACATGGAGAAGTTTCATATTTGCTGTCCTCAGCAAGGTTCGTAATGCATTTGAGTAACAAGAGGAGCTACTTTCTTGACTCTTCATCCCCGCCTCCTTCCATCCAAGTTCAAGACTCCAGCCTTCAAGCTATAGCTCTTTCCAAGCTCCTTCATCTTATCTTATCTTACTTCTTACTATTCTTTAATTCTTTAAGGAGAGGTTTCAAATGGAATATGCTGAGATATGCCACATGGAGGAAATCCAAGCTTCGGGAGCTTTGGGGAGCTGGGGGAGGTTCGGGTGAAGTAGGTGGAGGTTCAAAAGGGAGTGAGGGGACCTATCGTTGCACCACGTGCCATCCACACAAGTCTAATCACGCGCTCTGACATGCAATAGACTCTGACAGGCACCACGGGTAGCAAATTTATAGAGGTGGTGGCACATTAAAGCACAGAATAACCCAAGCAGCACTCGCACTCCCAGACATGTGACCGCCATTGACAGACTGCAAGAAGCTGGTGAGATTAACGCATAGACACACAGGTTGGCAGCAAGATTGATGCGCACAAGGAACACGTGGCCGCCACACCAACAAACTTCAAGAAGCCGACGAGAGGCTAACATGACATGTGGCATGAAGCAGACTACCACATGGAAAGTGGGACTGACGGGGCACTGGCGTGTGGGGCAAATGTCGTGCGGCGCTGCCACGTGCATGACACGCCATGTGGTGCAAAGACAAGATTGCGCTCTGACTCGCACGTGTGCTGACACGTGGGTGGCATAGGGTTGACTTGGCAGAGGCCACGATGGACATGCATGAGAGAGAGAGACAGACAGACAGACAGAAACAAAGACAGAGACAAAGACAGAGATTAGAGAGAGAGAGAGAGAATATATATTATAATTATATATTGTATAATATATTGTACTATATACTATAATATATATATATATATTAAATAATATATTTTATAGTAAATAATATATTATATTATATAATATATATAATATACTATATATATTGCATAATATGTTATATATATGTATTATATCTAATATATTATATGATATCTATTATATATTATATAATTTAATATATCTTTTATAATATATTACATTATATATACAATATAAATTGTATATTAAAATATAATATATAATTTGATATGTGTGTGTGTATATATATATATTACATAATATATAACATACTATATTTTAATATATTCTATATAAGACATATTCTATACACACACACACAAATAGAGAGAGAGACAGAGAGAGCGAGAGAGAGAGAGAGAGAGTATTATACACACACACACACACACACACACACACATATATATATATAGAGAGAGAGATTATGTTATATACTATTATTATATAATATATTGTATTGTATAATATATATTCTACAATATACTACATATTATAATATATTTCTAGTAATTATATCACGTAGAGCACGGAGAGGGGAGAGAGAGAGAGAGAGAAGGGGAGGGGAGAGAGAGTATATTATGTAATATATTGTTAAATATATTGTATTATATAATATATATTATAGTATATAATATATTATATAGATACTAATTATATACTCGGGGGGGTCACTCATCATATGTAACCCTATCACGTGAGTTCAACAGAAGGATTTTTTTAATTTCCAAAATTTACAGAAATTAATATACATAAGGGACTATTTAAAATAGTTTTGAAAAAAATTTATAGATTTGTATAGAAAAGGGGTACATTTTATTAATGAAAAATTTACAGATAAGGGATTTTAGAAATAGGCCTTGAACGCACGTGATATAGAGGGTTTATACATAGTGACCCCCCCGAGATTATATAATGTAGAGAGAGGAGAGGGGAGACCCCCCCCTTCTCCCAACACACACACACATAGTTTATTTAGTGGGGAGGGGGATTTTTCATGCGAATGCTTTGCCACTCATTTAGCTATAAACTGAGCATAGGTCCAAGCCAAGTAGTTCCTATGGTGGAGGGGGTCTTGAAACTTAAAATTTAATTTCTTGAAATTTAATAGTTGTAAGATCCCACCTTGAGACCCAGCGGAGCGGGTCTCTAACCTGTCATAGATGGGTCATGTTACTCGTCCTCGTTGGGTGATAACTCCTACTTCTCGAAACCTCACGCTCCTAGCCTTCTTCTTATTGCTCACATTCTCGACCACTTTTGCTCCCCGATCTACTCCCCTTTATATCTCTCTTCCTTCATATCCTGCCCTTCACTCCCTCGCTCATTTCTATGTCCCTATGCTGTGGCCTGCCTACCAGCAGCTTCGGTTTGCTACTAGATTTGCAAGATTTCATTCTACCTTGTACTCGTCGGGACGCTACTACGCAATGTATAGAGGCCCTACAACTAGTTGAGAAATTCCATTGCCGCCTCTGTAGCTCTCTGTCACCCCACGAAGGACTCATAAAAACACAATGCTGCGAAAAGACTCCTCCTTGCCTAGCTTAATGAATGCCATTGGCAAACATGCAAACGTTGCAACAAGCCATTGTATCCTAGATGCTTGAGGGAGGGGAGGCAAAGAGAGCATTGAGGGAGAGAGACGGCTAAGTGGAGGGAGACTTGAGGGAGAGAGACAGCTGAGTGGAGGGGAGAGGCCGAGCGAGGTAGGGTGGAGGGAAGCTGAGTAAGGCTGAGAGATAGCTAAGCAGAGGGGATGGAGAAGCAGGGCAAGGAAGGAGAGGGGGAGGGCACAGGCGAAGGGGAGAGACAGGGCAGTGGAGGAGAGGCGAAGGGAGGCGAAGGGGAGAGGCGGAGTTGCGAAGGTAAGTGAGTCGATTAATTTGGCTTTACATTATTTAGATTCATGCTTACATAGCTTAAGTTAATGTGACAACCTGGTCTAATTGATTAATTGAAAATTAGCTAGAAGCGATTAGGAGACATGCATGTAAGTCTACCTTCCCACCTATACAACCATATATTTACGTGCATACATAACTCAAGGTTAAATGTTGGACGTTGATACAATAGCTCTTCTATGTATAATGTAATCCGGAATCCCGTGGTAGAAAGTTCGCACACCAGTACAAGATATTCAAAAACTGATTGGTCTAATACTAAACCACATTCTTTAAATGATACAAGGAATTTGTCAAGGTTAAATTCTCTGGGATGCATTGGGTTGTCTTCCGCATACACAACTATAATTGAAGGTTTTTTCAACCTTGAACTTTTAATTTAGATGTCTCCATTCTACATTGTCTCGGGCCACCACTTTCTAGCTCCGCAAAATGCCGATTACGAAGGACTCTTTCACACACCTTCCTAGACTGAAAGTCCTAAGGTCCATTCTATAGAACTTTGCCGCTACCAATCTTGGATTGATGCAGACTATGGCCGATTTGCCGTTGAAGGCCCATCCTGTTAGCCATAGAGGCCTACCCAAAGAATCATATCCATATAATGAGCGCAGAGTGCAGCGCTTTGACTTATTCTTCCATATGGTAAGCAACTTTGCCAATAGCTCTGACTGCGGGGATCTTAATGGGCAATTCTGACAGCACTACATCTTGCCATGGGACTTCAATCCCTTTTGGTGCATTTAAGCATGCTAACTTCCTAGCAATTATACCCCATGTCTGCTCATAGCCCATATGCATCAGCCATTTAGTGCAAAGCATGTCCTTTTTTTCTTTCATCCTAAGTAAGCATGTACCACCTCTTTCCTTAGGCATAGTTAACAACTCCCAACTACAGGAGTGCCACCTGCCCTCCCATATGAAATCAACAATACATATATCCACCTTCTTAAGAGAAAGACCAACAAATGGAAGCAGTGATAGCATGTAAACTAACGCCGACTCCATAACATGCTTGGCAACAATGACCCTCGCTGCAATGATAGCATTTTGCCAGACCATCTATCGAACTTACCTTTGATTTTCTGAAATGCCCACTCAAATTTGCTCTTCATGGATACCCCCACCCCTAGAGGACAACCTAAATATCTGATTATCTGCCCCTTGAATTGAAAGTTGGATGTCCAGATGAGATTGTTGGACCCCAAGATGTCTTAATTGATGCGGAAGTAGATCAACAAGTTATATGAACTTCAACAGGAGATCCTTCATGCAAGGAAGCAAATATCATCCGAGGACATGGTCATAACTCTATTTTCCCAGTTATCCTCTTAGTATGGTTCTTTCTATTTGTCCTTGATAAGAAGTGGAAGGATGAATGCATTGAATTGGGAGAAATTGGTCCCAATGATGCTTGACTAGGAGGAGACATTTGTAGATCGTACCCACCAGAGTCAACCTCAGGCTTTGGTAGCTAAGTAGAAAGGACAGAAGCAATTGATAGTTGAAGAATGGGAAGCACTCAGTGCGACATGTACATGTAACTAATGTGGCCAGAAAGGTCATTATTGGTGGTAGTGTCTTCAAAGAAACAGTGAGGGGTCCGGTAACCACAATGTCATTATTAGACACGTGGCAGGATGCATTGCCAATATACTTTTTGGATCTAGACAGAGGATTGCTTGCTTGTTTGTGGTAGTGGTACCTGCCACAAAGGTGCAATGGCGATAAAGTCTCTGAACGAGGCAAGATTTTAAGTAGGACCTTGAGCAATAAGGAGTTGTTTCTGCTGACTTAGGTGGCAGCATGTTACGTGTATGTATTTTGTTTGGATGTTATAATCTAGCATATCTAGAGGGGGTCTCCTAGTTTTCTGTTGCAACTATTGTCTGATGCACTGCTAGAGATTTGTATGGGTGAGAAGATTTCTAGAGTCATGACTAGTGTAACATCAACTGTGTGATGTGGATAATTCCATGCTAGACATGATCAGGTGCTCTATGCAAGATGCTTACCCATGTACCGGGGCGAGAGTGTCTACCCATAAGAACACTATATGAGAGCTACCACTGGGGTCTTATGCTCGAGCTACCGCTGGGGGCTTACGCTAAACCTATCAATGTGTGAGTTAAGTCTTGTGATGGAAGAATAACTGTGTGCCAAGGATCAAGCCTATGGTAAAGTGATGACAACTGTGTGTCGGGAGTAGCCAAGAGGCTGTTCAAGGCTGATGTGTATGTGTGTAGGAACCAATGCCAAAACAAATAGTCAACAATGTGTGACTTTACATGGGGTGGCATATGTGTGTGCAAGGTGAATGCAACAATCCGAATTCTGAGAGGAAGATCACTTTGACAAGTGTCACACTGAAGTATTGAACTGTTGAATGCTAAGAGAACTAACCGATGCCAGATGTGTGAATGTATATACCGATGATAGAACCAAAGGGACTGACACCCATGGGAACTAATCAGTGATATGGCAATGGCTTACTTGGCTTGGTGAAGTTTAATCTCTTCTAAGAATGTGCTAGTCTATAGTTAGACTACACGTCGAAGCACAAAATGCAACAAATGAATTTTATCTTGATTCATTTTATGTGTTGGGTATGTTGCAATGGATCAGGAGGTGGTTTCAATGAAGGGGATTGCATGTTGCTAACATGTGCATAATTTAGAGTGCAAATCTCGATTTGATCATCATTTTTGCTTTTACAGCTCCTCTGAATTCCACCTGGATCAAAAGCTATGCGTCTTGGAAGAATGGCCAAACTTTGATCCCCAAAAATGTTGATGTGGATGGAGGGTGATGTGGTAGTGTGACATGGCATTGGTCACGTGCTACTTACAAAACTGTGCCTATGTGGCACTATGTAATGACATGGCATGATGTGGTAGTGTCAAAGAAGATAGCGTAGCAAAAGCAGGAACACCCAGGTATGAGGAAGAACACCACGAAACACACAGTCCATTCCATACTAGAAGGAAAAAGACAGTACATCAACCAAGTGAACGCACTAAAAAGAACTAAAACTACAAGATAAGACCTAACTGGACAAATAAGAACTAACCATGGGTATGAACCATGGTCTGACTACTACTAACTACTAACACACCAATCATAGTGCCGATAGGCATATCCAGCTATCCGTAACATATCTGTGGGATAGCATACCCGAGCTTGTCTTCCAACACTCCCCCTCAAGCTCAAGTAGGGAGTAAGACACCAAGAAGCTCTCGAAAGCATGTGAACTTATCTTTACCCAAGGAGTTGGTAAAGATATCTGCAACCTGATCTTCAGAATGAGGTCAACTTGCATCATTAACACCATCTCTCTGATGAAATGGTAGTGTACCTCAATATGCTTTGTTCTAGCATGATATACAGGATTACTTGCAAACTGGACTCTACTCATGTTATCACAGTAAAGTTTGATTGGCTTATCCACATGCAATCCCAAATCTTGCAACAACTTCTGAAGCCAATCAATCTCACATGCAGCCAATACTGCACCTCTATACTTAGCTTTTGTACTAGACAATGCCACTATGGGTTGCTTTTTGCTACTCCAGCTAACCATGGCACTTCCAAGGCTGAATGCATAGCCACTAGTGGATCTCCTGTCATATGCACATCCTGCCCAATCTGCATCTGTGTATCCAGCCAGCTCTATTTCCTTGCCATATGCATAAAAGGGCTCATGGTCATATGTAGCCTTGACATACCACATAATCCTCCTCATTGCATCCAAGTGAGGCTTCCGTGGCTTCTGCATAAATTGACTAATGAGTCCCACAGCATATGCCAAATCAAGCCTAGTGATAGTCAAATATATCAAGCTGCCAACCATCTGCCTGTACATGGTAATGTCCTCAATCTCAGCTCCAGAATCAGCCATAATCTTCAAGTTTTGCTCCAAAGGTGTATCCATTGGTTTGCATTCCTTCATGCCAAACCTCTCTAACATATTCAGGGCATACTGCCTCTGCATAAGCCAAATGCCATCAGGTGTTCTCAACACCTCTATGCCAAGAAAAAAATTCAAATCTCCCAAATCCTTCATGTCAAACTCCATTTTCAGCATGCTCTTAATTCCAACAATCCCATCATCATCACTTCCAGTCAGAATCAAATCATCAACATATATAACAATCACAACATAACCGGCACCTGACTTCTTCACAAACAATGAGTGATCAACCCTACCAACCATAAAAGCAAGACTTTGCAAGTAGTAACTGATCCTCTCATTCCAAGATCATGGAGCTTGCTTTAGCCCATACAAGGCTTTCTTCAATCTGCAACATGTTGCGGAAAATCAGGATGGACATATCCTTCTGGCTGTGACATGTATACCTCTTCCTACAAATCACCATTGAGAAAGGAATTCTTAACATCCATTTGCTGTAATTTCCATCCTTTTGCAGTAGCTAAAGCAATTACCATCCTCACAGTAGCCATCTTTGCAACTGGGCTAAAGGTTTCCTCATAATCCAAACCATACTTTTGTGCATAACCCTTTGCAACCAGCCTTGCCTTATACCTTTCTACTGGTCCATCAGACTTGCATTTCACTTTGTATACCCATTTACATACAATGGGTGTCTTTCTTGCAGGAAGCTCAACCAAAACCCAAGTCTGATTCAAGGCAAGGGCATCCATTTCTTCATCCATGGCTATCCCCGCCATTGCTCATCATGCACAGCATCATTGAATCTAGATGGCTCTGTATGTCCCACAACTTTTGCCATGTATGCACAGTGTTTTGCCACAAACCCAGTGTATGGCAACCTGTCAATAGGGTATCTTACCCTTTGAGATCTTCCCACAGAATTTCTAGACATTGACTTTTTCAGCTTCTCCTCTCTCATGAGGAGGCACATACCTGGTGTGGAAATAGAAGGAATGCCCAATTCACTATCCAAACTGTCGTTACCAGAAGAATTAGATGGTCCAGGGGGCATATCAACCTCAATCTCAGGCACTGAAACAATCTCATTCACCTTGTTCTTCCCTTTATCTCTCCCCGTCACTGACATAGAGGTGTCAGTGGTGGAAGAACGCAACCTGCCTGACCAAGGACTCACAGTGGAATTACCACTGGCTGTAGGTCCTAACATAGAAGTAGTATGTAGCTGATTTTTATCATTCAACTGAGCATCCAAGGCTTGATGTGAAACCACTATATCAGGTTTTCCATACCAAGATCCCATCTCGTCAAAAATAACATCACAGCTGATCAAAGTCTTCCTAGTAGAGGGATTGTAACACTTATAGCCTTTTTGGTCTTGAGCATAGCCTATAAACACACATTTTTCAGCCTTCGGATCTAATTTTCTCCTCTTCTCATTCAGTATATGCACATATGCCAAGCTGCCAAACACTTTTAAATGACTGACATCAGGCTTCTGTCGATATAATTTCTCATATGGTGTGAGCATATGAATGCCAGCAATAGGAGTGCGATTCAACACATACACTGCAGTTGCAAGTGCTTCTGCCCAATAATAATCAGGTAAGTCCTTTTCATTCAACATGGCTCTACCAGACGAACCAATAACCCCATTCTTACGTTCAGCCAGTCCATTCTGTTGTGGTGTATATGGGCATGTAAGCTCTCGTCTAATCCCATGATAGGCCAAGAAGTCATCAAATTCATTTGATACATATTAACCTCCATTATCTGATCTTAAGCATGTGATATATGACCCAAACTCCTTTTTAATATGTTGCTTGAAATGCTTGAAGGTAGGTAGGACCTCATCCTTATGTTTCAAAAAATACAGCCATGTATACCGGCTGAAATCATCAATAAATGTGACATAATATGATGAACCTCCCATCGAGGTAGTCTGAGCTAGACCTCAGACATCAGTGTGAATTAATTGCAAGGGTCTATTACTTTCCCGCATATGCCTAGTAAATGGCAACTTGGATTGCTTCTCAAATTGGCATGCAGGACATACATGCTCCAAAGCATTATACTTAAACTTTGGTAGGCCAACAACAATGCCTTTATGCTGCATATTTTTCAGCTTCTGAATATTAATATGACCAATGTGTTTGTGCCAAATTTCCAAGTCCTGAACAGCACCCGTACCATGGGTGAACATGGCAGCCTTCAATTCCGATATGCCTGCATCTAAAATGAACATTCTTCCTTGTCTTTTCCCTTTTGCAATAAGTTTACAGCCATTATCAAATTCTTCAATGAAATAGCCATGCTTATTAACCGCACTTGCAAGTTTTGCTCAGCCATTTGCCCAACAGACAACAAATTCTTCATGATAAAAGGCACATGCAACACATCAGTCAATTTCTTAGTCTAGCCATCATGCATAGCCAAAGGTACAACACCCGTATGAGTAATGTCATGCTAAGTATCATCACCAATGCAAACAGATCCATGCAATCCAGGAGTCATTTGTGTAAACCACTCACCGTGTGGTGTCATATGGTTAGATGCTCCTAAATCTATGTACCACACATCCTCAAAGCCACCATTAGTAGTCTTATGATCTTGTACAGACATCATAGCAAACAACTGGTCGGCGAGTGTGTCATGTGTATGACTTGAAAAAGTGAAATGACCTTGCTGTTTTACCCTTCGTCTTTGATTCGCTTGCTTCTTGAAGCAATCCCTAGCAATATGGTCAATCTTCCCATAGTAATGGCATACCTTATTCTTATTGGGCTGATCCACATGGTGAGGTGGCTACCAAGCCTCTCTACCTCGTGATCTAAATCTTTCCCTGCCTCAGAGAGATCCTCCTCCTCTATGAGGCTGATTTTGATTGCTCCAATTATGGGATTGAGCCTGTGATGTATATCTGACATCACCTCTAACATGAGAGGCACTCTTGCCTCTACCACCTCTACCTCTCTAATTAGAGTAAAAAACATCTCTATTTTTGGAGCTACTAGCACCAGTATTCAGCCCAAGCTTCACTTCTTCATGTATCAAAAGAGCAACCAGTTCATTGAAATCCGGCATATCTGGCCTCACCAAAATGGAAGTGTCAAAAGACTTATATTTAGGACGAAGTCCATTCAAAGTGACTGCAACCATGTCATCATCATCCACAAAAGCATCAATAGAAGCTAATTGGTTAGCTATGGTTTTGATTTCAATCATGTACTCCTGTATCGTTCTACCTCGCCTTGACATATTGTTGAACTTTTGCTTCAGCTGAATTTTCCTGGCACTTGTAGTTGTGCCATAATATCTTGTCAAGATATCCCATGCATTCTTGGGAGACTTGCAGTTCATAATTTGCATAACCATGGCATCTGAAATAGATATTGAAAACCAGTGAAGCACCCTCCGTGCTCTTTCTAGCCAAGCTTTATGATTCTTAACTTGTTCTGCAGTAGCATTTCTTTCTGGCAAATTAGACTCTTTCTCATTACCTATAACCAAATCCAAAGAGCCTTTTCCAATCATAAAGTTCTCCATTTTAAATTTCCAAATGGGATAGTTATGGTAATCTAATTTCTCACCAATAATCTGGATGATATTATCAGACCCACTTGCATTTGCCATAATTACAAAAAAATAGATTCCTGCAACTTTTTACTGTTTTGGACTGTCAATATCTTTCACACCTTAGCTTGAATGAAATACTATCAAAAGCAAAAATGTAGCTAATGCATGGCTCTACAAACTTCCAGTTCAGTACAAATACAAATTCCTTAAGGTTTTTCTGATATTTGCTGCTGAAGACAGCCACCTACACACTTTTGACTGCAGTCCAAGAACTTCTAGTTACCACTGCACAACTGATCAACTGGAATCAAAATGGCACTTTGCTCCTTTCAGTGGCAATGCAAAGAAACGCACCAACCAATAATGACAATCAAGGTGTCCAATAATGCCTCAAAATATTCCAACAGTCAATCACTAGTAGCTCATAGCATGAGCAAACAACAATCAATATGTAGTCAGAATCGAGCATAAAAAGTACAACCGCTTGCTAGGCATCAAGATCCTCAAACCAACCACTGTATCATTTTACTGCAAGGATCGGCATAGACCACCCCTATAGCGGTGGTCTATGCCGATCCTTGCAGTAAAATGAATAAGAAAAACGAGTGTAGTGTAGAGAAACAAGGCACCTGTATTTCTTTTTCAACTATAAGTGGCAACCAATCTCTTGAGAACTTTCAAGAGGTCTTCTTCCCTCAGCCTCCAAGCTTTGATAGATAGTCTTCAACAGACTTGAGCAGATGTAACTTCCACAGGTTCAATATGCTAGATTTCTTCACAGGAATTTTAAAATGGCAATTTGGGGATGTAAATGATTGAATTCGGCCAAAAAACAGCAAACCCAGGTCAATTGACCTTAAATTACTCAGAGCGGCGAAATTGACTAATATAGAGTATTTGTTTGCAAAATTTTGACATCGTGACCAAAAGTTGGCTGTAGAAGAGAGGACAAGCCAGGAATTCGTCAACATAGGCTTAGGACGTCTCTCTTATCATAAAAAACGACCAGGGTTCTGCCTCAACACACCACTCTACCCCAGCAGCTCACCTATAAGCATTGAAGTGCTCTGATACCATGTCAAAGAAGATATCGTAGAAGAAGCGGGAACACCCAGGTATGAGGAAGAACACTAGGAGGGCAAATAGCCTCCAATACACAGTCTATTCCATACTAGAAGGAAAAAGACAGTACATCAACCAAGTGAACACACTAAAAAGAACTAAAACCACAAGATAATACCTAACTGGACTGATAAGAACTAACCATGGGTATGAACCATGGTCTGACTATTACTAGTCTTCCAACAGGCATTCCAACAGGCAGTGTTGAGGTGTCCCCTGCTGATGTGATAGGATGACATGTGGGTATTGACAGGGCACCTGAGGTGGACTAGCCTGATGATGAGGACTAGACTACTTGGCTAATGATGTGGTAATTATGTGATGTAGCACTTGTAGTGATGTGGCACTATGAGCAACTGATGATGCGGCAGTAGGTTGGGCTACTAACATGGTGCTCTAGATAAGGTGGTGTGTAAAGACGGTAGTGTTGCTTATGTGGCAAACATGCTGATGTGGTAGATATAAGGTAGGTTGCCACATGTCAAGGGTGTTGAGGTGTCATGTGTCACATTCGTGGCCAACCCTTGGATAGGAACTGCCGAAATATTCCTGGATGCATCGAAATCATGAATGTGTGTTAGAATCTTTCAAGGTTCCATCAAGAGTCCTTCATTCCTGCCTGCATCAGATAAGGTCATCGATCTTGAACCTGTTAGCGTTTACCTCCTTGAAAGGAGCAGGGGCTTTGCAGTTGATTACTTTAGGCCCATCCAACCTAATTCGATGGGATCAATTCTCCATCTCCCACATCATGGTTTTGGAGCACGGGATTTCAGCTACTACCAAAGGCCCATTCAGCCTCTAAACGATCCAGTAAGAAGCATTCTAAGGGATCTGAAGAGGACCTTAGTAAAGGATTTGTGAAAGCAAAGATCAAGGAGTTTCAGTCTCTGAAGCAAAAGCCTTGATTTCAGCATCTATTCGAGGAGATGATGACCAAGCAAGTTTCAATATCGCCAAAAGAAAAGGGAGATCAAGTGCTTTCTCTCACTTCTCCATCAAAAGACCTCTCTAAGCATTCACATAAACATGAATATATACATGTGTACCCCTTAGAATTAGGGTTAGGATTTGCCCCTATGCCCTATAGGTATGGTGCAATTTACACCATCCTTAACACCCCCTCTTAAATTGCATTAGGTAAGTAGAGAATGCATGTACAAGATCTTTTGTGTTTTGTTTGGTGCATATGATAGCATCCAAAACTAAAAAAGAAAACAAGAAAGAATGAGAGTAGTATGTGCATGTGTGAGTACAGTGACTACGTAGCGTAAGCTTGTACAATCACTACAACTTATGTGATTCTATATATGATGTGCATTTCCCCCTCTTAAGTTATGGATCATCCTTCACCTTTGGAAATAAGACCTAGAAGATAGGCCAAAGGGAAGAGGAAGAAAATATGCAGAAAGTAAAGTCCACCTAGATCAAGGATTGGTCGACTGAAAGATGACTCCGTGAAGAATGGTGTGTATGGCTGCATGCACATGTCATAAGTCACCGTGGACTATGCAAATGCTTTGTAGAAGAGGCATCCAAATGTGAAGGTAGTTGATGTAGTCATGAAGACATGGTCCTGTAGGTTAAGACATACAAGAGTGTCACCAACCTAAAAGAACTAGCAGCAATGTTGAAAGTATGCTGCAGTAGAACCATAATCTCTGTCAAATGATGCAGGCTCAAAGAAGACCACATAGTCGGTGTGGATAGAGTGATCCACAGGCAGCATAAATTAAGCTCCGAAGATGCAGGTATGATACACTGCTCTGGTGAAGAAGAGGCCCCGTAAAACTGACAAGGTATTGCAACGTGTCAAACCTCTATGCTCAACTATCGTGAGGTAAAAGTCATTTGATATATGCAAGGCTAAATATCTATTAGCATGGGATGTAGCATCTGTCATTGGATCATCGAGAAAGATCTGACGGTATGAAGGCCTAGAAGCATGAAATACAACTAAAAATTCAAAAGATATCCCTGAGGCACAGGAGGTGCCGAATGTTGATGTCGAGACTAATCTGAAGTCCTAGTTCCAACCACAAATCTGCATCAAGTATGGACTATATATGACAACCATAAGTGCATGCTGAAAAACTGATGCTCCCCAGCTTGAACTATGGCTGAACCTGATGATGTCCACCACACCGGGGCAAGACTCCATTGATGTATAAATACCCTCATGCTAAGGAATGATCTGTTGATCAGAGATGGTGATAAATCCAAGGGTGGTGCAATGCAACATGAGTGAGCCGATGTTGGAATGTCCTGAAGACTGATCTGATGATCTATACTGCTCATGGAAATTGTGTCCAAGGATGTGATATGCTCCGTATCAAACGTGAAAGCATCAATGATGGTTGGTGGAATGAAATCACCTAAAGACTAAATGCGATGTGGCATATATCTCCACATGCTGCTAGAGATGTGAGGGCATGCCAAGGACTTACTTGCTGATAGTTTGCATGATCATAAATGAACTCCTGCTATGTATCTACATTTGGTGTGATGGTAGATGGAGTTAGGTCCATGCATGAATGTGATGGCTATACATTACTAGAATCAAACTGTGCTAATGTAGATGGGATTGCCTCGTGCTGAGGGCTTAACATCAAATGTGCCTCATGCTAAGGGCTTACCGTCAAATGTGGCTCGTGTTGAGGGCTTATTGACAAATGTGCATGATCAAAATGTATGGGCTGATCCATGATTACATCTGCGTCTAATCGCTCAAGACCAATGAGGCTTGAGTCATCGTCATAGATGGGTACATACCCTGCAGCAATGAATGGTTGAAGAAGGTTCTCTTTCTACTCATGGATCTAATTCAGAAGCATGACTGGCATATCATCAATTGTGTGATGTGGATAACTCCATGTTGGAGGTGGTCTGGTGCTCTGTGCAAGAGGCTTATGCATGTACCGACGAGAGTGTCTATTGTGACGCCAAAAATTGATATCTTTTATCTAGCATTAGTATTGCTTTTCTCTATGTTTGATAAGAGTGTGAGTATCAAGTGATAGCCTAGTGGCTCTCATCGATTTCTATTTTCTAAAATATTGTATGGGATTGAGAGGATGAGTGGAATGGATCATTGTAAATACCATGTGTATGAATGGTAAATACCTTGGTATGGGGTGAGAGTTATTTGTGTATGGGATATTATGGGGTTTTCGAAAATAGGAAGAGTGAGTCATACAAAGAGTGGGTCTCATATCCATGTGTTCCAATAATGTAAGACAGATCACATGCCAAGCATGTGGAAGGCATGTGGGGGAGTGTGGAAGAGTGTGGAGTCAACAGGAATCCTTCTAGAATTCGTATGTGCAATAAGGAGGATGTGGAGATTCGAAAAAGAGAGGGTCCCTATGGTCTCCATATAGGAAGGCTCTTGACATTCTCAATATTTTAAGAGTCTTGAGCATCTTTTGATGGGGCACATGTCAAGAGTAGCCAAAAAAGACATGGATGGTGACATACGAGCTTATGTGATTGATGGGGAAAGGAATCTACAGCCAACAATTGTAAATGGGTGAAGGAGAGTGACAAGATCTCTATAAAAGGAGCCCTCCTCTCCGTTGTTCAACATCTCTTCCACCATTAGGCCTCATGTTGTTGTAGCTCTAGTCCCCTCAAGCCTCTTCTATGAGCCTTCTCTCTCCCTCTTGTAGATATCCTCTTGTGTAGACTCTTGAGTCCATATCCCTCAATTCATTCTCTTTCTATGAGTAGTCTTGGAGCTCCCGCTCCCTCTTGTATTTATGAAACCTCTTCTTCTCCCTTGTGTTTGTAGTATTTTGAGTTGCATTTGATGGGAGTCTCACTCTATTGGTAATAAAGGTCACTTCAAGTTCTCTCTCCTCTTCCAAAGTCTCCAAAAGTGTTGTCTATTCGGCCGCTCATTGTGCATACATGGTTTATCCATTTCCTGAGCCACAATGGAATCTCTTCCTTTCCTCCTAGACAACCTCTATGGGACTTGTATCATTGATGAAGTCTAAGCATGGACGGAGTATTCTCCCAGGTCGGCATCAGTAGAAGGAGTAGATGTTTTTCATTATGGTTTGACCCCCTGCGAGTATTTTGCTCATAACTTTTGCTCAGTGCTTCGATTTTGATGAAACCTCTACCAGAGAGAAGCTCTCTTTAAGACACATCATTTTATGTATTTAGTTTATGTACCAAGTGTCAAACCAAAAATCTATGACTCTCTGTGTGTGACTATTTATTTTTAAGGTAGTCTTTACCCCCTTCTAGTAAAATGTTCATAACTGTTCAACCGCTTCTCTATTTCTTACAAAATTGATATCAGTGTGAAGCCCATTTTAAGGCGCATCTATGACTCTCTGTGTGTGACTATTTATTTTTAAAGTAGTTTTTACCCCCTTCTAGTAAAATGTCCATAACTGTTCAACCACTTCTCTATTTCTTACAAAACTAATATCAGTGTGAAGCCCATTTTAAGGCGCATCTCTATATGAGATTCAATATTTGACATCATGTCTACTAGAAGTTATAGGCCTCTGTGTCTTATGACAGTTTGTAGAGTGTTTTGAGCTACTTGTAGAGGTATCTATGAAGGATGTGCAATGTTTTCCTGAAACCTACCCATTTGACCCAATTAGCCCCTTCAAACTCCTCGATATATATCAGTTCATGTCATATTGAGCCACAAGATCTTCTTTCAACAATGTATCACTCTTCTCTTTGGTGTAGACCGGCTTGGGGAGATTATGGCCTCCACTAATCCTTTCCTTCTCCCTATGCTAGAGTCTCGCTAGAGTACAACATCACTTGGGATGTTTAAGTTTTATTACCCCCAATTTCATGTCACACTACCCATGAGAACACTATATGAGAGCTGCCACCACTGGGGCATTATGCTCGAGCTACCATCGCCGCTGGGGGCTTATGCTAAACGATCAAACCAAGTCATGTGAGAACATGTGTATGCCAAAGATAAAGCTTGTAAAATGAAGATAACTATGTGTTGAGAGTAGCCAAGAGGCTGTACAAGGTTGATGGATATGTGTCGGGAGTAGCCAAGAGGTTGTACAAGGCTAATGGATATGTGTAGGAACCAATGCCAGAAAAAAGAGTCAACAATGTGTGACTTTACATGGGCGGCATGTGTGTGCAATATGTGTGAAGCAATCCTAAATCCGAGCAAGATGACTTTGCCAAGTGTCACACTGATGTGATGAACTACCAAATGCCAAGATACTGAGCTGGTGTCAGATGTGTAAGTGTGTATACTGATGACAGATCCGAAGGGAGTGATGCCAATTGGAACTAATCGGGTGATAGGACAATGGCTTACTTGGCTTGGTAGAGTTGAATCTCCTATATGTCTATGCTATTCTATAGCTAGACTACATGATGAAGCGCAAAATGCAACAAAAGAATTTTATCTTAATTCATTATATGTGCTGGGTATGCTGCAATGGATCAGGAGGTGGATCCAATGAAGGGTTTTTAATGTTTCTAACCTATTGAAAAGTCAGATTGCATATTTGAGATGCTTACCACATACAACATGATCTCGCAATCTTATTTGCTTTTTGGATCACCTCCAAATTCCACCTAGCTCAAAAGTTATGACTTTTGGAAGAATGGCCAAACTTTGATCCCAAGAGGGTGATCAAAATGATGATGTGGATGGAGGGTGATGTGGCATGAGACGTCACATGCTGATTACAACTATGCATGTGTGGCATTGTGTGCTGAGGTGGCACATGGTGACATGGTACTGTGTGTTCACATGCAGAGGCTGGGTGTGCCTGTGGAGAGGCAAGTGTGCCTAGAAGGGGCTCTACCACATGCATTGATGAGGTGGCTTTGCCATGTGTCATGATGATGTGTAGTTGGAAGCCGCTACTGATGTGGCAAAAGTGCTGACATGGCACTTCTTGATGTCAGCTGACGATGTGGCATGAAGAGCGAGCCTAATGATGTGGCTGCTTAGCTAGAGGTATGACATGGCAAGGATGCCATGTTTGATGATATGGAGTGCCACGTGTACTACAGACGTGGCAGTTTCCTACAGATGACGATGTGGCCCTTAGTGCTTATGTGGCATTATGGTGGATCTGGACACATGTCAAAATTTTGACTATACCTTATCCTCACTCTACCCTGCTCACTGGATTTCCACGTGGCAAGTTATAGGCCAACACTCTAAGAGATAGGGTGAGGTGACGTGGTTGATAGAATCTTTGAGATTTTGTCAAAACCTCTTAGATTCCATCCACGAAATTCATTGCAAAGGCGAGCCGTTGTCGTGCCATGGGTGTTGAGAGCTGCTCATTGATGGAGAAGCTACTACATTGAAGTTATTTGATGAAGGTGTATCCATATGTATAGTGATTGGGCTTCTATGTGTTTTGCGCTTGGGCATCATTGGTGAGAGCAGAGCGATCCATTGCTCCTTGAAGGAGTTGCCGTTAAGGTTGCTACGTTGCTTGGCTGTGTCGCCTTGCCCATGCTATAGTGGGAGTTGGAAGGATTCAAGGTTGGAGCTACTGTGGTGTGTTGAAGCTTTGATGACAGCTGGTGCTACTATGTAGAAAGGTCGTCGTGAGGCGTTGTTGGAACCATTGGCATCTCTGCTTGTGGCCTGAGTGCTACTGGTGTTGGCTATGGCGGACATTGATCGTGGTGTTACTGACATTGATGGTGAAGCTTTAGCGTTGCTGCTGTGCCTACGCTGTGATGAGTCGAAGCCTTTGGGCTGCGTTGTAGAAGTCGGCTGGATGTGCTACTATAGGGCTTTATAAAATCTGCTAAGCTACACTTGGAGTCGAGGTTGGCCATTGGACTTAGTCGCTCTATGGAGTTGTGGCCTTAGTTGTTTTTGAGAGGCGTGGGCTTGCTATCACTGGACTGGACGAGGGCTCGAAGCTTGTTGGCGCTATGAGGGCAGCTCTTATTGAAGTCGTCGAAGGGAGACACCTTGTCGACCAAGCCTTCAGGGTCCCTAGAGCGCTCTAGAGATTGCCGGAGCTTGTAGATGTGCTACTACTAGAAGGAGCTCTACGATGAAAGCTAGAGAAGCAATGGAGATGCCTCAAAGGGAGGGTTTATTGCCTTGATGGAGCAAGGGCTTGCGTGCCTTGATGGAACAAGGGCTTTCACTCTCTCAAATGGAAAACTCTCTCATTGGAGGATGCCTCAACAAAGGAGGGCTTGAAAATCATGAAGGAAGTGGGAGCACCATCGACTCTGATACCATGATAAAGTAGGGAGTGAGAGAGAGAGAGAGAGAGACTCAGAGGAGTGCACAAATATAGCTACGTGTAGACTATGTTGTGTTGAACATAAACATGAATATGTGTGTGTGTGTGTGTGTGTACCCCTTAGGGTTAGGATTTACCCCTATGCCCTATAGGTTTTACATCATCCTTAATAGTTTGGTCAGTGAAGCTTAGTGCTTGTTTGAGTCGCCACCTATGTGGAGGTAGTAGGGGTGCTTGTTTGTTGTTACCCCCCGTGGGGGTCGTGGAGTCGGGTCGTTGAAGTCAGGTTGCTGTCGGTTGGAGCTTTGGTGCTATGCTTGGTGTAGACTATTGTTGGAGCAATTGTTTAGGATGCTTGGGGCATCAACTCCCTTTAGTAAGAATAATTATGAAAATTTTGAGTATGAGATGGATTTAATAATATGGCATGACTAAAAGTTAGTCAAATTGGCATGATTATGTTCTACACTAAAAGAGCTTCAAATATATCTTTTAACCTTGAAATTTGGGTAACACATAAAAAAGTTACCTTTAAAAAATTCATATGCATGTAGAAACATCACCCTAAAAAAACCCCGCGATATGGGTGAGGCATCGTGTAGAGTGCTTCATACCACACGGTGTGATATTACACCACATGATATGAGAAGGGATATACTGCACGGTAACCAGTTAAACCATGCGGTATGTTCTCGGTCAACATTTCACCCTTGATGGGTGGAAAAAGATGCATCTTTGTGTGTTTAGGGTGTTAGAACACATTTTTTAATCAAAAAGTACATATTTTATTTTTAAAAACGTACTTTTTAAATCCCTAGATTATGACCCTCATTTTTCTCTAAAGATATTCAAATATGTCACACTCAATGATCTCAACCTAGCATGAATTCCATGCTCAGTTACCAAGATTACCACCCTAGTTTCCTCTTTGGCAAGCTCAAGCCACATCAAAGGCCAATGAAGTTTTCTTGTTTGTTGTGCTAGCTTCAACTTTGGCATGTTGAAGTGACCACCCCACTAGTTTGCACTAAATATTAACAAATAGATCACAACTATGCATTGAGTTAACCCTTTCCTACATCTTTTCTATAGAAAGTAACAAACAAAATAGCGCTTCAAAAAATGTTTGGTATTAAATTAAGCAATAAACCTCGTCATAATCCACAATATTTGAACAACATAAGAGGGTGTGTTATTGATTTATAGAATGTTGGGAAAATTAGAACTATCTACAATACACACAATTAACTATCCAGGATACTAATGCAAGTGATAAGAGGAAAACTGTAGCAATGTTATTTTAATGGAATGTCTCAAAGTCTCTCTCTCTCTATAAAATCTCATGGAAGTTGCATTTCAAGATGTCCAACCATTAACTTTTATCCCCATCTCGGACTAACTATTGGAGAGACTAGTCAATAATATAGACATCTAGAAACAATTAATATTTTCCCATAATCACCTTGATCATATTTAGACTAACTATAGGAAAGACTACTTAATAATACATATAGACATCCACAAACAAATAATATTTCCCCAATAGGCCTGCCTTGTAGATACTAGGTATAACTGGCATTGAGAGAATCTGGATCTGGGAGATTCATGATATTGAGGAGGAGGTCTCTCTTGAGATTTTCCAATGATGCGAGCGAATCTGCATGGGGATTCATGATACTGATGAGGTGTTGTCTCTTGAGATGAGGAGGTGTCTCTTGAGATTTTCCAATGATGTACATAGGTCAAAAAATGTGGGTCTAGACTTGGGATCATGTGACCAAAAGATAGCGATGAGGAGGACCAAATCAAGGCAAGAGGTCATAAACACATCCGTTCTATATACTCTTATAAAGGTCTTCAACACCTATTTCCAAGAACCTACCAGTTGCCACATTGAAACACGTTGTTCCAAAGCCTGAAAACGCTCGCTGCCCTTGTGAACACCACTTTATCCCCCTTTCTCACTTCTGGAGCCATGTAAAATCGAGTGCCTTGCTTGTAAGTGAGATTCCCATCCTCCATTGCAATGCAAGATTTTGATAAGCCAAAATCTGCAAGCTTGGCAATCAGATACCCATTTCGACAAGCATTGCCAGGAAGATCATCCATTTCTTTAAGCAAAACATTACCAGGCTTTAAATCTCTATGCATCACTCCATGCGTATCTAGAAACCGCATGCCTCGAGCAATTTGCAGAAGGATATCTATACCCACAGGCAATGGAAAAGGCAATGCATTGTTGAGTTATTTGGCATTCTCTCTTTCAATCAGGATTTGCAAGCTCGTTGACATGAGCTCCATCACCAAACCGCAGTACTCGCAATCATAGGCATCCAGGGGTCTTAGATCGCTTCTTCTGATGAACCCCATCATCTCCACCATGTTTGGATGTCTCATCTTGATCAGCACTTCCGTTTCGGTTTTGAACAAAAAGACGGGGATTATCTTCACTGCCACACATTTGGCCATCCACTCCCCCTTACAAACTGTTCCCTGTGCTCCCTCCCCAAGCAATTCCTAAAGCACCAACATCTCAGGGTAGTCGTCCAGGTTTAGGCCGTTCGAAAAGACGTTTTGGACCGTCAAGTTCGAATCTTCTCTGTAAAATCCCCTTGCGAGAAGACAGACTTCTGACGCCACCCCTGGCAATGCCTCAGCACAACCCATAATGGTTCTGATTGCTCACATATGATGTAGATCTCATTAGAAATCTGACCATCATCTGTTCTATGACGGGTTCTAAGGAGAATTTTCTCCATGCACCATTCCAAATCACTGCAAAAATCTCGAATCAGAGGGAGATACCAATACGTTGTACTTAACTCGTTCAAGTTCTCGATTCCGTCATGGACGCAGATTGCAAGGGGGTGTAATAAAAGCTGCGGATTGAGAGGAAGCCACGTGCATTGCGGACTGCAGACTACTACGAACTGTAAGGGAAGGACAACATCAAACACGTGGCATATGCGTGCGGATTGCAGATTGCTACAAACTGCAACGAGCGTAGGACGTCAGACAAGTGGCGGTGTGCGTGACTAACCACTTGACACGTTGCACGTGAACATACGTTGGTGCGCATGCTACACGAGGGAAAGGGCACCGGAGCGCCATGTGGTGATGTGCTACATGCAAGGCAGGCAAGAGGTGACACGTGGCGAGGTATTGCCCTCTAATATATTGGTATATATTATATTATATTATATATTAAATAATATTGATAATTATATTATTTAGATATATTATAATACTATAATAAATATTTTGCATTTATATACATTTTATATTATAGAAATAGTATATATATATATATACTATTTCTATATTATAAAAAATATATATATATTTCATAATATAGAAATAGTTTATATATATATATTGTAAAAAATATATAATATCTATATATATATATATCATATTATATAAATTATATAGTACATACACTTATATTTATATATATTATGTTTCATTTATACTTATATATACATATATATATATATATATATATATTATTATGGGGCAACTACTCACCATAGAGAGAGGGAGGAGAGAGAGAGAGAGAGAGAGAGAGAGAGAGAGAGAGGGAGTAGAGACGAGAGATAGAGAGAGATAGGAGAGGAAGAGAGAGAGAGAGAGAGAGAAGAGAGAGGGGGAAAGAGAGAGAGAGAGAGAGAGAGAGATAAGAGTGACCGAGGGAGTAGAGAGACAAGAGATACAGAGAGACAGGAGAGGAAGAGAGTGTTGAGATATCGAGCTCCACTCGTGATATGCCAGGGTGACCGTTGTGCATTTATGTCACCGACTTGTTAGCTGCAGATGCGGTTGGTACATCGCCCATGACAGCTATCTTTATGTACTCTAGTTAGTGGCTCAGTTAGTATGCCACCTAGGCTAGCTGATTTTGGTTTGAGACCCACATATAGGGTTCATCTATTCCTTTTGTACTCAGAGAGAGAGTTCTTTTTGCTTTCATAACTAAGAAGAGGAAAACTGTTTTCAGCCTCCACCTTTGTGTGGGGGGAAATCTTTTGGCGAGCTTTTTAATGTGAGCTTTTTTACCATTTCCTTTGTTTTTGCGAGCTTTTTTTAGAAATCCATACATGTTTTTGTTATAAGAAAGATGGGGAGGTTAGAAAGAGGGGGAGAGAATATAGGATATGTTCATTTTCATAGCATGTGGGAGGGGTGGAAGAGTGTATACTATGCACAAGGGGGGGCGGATATGAGTGACAGTAGGAGGCAAAAAATTATGGAAGATATGCCCATATTCAAAGTAGAAGGGAGGAACTATGGGAGATATGTACATTTTAAAAGTGTATAATTTGAAACTTTTGACCTCATATTTGGATTCCTCGTCGAATTCTGGTCATTTTGAGTACCAACATGACCATATTCCGATAAAAATTGAAAAAATGGTGTTTTTGTCATTTTGGCCTGTTTTGGATGTATAACCAAAATAAAATAGATATAATCATATAAACCAAGTATGAAAATTGTTAAGTAATGTATCAACACCTTCAACAAATAATCAAGGGATTAAGATACCAAAGATGGCTTTGTCTTCTACACTCTTTGAGGTAGATGACTCTTGTTTTGCCATGCACCTTTTATGTAGACTTCAGTAGCTACTCAAAGGTAGCTTTTTACAAAGTTCTACTAGCGCAGACTCAAAATAGGCCCAAAACAGGCCAAAATGACAAAAACACCATTTTTTCAAATTTTATCGGAATATGGTCATGTTGGTACTCAAAATGACCGGAATTCGACGAGGAATCCAAATATGAGGTCAAATCTGTCAAATTATACACTTTGAAAATAAACAAATTTCCCACATGCTCTCTCTTCCCCTTTACATTAAGTAGATGAACATAACTTTCACATTCCTCATCCTCTCTCTCCTCTTGCACTCCTCTTTGCATACCTTATAAGTTCCCCCTCTACGTTCTCCACTATGATAATGAATATATGTTCCAACTCCCCTCCCCTCCCTTCTCCATGCCACCTTACCCATGTGCCCGTCCCTCCCCCTTTCCTTTATCTCCCCTCCCCCCCCTCTCTCCTCTTAACTGCAACCACAACCCAAACTTTCAACCCACCCCACTCCATGAACCCCCCCCCCCTCTCTCTCTCTCTCTCAGGTGAATGAAAAGCTCGCAATATTCATGAAAATTGAAAAAAAGCTCATGACAAAAAGCTCACCAAAAAATCACACTCCTTTGTGTGTATTCCCCCATTGTGTATGTGATAAAGCTGCAAGTGAGACTCCTTACTTCTCTCCCACGCTCTTCACATGGTATCAGAGCTCGGTTCATGGTAAGGAGCTTAAGAAAGCAAACCAAGTTCACAGTGTCTTGGTAAGAGGATTTGTGTTGCTTTCCTTTTTCAAGTTTGGGAGCAAATCTCTGTAGGTAGCACAACTGGAAAGTGCAAGAGTGCACTGTCTCAGATTGGGACGCCCTTCGTGGTGTGGCAAAATGGCAGTATATGCTACGGGATAGGACGAAGCCCTAGGTGAAATTATTTTTTGGATTTGAGGCCGTTTTGAGGCCCGTTTTGGTGGTGGAACTTTTCCACAAGCACTCAGAAAGGTGCCCTATTTTTGCTGTGCGACCACTGTTCTGCAGGTCAGTGAAAAGTTGTTGCAAAAATTGCATCGTATGCCTATGCGGAGAGATATTGGGAGTGACAGAATCATTCTTATTGCCTGTTGATGCAAAATCGTCACTAGGAAGTGACTGTGTGGTCAAATACCACTTTCGTTAGTTTTGCAGATTTGCCCTTGTGAGGCAGAAGTTGTGTTTTTTGCAGTGACAAAATATTTTTGTAGTGTTTTGTAATGGCATCTGATGCTCTTTCACAAATAGTCATTGAAAAGCTTGACAAGAACAACTTCCCAGCATGGAAGTTTAGAATGACGAATTTCCTTAAGGGAAAAGGCTATTGGGAGTTCATTACTAGAGCTGAACAAGAACTAGTTATTCCTAATGTTCCCAATCAATAGGAGTTGTAGGCATTTAAAGGCTGGCACGAGAGAGCTAGGAAAGTTATGTACTGGCTGTCTATCAGTATTTCAGACTCTATGATTGTGCATATTTAGGATGCAAGCACGCAGAAGGAGGCGTGGGATACTTTGACAAAAATTTATAGCACAAATACGCAAGCCAAGAAAATGCAGCTCAAGCAGGAATTGCATAATGTGCAGAGAGAAAATATGAGCATCAATGACTACCACATGAAGGTGAAGAAGATTGTAATTGCACTTGCTTCCATTGGGTCGCCAGTGGAAGATGATGATTTAGTTTCTGTGACCTTGAATAGTCTAGGAAAGGATTATGCACAGTTCTAGACATCCATTGCCGTCCGTGAGAATTTTCCTAATTTTGGGGAGTTGATTGCTCTTCTAATTTCTGAAGAGCAGAGAAATGGTGGTGCATCTTCTTCAGGAGGAACTTCAAAAGAAGTTGTCTTCTACTCAAATGCTGGAAGAGGTAGAGGCAGAGGTAGAGCAAGCCGATCTGGAGGTCGTGGCAAAAATCAGAATATGTAGCAAATTCAAGAAAGCCATTCCTATGGAGGAGGGCATGGTAACCTTAGAGGCAAGGGGAGCCAAAGAGGTCATGGTGGATGGCGAGAGGCCAAAATGCAAACAGCAATGTTGAATGCTACTACTGTGGTAAAATGAGTCATATATGGCTAAAGACTGCTACAAAAAGCAGAATGACATCATGAATGGAAAATTGCAGCAAGGCAATTATGCATCCTCTAGTAGACAGGGTGATGACAGAAATAAGCATTTGTTTATGATGCAGCACATGACCAATCATATGACAAGTGCAGAAGAAAGCAATGATGTGTGGTATGTTGACTCAGGTGCGTCAAACCACATGACAGGTCATGCAGAATGGATGCAGGATGCAAGGAAAATGGAAAGACCAAGATTTGTGGAGACTGGTGATGATACTGCACATCCTATTGTGCAGATTGGTAAAGTTCCTTTGTCTATGCAGGATGGGAAAAAGAAATACTTGTCTGATGTATTTCATGTCCCGAATATCACCAAAAACCTAGTTTGTGTTGGTCAAATGGTTGAGCAAGGCTTGCAGGTCAGATTTAATCCTCATGGATGCTTTGTTGAGGATATAAAAAATAAACGTCGCTTGATAGCAAAAGGGAGGAAGGCAGGATGTTTAAGTTGGATGTGGACATACCTGAATTGAGTGCAGCAATGTTTGCACATGGGACCGATGTAGTTGCAGATATTGATATCTGGCATAAACACATTGGTCATGTTAATGTACAACGACTTAAATTAATGCAGGCCCAAAATTTTGTGCAGGATTGCCTAAGTTCAAGGTTGCAGAAATGCATAAGGTATGTGAAGCCTGTCAATTTGGAAAACATGCAAGGAAACCATTTCCTAGACATGTTCAAGAGAGTAAGAGGCCATTGGAATTAATCCACTCTGATGTGTGGACTACTAAAGCTGCATCTATTGGAGGCTGTCATTATTTTGTCACTTTTATTGATGACTACAGCAGAAAAGTTTGGGTGTATTTTATGAAAAAGAAAAGTGAAGTGTTTGGGCATTTCAAAGCTTTTAAAGCTATGGTTGAGAAAGAAACAGGCCTACAAATAAAATGCCTAAGGTCAGATGGAGGGGGAGAGTACCTCTCAAATGAGTTTGCAAGGTTCCTGCAGGAGCATGGCATAAAGCAGCAATATTCATGCAGTCATACCCCACAGCAAAATGGACTTGCAAAAAGGAAAAACAGGCATATTGGAGATGTAGCTCGTGCCATGCTCAACGAAAAAGCCCTACCAGATTATTATTGGGCTAAAGCAGTTGCTACAGTAGTCTACATAATGAACAAGACTCCCACTGTAGCAATACACGGCATGACACCAGAGGAGAGGTATACTGGTAGGAAACCAGATATTTCTCATTCGAAAGTTTTTGGTTGCATTGCCTATGTTCATGTGCCCGATGAGTTGAGATCCAAGTTGGATCCAAAAGCTGAGAAGTGCATCTTTATTGGTTATTCTCTGCAGCAGAAAGGGTATAGATGCTATAACCCTTCTATCGTAAGTTTACAGTGAGCAGAGATTTTGTTTTTTATGAGATGAGCAGCTGGTATAAACCAGTAAATGTGATTGATGATGTAGATGCACAAAATGGTAATGCTGCACAGAATTCACAGCAGCAATCACAAAATATTAGTGGACCTGTAGTGTCCTCTAGCAGTGCTTCACATACTTCGCCATGGATAGGCAGATTGAGATCAGGAGAATCTCCTCAAAGCAATGCAAATAGTTGTATGCAAGTATCACGAAAGGGAAAAGAGAAAGTAGATCAACCCATGGTTGATGTGAATGCAGGTCACTCTTATGTCGATGGTGAATCCAGCTCGGGGGGGTCACTATGTACAAACCCTCTATATCACGTGCGTTCAAGGCCTATATTTAAAATCCCTTATCTGTAAAATTTTTCATTAATAAAATGTACCCCTTTTCTATACAAATCTGTAATTTTTTTCCAAAACTATTTAAAATAGTCCCTTATGTATATTTATTTTTGTAAATTTTAGAAATAAAAAATATCCTTTTGTTGAACTCACGTGATAGAGTTACATATGATGAGTGACCCCCCCGAGGAATCCAGTGGCTCAGAACAGAGCCTTGATGATGAGTTGGGTATTCCTTCTATTGTTACACCTGGAGTAAGGAAGACAAGGGATGTTTTGAGAGCACCTGGTAGTGAGCCTATTTTGCGCAGGTCTACCAGAGTTAAGTATTCTGTGGATAGGCTGAAATATGATGGATTTACAGCCATTCACTATGCCTATATGGTCAAAGTGATACAAGAACTAGAACCCACTTCTTTTGAGCAAGCCATGGGAAAAGAAAAATGGGAGAAAGCCATGGATGAAGAAATGGATGCCTTGGAAGCAAATGCTACATGGGAATTGGCGCCTTTGCCTAAAGACAAGAATGCAATTGGCTGCAAGTGGGTTTATAAGGTGAAGCACAATGCAGATGGTTCTATGAGCACATAGAAGGCAAGATTAGTTGTCAAGGGGTATGCACAGACATATGGCATTGATTATGAAGAAACATTCAGTCTGGTTGCAAGGATGGCAACCGTAAGAGCAGTCATTGCTAAGGCTGCATCAAAGGGATGGTCTTTACATCAGATGGATGTAAAGAATGCTTTCTTGCATGATGGTGATTTGCAAGAAGAGGTCTATATGGAGCAGCCACCAGGTTATGTGCATACTGTTCATCCTGAGTTTGTTGGTAGGTTGAAGAAAGCCTTGTATGGCTTGAAGCAAGCACCCAAAGCATGGTCTGACAAGATAGGACAGTATCTTGTCACTATTGGCTTTCAGATTTCCACGGCAGATTTCTCACTTTATGTGAGAAAAAGTTCCGAGAAAGGTATTATGCTGCTTGTCATATATGTTAATGATTTGATCATCACAGGTGATAGTGATGAAGATATCCTTCATGTGAAAATGCTATTGAAGCACAAGTTTGAGATGAAGGATTTGAGAGAGCTGCGTTACTTCTCGGGCATTGAGGTGATTAGATCCACAAGTGGGATATGGCTCTTGTAGAGGCAGCATGGATTGGACATTCTAACCAAATATGGGATGAAAGAGGCTGTAAGCCTATTTCAGTTCCTTTGGAGCAGAATGTGAAGCTGAGCGCAGATGTAGGTGAGCTTCTGGAAGACCCTACTATGTACAGACGCATAGTAGGAAGTTTGATTTATATGACTATTACCAGGCCAGATTTGAGCTATGCTGTTGGGTTGGTAAGTCAGTTTATGCAGCCTCCAAGGAAACCACATTTTGATGCGGCTAGATGCATACTCAGGTATGTGAAGTCCACATTGCAGTATGGACTATTTTATGAGACTGGGGTTCAGATACAGTTGCATGGATACACTGATGCTGACTGGGCTGGTAGTATTTCTGATAGATGATCTACCAGTGGATATGTGTTCTCTTTTGGGAGTGCTGCAGTCACTTGGAGCAGCAAGAAACAACCTACAATTGCCTTGTCGAGCATAGAGGCTAAGTACAGGGGTGCAGCAATGGCTGCATCTGAGGTAGCTTGGTTGTGTAAGCTACTTTATGATATGCATTAGTCTACAGATGGGCCAGTTGTCATTTATTGTGACAACATGAGTAGTATACACTTGGCAAATAACCCAATCTATTATGCTAGAACATCACTATGTGCGGGGGAAGGTTCTAGTAGGTTTTATTGATCTAGTTTATGTTAGCGCAGAGGATTAGGTAGCTGACATATTCACGAAGGCATTGGGCGCAGAGAAGCTCCGCAAGTTTAGAGACCTGCTTGGTGTACAGGAATTGGGATTGAGCTCGAGGGGGAGTGTTGAGATATCGAGCTCCACTAGTGAGAGGATTAGGTAGCTGACATATTCACGAAGGCATTGGGCGCAGAGAAGCTCCGCAAGTTTAGAGACCTGCTTGGTGTACAGGAATTGGGATTAACATCATTTTAGGAAATTTGGGAAAATCTCAAGTCCCATTTTGCATAGATCTTAAAATGGGGCCACGATGAGCCCTTTCATGCTTTTGTCAAAACCCCTTTCTTGACATATCATTGGAAAGCTCTTGAAGAGTAGATTCTCAAGGAATAAACTCTCCCAAATTTGAAATTTTAATACTCAAGGTACAACAAAAACTAGATTGAAAAGAAGTCCCAAAGTATTGGGATTTTCTCAAATTCTCTAATATGGTGTTGATTGAGCTCGAGGGGGAGTGTTGAGATATCGAGCTCCACTAGTGATGTGCATTTATGTCACCGACTTGTTAGCTGCAGATGCGGTACACCGCCCATGAATAATAGCTGGATGACAGCTATCTTTATGTACTCTAGTTAGTGGCTCAGTTAGTATGCCACCTAGGTTAGCTGAGTTTGGTTTGAGACCCACATATAGGGTTCATCTATTCCTTTTGTACTCAGAGAGAGAGTTCTTTTTGCTTTCATAACTAAGAAGAGGAAAATTGTTTTCAGCCTCCACCTTTGTGTGTATTCCCTCATTGTGTATGTGAGAAAGCTGCAAGTGAGACTCCTTACTTCTCTCCCACTCTCTTCAGAGACAGAGACAGAGAGAGGGGGGGGGGGAGGGAGGGGGGGAAGAGAGGAGAAGAGAGAGTGAGAGAGAGAGAGAGAGAGAGAAGAGCGACCGAGGGAGTAGAGAGACGAGAGATAGAGAGAGACAGGAGAGGAAGAGAGAGAGAGAGAGAGAGGGGGGGGGGGGAGGGAGAGCTCAATACCTATATATATATATACACATATACAAGAGAGAGAGAGACAGAGAGAGAGGGAGGGAGGGAGGAAGGGAGGGAGGGAGGGGGGGGGGTATGGGAGATAGAGAGAGAGAGAGGGGGGGAGGGGGGGAAGAGGGGAAAAGAGAGAGAGAGAGAGAGAGTTCATAAATAAATATATATTTTTAATATTTATTTAAAGGTATATATGTATATATATATATATATATATAGTTTAAATAGAGAGAGAGAGAGAGAGAGAGAGAGAGAGAGGGGGGGGGGTCTCATGTTCATGGTTCAAGAGGTGTGGAGGAGAAGTTGGTGTGTTAAGGGAGCATGTTGCATGCAAGTAGAAATTTGGTGGTGAATCTTGAACACTTTGTTTTTTCTTTGCAAGGAAATGACCCTACCTTGACACATGTTTTAGACCCCATGGGACCAATCACATCCCGACATACCATGGGAATTGATTTTGGCTCAAGAAATGGCTCCATGAAAAAACAACAACCTCTCTCGCCTTATATAAGGGTCTCCTTCCTCTTCGAGTGGTTGGAGTATCTCATGCCAACTTCTTTGGAAAAGAAATGCATGCATTAGTATGGATCTAAATGCTCTACCAATGCACAATCAAATCAACATTGTAAAGGCTTAACCGCCTAATGCAAAATGGACGTTCTTAAAGAAAAGAAATGCATTGTGTTGGTATGGATCTAAATGCTCTACCAATGCACAGTCAAATCAACATTGTAAAGGCTTGATCGCCTAATCGTGAAAACTCAAAAGTCAATAATTGGCTAGAGGTAATAATAAATAGGTGAGCAAAGGTAAGGGATTAAGGGGAGCAGTCGTTGTGCTGCATGGAGAGGGTAGGGTAGGGAGACGTTGAGCAAAGGTGAGGGGGGGCAAGGAGTGCAGGTGAGGGGGGCCAGCCTCGAAGGAGAGGGGATGGTAAGGTGGAGTGAGGGTGGGGGGACAGAGAGCAACTGCACGAGGACGTTAGGGATTGAGGGAGCTGGCATAAAGGGGGGTGTGAGGGAGTAGCCAAATGAGGAGGTGAGCCCGGTTTAGAGAGCTAGCACGAAGAGAGCGGGTGAGGGAGTAGCCACATGAGAGGAGAGAGAGAGAGAGAGAGAGAGAGAGAGAGAGAGAGAGAGGGCACACACACACACACACATATATATAATTTAAACACACACACACACACAGGGGGGGGGGATATATATATATATATAGTTAGTTAGTTAATTATTTATATTTACATTTATATACATATATATATATATATATGTATGTATGTATGTATGTATGTATGTATATATTTATGTATATATGTATGTATATATATATGTATATATATAATCTTGATTATGTATATATAGATATAGATATGTTTATGTATATATGTTTTTTATTTATTTATTTATTTACAATAAAAATATAGGAGAAAGAAAGAGAGAGAGAGAGTTTCTAATATATTTATTTATATTTTAAGATTTAGTGTTTGGTGTGTGCACGCACGTGTGTTGGCATGTAGTTATATGTTTTTTGCAATTTTTTTCAAAATTCCTCAAAGTTTGAGATTTATAAATGAAGCCTTAAATTTTATTAAGCGTGGTAGATAAGACCTAGCGGAGCGGGTCTCTAGCTCGTTGTAGACGAATCAAGTTACTCGTGTTCATGGTGAAGATGTAGAAGTCTGTAAAAAGGAAGAGATCCCGAGGGGCAGGGGCACTAGCTACAAAAGTAAAATTTAGATCAATGAGCAAGCGTGAGAATAAATTTCTTCTTTTTCCGGCAAACGATAATCTTGGACATCGCGGGGTCACTATACCTTGCCAGTCTAGTCAAAGTCAAACCGTCGAAACGGGTGCCCATCTCTCCCTCTCTCGATTTCGACCAACAACCGCCCTTCTGCACTACCAAAATGCATAACAAGCTTTTCGGAAACGTCCACTCGAAGACGAATGGCAGGTTTGCAACTGCTAGCCAAATGCAGAAACCCAAGTCTCTCACGTACGCACTTACTGCTGCAATTCGCGGTGAAGATCAAATTCCACCCAAACCAGAATCACAGAAGGACATGGACAAGGCCTAGAGAGGGCAGCTTATGAAGAGGTGAGTGCTTCGACCAAGTCGATGATGCGCACACACGCAAATTACCCTTTATTTCAAACAAAGGAAGCAGCCCTCCTTCGTTATATGAAGAGGTGAGCGCTTCTACCAAGTCGACGATGCGCACGCACGCAAATTACCCTTTATTTCAAACAAAGGAAGCAGCCCTCCGTTTTATGAAGAGGTGAGCTCTTCGACCAAGTCGACGATGCGCACACACGCAAATTCCCTTTCTTTCAAACAATCAAGACACACTCAGAACTGCAGGCAGCTCTATACGTCAATAACCCCCAGTTCTGTACGTCAGTAGCCTGGCAGCTCTATACATCAATAGAGCGGCCGAGTATGCATCAATAGGGCTCGCAACAAGACGATTGCTGAATATGCTCTTGCGACGTAGGCCTCCTTCTCCTTCTGCCCTGGCCGATGACAGTCCACTCTCACCCTGGGCACATGAGGAGAAATTCCTCCGATAGCTTATTGTTTGCTGACGTTAGAGTTGGAATGAAAACGGAACAGCAACCCTTCCCTGACGATGCCTATCCGACTATACACAGGCAGTTAATGAAACGTTACCAACCCATAACCAATCAAAACGCTGCCCATCACCCTTTCTTCTTACTGGATTCCTGTGGGATCATATCACAAGGGACTTTGGACCAATCTCTATATAGGAAATTTCTAGGTAACTAGGAAATTTAAGCATATTTCCTAGATAGGAAGAGCAATTTTCTCCCCTTTATCTAGGAAATTATTTTTCCTATATAGACTAGGTAGTGCTATCTAGGAAATTTGACTTTAGTGTGGAGAATCAAGTAGATTCTAAGTTATCTATATAGGAAATGAGGTCTTTTGTATATAGGAAATTATATTTCCTATATAGACCATGCAATGCTATGTAGGAAATGTGACTTTCTATATGGTGAATGAAGTGGATTTTATGTTTCTTATATAAGAAGTGGGGTATTTTCTAAGAAATGTGAATTTTTATATGGAGAATCAAGTGGATTCTAAGTTCCTATATACTTAATTAGAAAAAATGTATCTTTTCTATGTGGTGATTTCAATTACCTACATAGAAATGAGTTGTTTATGCAACCAAGAACATTGTATTATCCATGTGAATTTTTATATTAAAAATGAGCAAATATATAAGAATCTTGTATAATTTAATTTGAACAGGATACACTATAGGCAAATTATAATTTTTACAAATTTTAAAACTCTCATATTTTTTCTTCTATATATCCAAAATTTTGTAAGTGTAACATATAATACTATATCTATTTGTAAGTGCAACATACAAATAATGTCAATGTGAATTGTCAAATGTGTAAAAAATAAAAATATGAAATGTAATTTCAAATTTATGATTCAAATAAAAGGGTCAATTAAAAGTAAGCGCACAATGTGCAGCTGATATTTAGATGAAAGTCTCGATTGTCTAATAAAGGGTAAATAATTACTTGAGCCATGAAATGAACAATGTGTGATGTAAAATGAAATGTTTTGGTGTAAAAATTAGTTATCTCATTTCCAAATGATAAAATTAATTTTAAATGAGATGTTGAGATCCTCTAGTGCACAAAATTTCAAATAGGTATGCAAAGTTTTATGTTGTGATGTCAACGGGGTGTCAATGCATCTTCACTCCATTGATTTTTTGATACCCTGAAATTCCATGTACATTTGTAAATAAATATGACAAAATAGACCTCTAGGTTGCTTGCTATATCGTCCATCCAAGAGGCATTCATCTAATTGAAAGAAAGTTTGCTAATCTCCCATTGTTTTCCCTTAAATTTTTGTATTTTGTTCATAGTACACATTATACATTAAGTTAGTATTATGCTGTGGTATTAATGTATAGTCACTCCATGAACTTTTTGATACCCTTCATCCATCTATATTTGAAAATAAATCCAAAATAAAACTCTATGTTGCTTGCAATATTGTCAATCCAAAAGGAAACCATCTAGCAATAACATAATTTTCTTAGGTCCATGCGAGCACGGTGACAAAATTGGCCTGAGTAGTGCATGCCTGCCACCCATTCCTATGTGATGCTAGGGAGAAAGGCTCCCTAAAAAGATGGAGAAGCAACTTAGCAGCCATCAAGTGTGTGAAAACAATGAGTGTGGTGCATGGTGAGGATGGAAGTACCTCAAAAGAGTTGGAGAGGTGTGATGAGAGTAGTGCCTCGAAAGAGGTGGTCACTACGGGTGAGGCTTTGGGTGAGCAACTTGAAGAGGATGGAGAATCGATGTCGTACATGGAAGCACTAGCAAAAAATCTCCAACCGGGCTTCACTCCGCTGGAGTTGGATGGAAGAAGCCAAACAAATTGCGCAAGGGAAGTTGCAACCAAAGGGTGGTACGAAGTGGGTTAGAAGCATGTTGCAAACTTTGAGCTCCAGGTTGAAGACATCAGGCCAAGCTCAAGCGGTGGCAAGTGAAAGTGCCTACTTCTTCTTTACAGGTAGGGTACCAACTTTGTAGGAGCTCCAATAGGTCCTAGCTAGTTTTTGAATGTGATATTCCAGCCTTGGCCTATATGGCAAAATTCATTGGTAAAGGATTTTTTTTGGTGCGCTTTATTTCGAAAGCTCTTTGCTACGATAGGATTTTTTTTTGTGCGCTTTATTTCGAAAGCTCTTTGCTACGATGATTTGAGTAGGTCCTTCATGTTTCCCCATGCTTCAGTGATTGTTATCCCTTGGAGTGCGACTTTCTTCACCATCAGATTTGAGCATGCAAGAGAGTGCACCAATCCAGTTTGCTTCTAATCAAGTGATCCCATCATCATATCCAACCACGAGCAAATGCAATCCCATCATCGTATCCAACCACGAGCAAATGCGATCACGGATCAACGGGGACCAACACACATTCAAGTGAACAATAGAGGGTGATGGGTAATAAAGGTAAGTCCAAGGTGGTCTTGACTCTAGTGAGAAGCCCATGCAGAGTGTTGACCCATTGCATGAAGCCCTCGTAGTTCATAATAAGGAGCTATTGGTGTTGGATTCAATAGTTGTGGTCTCTCAACTTCCAGACACTCCCCAGATCTTCTTGCATGGTGGTCAAGATATTCCCAATGCCAATCATAAAAAGGGCCGCCTTAGAAGAAAAATCTCAATAGGCCCATAGGAAGATCATCATGAAATAATAAGTAGTACAGAAGGCAAGGCCCTCCTTGCCATGCCATCAGCTAAAAACTTCATGAAGAGAATAAAAGAGGCTGCCAGGTCTGCTGGGTTAGGGAAAGAGAAAAGATTTAATTTCTTTAGAGATGTCTACAAAGTATTTGCTCAATAATCCAGGTGCTGAGAGGAGCAAGGGTTCAGGTATTGTTGTAATGTCTTGGAATATTAGAGGATGGTGTGATAAAGGAAACAAAAAGGTTGTCTGACTATAGTGAAGAAGTGGAGACCTCAAGTTCTCCTACTTCAAGAATTGAAGTACGGCTTGGATGAGAATTGGTGGTTTGATCTTCATAGGCTTAGTTTTGAAGTCTTTGCTAATTGTCCACATCGGGGTAAGGGTGGCACAACAAGCTTGTTGCAAAGTAGCCTTAGCCCTAAGGAATCTACAGAGATGACAAATGCTCAATTGTTCTCCAATTGTTATAGTTACTACATGTAGGAATGGATTTGTGTTTAGGGTTGTCAATATATGGACCCCATTCTCCGCAAGATAGGATCAATTGTTGGGAATCTTGGAGGAATGCATGGTGTATGATCATCGAATAGTCGAGCGGGATTGGAACTTGACAACCACTGAGCTAGATTGATCTCACCCAGATCCATCAATCTCGAGTCCAAAAAAGGATGCATCGTAGCATTTGGGGATGAGTAAAGGCTTAGTGGATTGTGCAGAGCTAGCTCCTGTAAATCTGAAGGACTTCTCGTGGTCAAACCACAGAAAGGGTGAAGAGTACAGGGCTCTTAGACTAGCTTGATTCTACGCTTTGGAAGAGGGGCGGTGGCTAAGAGGACCCATGCATGGTGAAACTGTTCTTGACGCAGGTCTATCTGATCATGTGCTAGTCTAGACATTTGGTAGCCCGCTGGTGATAGGGAGATCCTTGGATATCCCCTGCACCTTTAAGAAGCATCTTTTAGAATCCAAAAAATTATGCAAAGAGATTAGGGAGTTATGGGTTGAGCATGTAGCTGCATTTTCTAAACCGTGTATGAAATAGGACCCTGCCATCTACAAAGTAATTGTCAGAGCTAGGGAGGTGGATTGCAGGCTGCGGGAGTGTAGGAAGATTGAGGGGGATCGCCATATCCTAGCTCAAAAAGCCATTGGGGCAGCTCTAGCCTTAAATCCTACGAATACATTCCTCTCAAGTTTCAACCTTAATGGTCAACAGCTCTATAATTTAGAGAGCAGGAAGAAGCCAAAAGGGCCATTGTTAGAAGCAGACAAACATGGTTGGCAGTCGGGGACTACCCCTCTAAGTTCTTCTTTCCCATGGTGATGATATGAGGGACATGGTCAGCAACTAGTCACACTGCTCTTTGCTGATGATATGGACACCTTCTCGGTAGAAGATATGGGGTGAAAGTGCTTAATTGAAAAGGGCGTAATGGTCTCACAGGTGATGCTAGCCTCTTGGAATCAATCTAATGGAGTGTGGCCTTATGAGACGATGAACCTTTTAGTTTGCATGATATGGCTAGCAGAGCCCGGTCATGTGCTCGGCCTCTCAGCATGGTCAGTAATGTGTTTCTCAAGAGCCGACCCATAAGCCGTGACCATTAAGCCGTGGCCAGCAAGTGACCAATCATCATCATCTAATATCCATGGGATCCCTTGCCTTGTGAATGTGTATATGTGTTTGTGGTGTAGGAGATTGGAAATCCTTTGTAAAAGGCATCATTGAATAGCTTGGCTAGGATCAAAGCAAGTATGCTCCAAGGCCATGGGTAAGGGGTTTTTCTTAAAGGCCATCTTGATACTTGGCATTGCCATTCGAAGTTCCTTGATGATCTCTTTTAGACAAGCTATGGTCAAGAGCATGGGATGAGATTGAGCTAAGATGAGCATTGGCTAATCGGCAATATTATAGAGCTAAAGGTAAGTCATGCATGAACTTATCAAATTATCTCACTATGGTGGATGCATGCAAGGAAGCTGGGACACATGAATTTAGTAAATGATCCCACATTTTGGTGTGTGGAAGGCATACCTGTGAAGATAGTGGGAGAGAGGGAAGGAGTCTCACTTGAGGCTTTCTCACAAGCACAAATGGGGGAATACACACAAAGGTGGACGCTGAAAACAGTTTTCCTCTTCTTAGTTGTGAAAGCCAAAAGAACTCAAGTACAAAGAAATAGAAGAACCCTATATGTGGGTCTCAAACCAAACTCAACTAACTAAGGTCGCATACTAACTGAGCCACGAACTAGTGTAGATAAGGATAGCTGCCATCCAGCTATTATTCATGGGCGGTGTACCAACCGCATCTGTAGCTAACAAGTCGGTGACATAAATGCACAACGGTCACCCTGGCATATTGCGAGTGGAGCTCGATATCTCAACACTCCCCCTCGAGCTCAATCCCAATTCCTGCACACCAAGCAGGTCTCTGAACTTGCGCAGCTTCTCTGTGCCCAATGCCTTCGTGAATATGTCAGCTACCTGATCCTCTGTGCTGACATAAACTAGATCAATAAGACCTAGTAAAACCTTCTCCTGCACATAGTGATAATGCACCTCAATGTGCTTTGTTCTGGCATGATAGACTGGGTTATTTGCCAAGTGTATACTGCTCATGTTGTCACAATAAATGACAACTGGCCCATCTGTAGACTGATGCATATCATAGAGTAGCTTATGCAACCAAGCTACCTCACATGCAGCCATTGCTGCATCCCTGTACTCAGCCTCTGTGCTCGACAAGGCAACTGTAGGTTGTTTCTTGCTGCTCCAAGTGACTGCAGCACTCCCAAAAGAGAACACATATCCACTGGTAGATCGTCTATCAGAAATACTACCAGCCCAATCAGCATCAGTGTATCCATGCAACTGTGTCTGAACCCCAGCCTCATAAAATAGTCCATACGGCATCCGGAACTGTGCATAATCCTTTCCTAGACCAATCAAGGTCACAGAAACTAAATCGTCATCATCCACTGGCGACCCAATGGAAGCAAGTGCATCCGCAATTTTCTTCACCTTCATATGGTAGTCATTGATGCTCATATTTTCTCTCTGCACATTGTGCAGCTCCTGCTTGAGCTGCATTTTCCTGGCCTGCGTATTTGTGCTGTACATTTTAGCCAAAGTATCCCATGCCACCTTTGGCGTACTTACATCCTGAATATGCACAATCATTGAATCTGAAATACTGATAGACATCCAGTACATAACTTTTCTGGCTCTCTCATGCCATCCTTTAAATGCCTACATTTCCTGTTGATTGGGAACATTAGGAAGAACTGGTTCTTCTTCATTTCCTGTAATGAACTCCCAGTAGCCTTTTCCCATAAGGAAATTCGTCATTCTAAACTTCCATGCTTGGAAGTTGTTCTTGTCAAGCTTTTCAGTGACAATCTGTGAAAGAGAATCAGACGCCATTACACAACACTGCAAAATATTCTGTCACTACAAAAAACACAGCTTCTGCCTCACAAGGGCAAATCTGCAAAACTGACGAAAGTGGTTTTTGACCACACAGTCACTTCCTAGTGACGATTTTGCATCAACAGGCAATAAGGATGATTCTGCAACTCCCAATATCTCTGCGCACAGGCATACGATGCAATTTCTGCGGTAACTTCTCACCGACCAGCAGAGCAGTGGTCGCACAGCAAAAACAGGACCTTTTTTCTGAGTGCCTGCGAAGAACTTCCGCCTCCAAAACAGGCCCCGAAATGGCCTCGAATCAGAAAAATAAAGTCACCAAGGGCTTTGCCCTACCCGCAGCATATAATGCCCTCTCGCCACACCGCGAAGGGTGTCTCAATCTGAGACAGTGCACTCTTGCACTTCTGGCTATGCTACTTGCAGAGATTTGCTCCCAATCTCAAAAAAGGAAAGCAACACTGGTCCTCTTACCAGGACACCGCGAACTTGGTTTGCTTTCTTGAGCTCCTTACCACGAACAAGGCTCTGATACCATGTGAAGATAGTGGGAGAGAGGGAAGGAGTCTCACTTGAGGCTTTCTCACAAGCACAAATGGGGGAATACACACAAAGGTGGAGGCTGAAAACAGTTTTCCTCTTCTTAGTTGTGAAAGCCAAAAGAACTCAAGTACAAAGAAATAGAAGAACCCTATATGTGGGTCTCAAACCAAACTCAACTAACTAAGGTGGCATACTAACTGAGCCACGAACTAGTGTAGATAAGGATAGCTGTCATCCAGCTATTATTCGTGGGCGGTGTACCAACCACATCTGTAGCTAACAAGTCGGTGACATGAATGCACAATGGTCACCCTGGCATATTGCGAGTGGAGATCACACTTACATGATCCAAGGGACTATGCAAGGGTCTATTTTAGTGTGTGGAAGGCATACCATCACACACACATTTTGTTGGGTGTATGAAAGGGACTTATCAAATGAACCCATAAATGAACTTATGAAATGATCCCACATTTTGGTGGGTTTGCACACAAGCCACTAACATGAAACTTTGCATGGGTGTTAATTAGAGTAGGTGTCATGTCTTGATACATTATAGCATATATTTCTCTGTTGTATATGAACATAATGTTCAGCATCATTATAAATGCTATCACCTATGAGAATGAGCACAAGGGTCATGGTAAAATGGGAGTTAGATGTGGCCCATGAACTTAAGACACTCGTAGAATTGATAAGTTTGGGCATGCACTTGAAACCAAACTAATAACACCAATGCATGGACTATGTGAACTTCCATTGGGCTTATCAAACTCATTAAGATATTCCTCATGGCATGCTCCAGTTTCTAAACCTAGGAGGCCATAAGGATTTACATTTGATGCTTTGTATAGGCACATAATTATTTAAGGCCAATTTGTAAAGATACTTATGTGCATTACTTCGGCAAGTAAGGCCTTTCACTATATAATTGTAGCTAGGGATATTGTTTATTTAGAAATAGCATTCCTCTTGCAATTATGGGCATGGTGCGAGCTTGCGATGTCTCGAGAAGGTTCTATGAGCGAGAGGGCAAAGAGGGAGATGGGGGCAAGGGCAGAGAGGCAAAGGCAGTCTCGCACGCGGAGGAAATCGCGTGGCTGGCGATAGGGCTTGCGATAAGCTTGATCGCGACTTGTGATAATTCCTCCGATTAAATGATTAAGGCCTTTAATTCGCAAATAGCATACTTTAATTGATGATGACGCTCATAGAAAACAGAGACAAACTAATTGAATTTCGAGAGAGCAATGATCGGATAAGGCAGCTCAATCCGTGCACAATTCTACTCGACTCCTCAGCTTGCGCCAAGATTCGTGAAGGTAGGTTGCATATATTGTTTTCTTCACATAATTTTGTAAATGTATTGTTGTGGACGTTCCTCCTGGCTCTCTCCATCGGCCGAATCCTAGTACTGCTTCAGAGCACATGTCCACAAGGCTGGCAAAAATCCCATGGCTGAAATCCCGATAGAGTGTCTCCCTTAGATCATGATTTTTTTGATAACGAGTATCTTGCTTCGCGAATTGTTCTAGATGTAAGATATAATCGGTCCTTTGCCTGTAAATCAAGATGTTTTCCGCACTACTTCATAGGCTGATCAAACTGAGGTAAGTTCAGAATCAGGGAGGGAGGGAGATCAATTGGGTAATTTGATTGAAAGCATAAGAAAGGTTGCGAAGGGAAAGAGAATCTGATCGGTGCAGAGCACGTGTCCGCAAGGCAGTCAGATCAAGAGCTTCGCCTGTCAACTTTGGGAGCAGCTTCTGTCTACGATTGAAATCTGCCTTTTGACGGATCTGTAGACAATCCAAATATTTTCATTAAAATTCCGAGCATGGCGGAGCAGGATGGATGTGGGTGCGAGATTGGGGGGGGGGGGGGGAATGGCGAGTTGGGGAGGATGGTGATCTGGGGGGATGGCGATCTGCTGCTGTTGGTGGCATGGATTTTTCTTCCGAATGCTGCAACCTGCAGAGGGCTTCTCGTCTGCTAATGTAGGGTATTCTCTTGGCATCTTGGCGGTGCCATGGACTGCCTCAGATAACACTTCAGACATTTTTGTAGAGATGTTCAAGGCACGAACCCGCACTGTCAAAGGCTTTAAGGAGAAAGCTGGCCGTAGTGTAATTGAAGGCGAGCTCCGTAGTTTAGGCTATACTTTTGGTACCATTCGAGCGTGAGTGCTGTAGATTTAGATGTTTGCATTAAGCATAGAGTAGATTTAGATGATTGCGTTAGAGATTGAATACGTAGAGTAGATTTAGATGTTTGCTTTGAGCGCTGTGAATGATAGGCTAGAATCAAGCTCTTTTGCATGTTAAAACTTATCAAGATCTCTTTAAGTGAGTTTGCATCCTCTGGGGACCTGGTTAAAGTGTCAAAGCGTGAGCTAGCTTATATAAAGTAGATTTATGCGTTGTTGATACTGACTTCTCTTCCATTTCAAACGAGTTTGTAGCTCTCTCTCCTCTGGAGCAAGCGTGTAGTAGTGTGTAGGTAGCATGGCCTTTTGCGTTGTGTTGTGTTGTGTTGTAGAGCTAAAGGAACTCTCTCTCTCCCTCTCTCTCTCACACAAAGACACACACACACACGCATACATACACACACTTTTTTTTTATAAAAAGAACCTCTCTCTCCCTCTCTCTCTCTCATACACACACACACATACACACGATTTAATATGTTAGACAATGTAGTAGACACGCCTTCTCTTTTTGTTATGCACTTGGATATTTATGCTACATTTCAAAATGTACTCATGGTATGCATCTTATCTTTCTATCAGATTCTTACATTTCTACATTTCTATATTATCTTTATGTTATGCACTTTGCTACTTATGCTACATTTCTATGTTATGCAACTATGTTATGCATTACGAATCCATGGAAACTAAAACTAGTAAGTTAGAGAACACATATCATGAATCAATCGCTGCACTCAAAACAAGATTCATGATATGCTTTGTAATGATAGAAGTTCTTAAGTTAATTACTTATTGCTTCTGTGAAATTTGAGAAAGCAATGGGGTGTGTGTGCCTTTAGAATGTAATTGCGGCGCCATTGCTCTATTAGATCCTCGAATCAGGTGGGGTAAGAAAAGCATTGTGATGGCATGTCTAAAGTGTGTTTTTAGAATGCAATCGTGGCGCCATTGTTCTATCAGACCCTCGGATCAGGTGGGGCATGAAAAGCATCATGATTGCATGTCTAAATGAATTTTACAAAAGCTCAAAATCAAATCTGTGTATGTGTGTCTTTAGAATGTAATTGTGGCGCCATTGCTCTATCAGATCCTCGAATCAGGTGGGGTAACAAAATTGTTGTGATGGCATGTCTAAAGTGTGTTTTTAGAATGCAATCATGGTGCCATTGTTCTATCGGATCCTTGGATCAGGTGGGGCATGAAAAGCATCATGATTGCATGTTTACATGAATTTTACAAAAGCTTAAAATCAAATCTGTGTATGTGTGCCTTTAGAATGTGATTGCGGCGCCATTGCTCTATCGAGTCCTTAGATCAGATGGGGTAAGAAAAGCATCGCGATGGCATGTCCAAAGTGTGTTTTTAGAATGCAATCGTGGCACCATTGTTCTATCGGATCCTCGGATCAAGTGGGGCATGAAAAGCGTCATGATTGCATGTCTAAATGATTTTTTTCAAAAGCTCAAAATGAAATCTATGTATGTGTGCCTTTAGAATGTAATTGCGGCACCATTGCTCTATCAGATCCTCGGATCAGGTGGGGTAAGAAAAGCATCGTGATGGCATATCTAAAGTGTGTTTTTAGAATGCAATCGTGGCGCCATTGTTCTATCAGATCCTTGGATCAGGTGGGGTAAGAAAAGCGTCGTGATGGCATACCTAAAGTGTGTTTTTAGAATGCAATCATGGCGCCATTGTTCTATCGGATCCTTGAATCAGGTGGGGCATGAAAAGTGTCATGATTGCATGTCTAAATGAAATTTTGCAAAAGCTCTAAATCCTAGGTGTATGTGTGTAAGAAAAAAGTATTCAAAAGTGGTCTAAACATATTCTAAGCGTGGTAAGAAAAGCATAATGATTGCATCTCTTAATTTATTGCACGATTTCTTCTCTAAATCTATTTTTACTATAACTTTCTTCAATGATTTACTTTGAAAATTATATTTTGGCTCATTATGATTGAAGCGTGTGTTTTATTGATTGCATGTTTATTGAAAATGTTCAGATTATTATCGGAGAGTTTCTTTAAAGATGGATCGCACAAGTGTATTAGCCAGCCAGAAGAAGAAAGAGACTAACAGTGAGATCAAATTAAAAGGCGAGGTTAAATTATTGCTCAACAAAGTCATTAGAGAATGCATGCTAGTCTTCATTAGTGGACTATCTCAAAAAGAAATGGAGAGGATTATGCAAAGAGATCTTGCCATTTTCCAGTGTAAGATAAACATTGCCTTAGAGGTTGAAAATAAGTTGACAGACATGCAAAGAGTAGACCTTTTGCTTGCTTCACATTGGAATAAAGAGGGTCCAGAGAGATTGAGCGCCTGGGGCAGTTCTAGATGTATATAATAACAATCTCTCTCCTCTTACCCAACAGCAAGTAGACAAGGCCCAGATAGTGTATTGGAATATACTTTGGATTATCGAATACGTGCAATGTCTGGCAACCAAGCTAAAATAGGTGAGCTGACAAATAAGGCTCAGAGGTCTTTTACTGAGCGTGCTCTTATCGCCATGGACCAGTCTCTAGAAGAGATAAATTTGGTTAGGACAGAAGACGTGCCTATCATGAAAACACGCAATGTGCATCAAGTCATGTATGATGATTTGATACAAGTAGGTGAAAAAATTGTCAATGGGGCATTTGGTACTACGTACAAGGTTAGGATAAGCGGTGTCCATGGATTGCATGAACATCTACAATTTGTGGGAAAGCATTTTCATGGTCAAAACGCAAGACTAGTTGTGCAAGAAAGGCTCCGAGAATAGGCAGTTGCAGTTAAGCACCCAGTGTTGGTGTGCGCATTGGCTGAAACTAGAAAGAAGCCCTTTTGGATTATAACACCATTTTTTAATGGTAGATGACTTCTTGAAGCAGGTTCCCGTAGCTGCTAGGAGATATGCGGAATATATGGATAAGCACTTCGAGGGACGAAAGCGCAAGAGGGCAATAGTAAATGACCCAACAGATGACATGCTTTGGCCTTGGGACTTGCAGCATTACATGAGCATGGTTGGATCATTGTGACCTACATCTTCGTAATGTTGCTCTAGATTGGGCTCCAAAAGGAGAGGTTCGGATAGGTATTATTGATTGGGGCCGTGCTCTAGCATTAAAAGAGGCAAGAGGTCTCTTGATTACACAAAAGGGAGTGTCAGAGCCATTAGGTGAATTCAAATCTCGTGTTGATGCGAAAAATAAATCTTTTCAAGCTCACAAGTGGCTTGCCCCAGAGATTCTGGACCCATCAGTATCTTCTCCATACTCTCCTGCTTTAGATGTTTATGCTCTTGGGTGGGTTTTCAAACAACTTGCTTGTTTTGCAGAGGATGCATTGAGAGTTTCAGGAGTTGCACCTATCGTCCCGGATTGCAAAAGGGCATTGACAGCACATTTGAAGACCATGAGTAATTCCATGATGACACCAAATCCTACTGATTGAAAAATAGCTTTTGACTTAGTCAAACGCTTAAGTCGACTTGGTTGTAATGGAGAGCTTGCCATGAGACCCATGGTAGAGATGGAGCTGAATATGTTTTGCTAAGAATTTATTTATGCTCTAATTGATACACTTACTTGAAGATCATGACTTCATGATGGATAATTACAGAGATGCAATTAGATTAAATCATTAGGGGAGAATTGGGGTCTCAAAAGGGCCTCATGAGGAATGGGTTAAGAAATGGATTAATGCAAGTCCTCTTGTGGGGTCCAAGGGAGTCCTAACCCCCCCTACCTAGGTGGGTTTCCCACCTCTTACACTTAGGAGGGGGCCACCTCTTACACCAAGGAGGGGGCACTTTTCCCAAAGTCAAAATTTTGAATTTCAAATTTGAATTCCCTCTCTCTCCCTCCTCCCCCCATCCTCCAAAGTCAAACTTTTGAATTTTGAATTTTGAATTTGAATTCCCTCCTCCTCCTTGTCTCCCTCCTCCTTACTCCTCTTCCACACATCCCATTTCTCCTCCTCCTCCTCCTCCTCCTCCTCCTCCTCCTCCCTCCCCCTGCCTCCCTCCTCCCTCCCCCCCTCCTCCTCCCTTTGTCCACACGCCTCCTCCTCCCTCCTCCCACATGCATCCTCCTCCTCCCCTTGCTCCTTTTTCCTCCTCCTCCGTCCTCCCACATGCGTCCTCCTCCTCCCCCCTTGCTGCTTTTTCCTGCTCCTCCTCCTCCCTCATGCTCATCCATTCTCATCTTCCCTTATGCTCGTGCCTACTCCTCCTTCCTCCTACTCATGCAAGCTCCTCTTGCCATACTCACGCCTGCTCCTATTGCTCTACTCCTCCTACTCATGTGTATTCGTCTGCCTTCATCCTCACACCTAGTCCTCTGCTTGGTTCTCCTCCCTCCTAATCATTCATGGTCCTTCTCATCCCTCCTCAAACATCACCTACGTTCTCTCATGGCCTATCACAGTTAGACAGACAGACAGAAACAGAGACAAAGACAGAGATAGAGAGAGAGAATCTAATATACAATATATTATATTATGATATACATGAAATAATATATAATATATAGTATGTAATATAATATATAAAGTATGTTATATACTTTATATAAGCTTATAAATATAAAAATATTTATTTATTTATGTAGAGAGAATATATATTATAAAGATATATTATATAGTATATTATATTAATATACTATATTATATAAAGTATTTAATATATTATATAAGTATTATCATACAATATATTATGTTGTAATATATATTAAATAATATTAAATGTATAATAAGTGTATTACATACTTTATATATTATATATTTATTTATTTAGAGAGAGAGAGAGAGAATATATATTATAATGATATATTGTATAATATATTGTACTATATACTATAATATATATATATATATTAAACAATATATTTTATAATAAATAATATAATATATTATATAATATTTATAATATACTATATATATTGCATAATATGTTATATATATGTATTATATCTAATATATTATATGATATCTATTATATATTATATAATTTAATATATCTTTTATAATATATTACATTATATATATAATATAAATTGTATATTAAGATATAATATATAATTTGATATGTGTGTGTATATATTTATATTACACAATATATAACATACTATATTTTAATATATTCTATACACACACACAAATAGAGAGAGAGTATTATACACACACACAAATAGAGAGAGACAAAGAGAGAGAGAGAGAGTATTATACATACACACACACACACACACACACACACACATATATATATTGAGAAAGAGAGAGAGAGAGAGACAATATGTTAAATACTATTATTATATAATATATTGTATTGTATAATATATATTCTACAATATACTACATATTATAATATATTTTCAATAATTATATAACGTAGAGCACGGAGAGAGAGAGAGAGAGAGAGAGAGAGAGAGAGAGAGAGAGAGAGAAGGGGAGGGGAGAGAGTATATTATGTAATCTATTGTTAAATATATTGTATTATATAATATATATTATATGGATACTAATTATGTAATGTAGAGAGAGGAGAGGGGAGACCCCCCCTCCCCCAACACACACACACACACACAGTTTATTTAGTGGGGAGGGGGATTTTTCATGCGAATGCTTTGCCATTCATCTAGCTATAAACTGAGCATAGGTCCAAGCTAAGTAGTTCCTATGGTGGAGGGGGTCTTTAAACTTAAAATTTAATTTCTTGAAATTTAATAGTTGTAAGATCCCACCTTGAGACCCAGCGGAGCGGGTGTCTAACCTGTCGTGGATGGGTCATGTTACTCGTCCTCCTTGGGTGATAACTCCTACTTCTCGAAACCTCACCCTTCTAGCCTCCTTCTTATTGCTCACATTCTCGGCCACTTTTGCTCCCCAATCTGCTCCCTTTATATCTCTCTTCCTTCATATCTTTCCCTTCAGTCCCTCGCGCATTTCTATGTCCCTATGTTGCAGCCTGCCTACTAGTAGCTTCCATTTGCTACTAGATTTGCAAGATTTCATTCTGCCTTGTACTCGTCGGGACACTACTAAGCAATGTATAGAGGCCCTACAACTAGTTGAGAAATTCCATTGCCGCCTCTGTAGCTCTCTGTCACCCCACGAAGGACTCATAAAAACACAATGCTGCAAAAAGACTCCTCCTTGCCTACCTGAATGAATGCCATTGGCAAACATGCAAACGCTGCAACAAGCCATTGTATCCTAGATACTTGAGGGAGGGGAGGCAGAGAGAGCATTGAGGGAGAGAGATGGCTGAGTGGAGGGAGAGTTGAGGGAGAGAGGCGGCTGAGTGGAGGGGAGAGGCCGAGTCAGGTAGGGTGGAGGGAAGCTGAGTGAGGCTGAGAGAAAGCTAAGTGGAGGGGATGGAGAAGCAGGGCAAGGAAGGAGAGGTGGAGGGCAGAGGTGAAGGGGAGAGACAGGGCGAGGACGAGAGGCAAAGGGAGGCGAAGGGAGGCAAAGGGAGAGGCGGAGTTGTGAAGGTAAGTGAGTCGATTAGTTTGGCTTTACATTATTTAGATTTATGCTTACATAACTTAAGTTAATGTGACAACGTGGTCTAATTGATTAATTGAAAATTAGCTAGAAGCGATTAGGAGACATGCATGTAAGTCTACCTTCCCACCTATACAACCATAGTTTATGTGCATACATAACTCAAGGTTAAATGTTGGACGTTGATACAATAGCTCTGCTATGTATAATGTAATCGGGAATCCCGTGGTAGAAAGTTTGCACACCAATACAAAATATTCAAAAACTAATTGGTCTAATACTAAACCACATTCTTTAGATGATACAAGGAATTTGTCAAGGTTAAATTCTCTGGGATGCATTGGGTTGTCTTCCGCATACACAACTATAATTGAAGGTTTTTTCAACCTTGAACTTTAAATTTAGATGTCTCCATTCTACATTGTCTCGGGCCACCACTTTCTAGCTCCACAAAATGCCGATTACGAAGGACTCTTTCACACACCTTCCCACACTGAAAGTCCTAAGGCCCATTTTGTAGAACTTTGCCGCTGCCAATCTGATGCAAACTATGGCCGATTTGCCGTTGAAGGCCCATCCTGTTAGCCATAGAGACCTACCCAAAGAAGCATATCCACATAATAAGCGTAGTCCACTCCAAGTGCATCGCTTTGACTTATTCTTCCATATGGTAAGCAGCTTTGCGAATAGCTCTAACTGCGGGGATCTTAATGGGCAATTCTGAGAGCACTACATCTTGCCATGGGACTTCAATCCCTTTTGGTGCATTTAAGCTTGCTAACTTCCTAGCAATCATACATACCCCATGTCTGCTCATAGCCCAAATGCATCAGCCATTTAGTGCAAAGCATGTCCTTTTTTTCTTTCATCCTAAGTAAGCATGTACCACCTCTTTCCTTAGGCGTAGTTAACAACTCCCAACTACAGGAGTGCCACCTACCCTCCCATATGAAATCAACAATACATATATCCACCTTCTTAAGAGAAACACCAACAAATAGAAGCAGTGATAGCATGTAAACTAACACCGACTCCATAACATGCTTGGCAACAATGACCCTGGCTCACAATCATAGCATTTTGCCAAACCATCTATCGAACTTAGCTTTGATTTTCTAAAATGCCCACTCAAATTTGCTCTTCATGATACCCCCACCCCTAGAGGACAATCTAAATATCTGATTATCTGCCCCTTGAATTGAAAGTTGGATGTCGAGATGAGATTGTTGGACCCCAAGATGTCTTAATCGATGCAGAAGTAGATCAACAAGTTATATGAACTTCAACAGGAGATCCTTCATGCAAGCAAGCAAATATCATCCGAGGACATGGTCATAATTCTATTTTTCCAGTTATCCTCTTAGTATGGTTCTTTCCATTTGTCGTTGATAAGAAGTGGAAGGATGAATGCATTGACTTGGGAGAAATTTGGTCTCGATGGTGCTTGACTAGCAGGAGACATTTGTAGATCGTACCTACGAGAGTCAACCTGAGGCTTTGGTAGCTGAGTAGTAAGGACAGAAGCAATTGATACTTGAGGAATGGGAAGCACTCAGTGCGACATGTACATGTAACTAATGTGGCCATAAAGATCATTATTGGTGGTAGTGTCTTCAAAGAAATAGTGAAGGGTCCAGTAATCACAATGTCATTATCAGGCACGTGGCACGATGCATTGCCAATAGACTTTTTGGATCTACACAGAGGATTGCTTGCTTGTTTGTGGTAGTGGTACCTGCCAGAAAGGTGCAATGGCGATAGAGTCTCTGAACGAGGCAAGATTTCAAGTAGGACCTTGAGCCACAAGGAGCTGTTTCTGCTGACTTAGGTGGCAGTATGTTACCTGTATGTATTTTGTTTGGATGTTATAATCTAGCATATCTAGAGGGGGTCTCCTAGTAATTTGTTGCAGCCATTTTTTGATGCACTGCTAGAGATCTGGATGGGTGAGAAGACTGCCAGTGTGAGAATCTAGAAAACATAGTTTCTTGATCCTTATGAGTTGTTGTATGCCCATTGTAGCAACAGGTTCATCAACTTGGCATCAGTGTACTAGTTTTGACTTGAAAGGGGGATTCAAAGGAGGCTGTATAGCTCAGAGATACATGTATCCATGCACGGAAGTAGACCTTGTACCAGGGGCAGAATCAGTTGGATTATTGTTCTAGTATCTTCTATTAGAGTGATGTACTAGTACTTGCACTAGGATTATTGTACCAGATGACCCAGTGTACCAATACCAAACCAGAGGAGTGCATCTCGCACCAATGTCCTGGGAGCTATAGTATCAGGTTTTGAGTGATCATTGTGTTCTCTGTCTCTCCCAAGTCTAGGTTCTGAGGGTTTTGGTCACCTATAGTTGTGTCATTGCTTGTTGTAGCATAGGTTTTTACAAGTGTAGCATAGGTCCTCGGGTCATATTCCGGTAAGAGGTGTAGGCTAAAGTATGGAAAGCAGATCTCATGCACGTATGTGAGAAAGGAGGCTTGATCACAATGATGAATGGAGTCTCTCGCCTCCATGGGAGTTCAAAGGTTTAGAAGGGGGTTGCGGGTTTAGAAGGGGAATAAGGTTGAGAGAGCTAACAAGGAGTTCCAGGGTTCAGATAAGGTTGTAGGGTTTAGGAGGAGTTCAGGGTTGAGGATTGGAGAGCTAGTCTCCTTCACGGCTTCAAAGGGTAAAGGGTTGAGGAGGAGGGACAAGGGAGGAGGAAGGAGGAGGGGGCAGAGGAAGGAGGAGGAGGAGGAGGAGGAGGAGGAGGAGGGAGGAAGAAGAAGGGAGAAGGAGGAGGGAGGAGGAGAAGGGAGGAGGAGGAGGAGGAGGAGGAGGAGGTGGAGGAGGGGGAAGGATGGGAGATTGCAAGGATAGAGCATGCTATCACACGATATTGTTAAGGGACAATGGACCCAAGGAGATCAAGAATATGAAAACCATAGTGTGAACTTGAACACTGAATGCAAAGAGTCGGAGCTTCATACCATTGAGAGAGATTTATACATGTTGGTCTGTACACAATTCATAGGTACCTCCAGAGTGGGACCTCTTTTGTAGGGGACCTCTTGGATAAGACACCCCACACTTTTTGGGGGACCTCTTGGGTCTCTATAGTTTGTGGGGGAACATCTTGAGTCCCCCCACTTTGTGGGGGAACCTCGAGTCCCTCCACTTTGCGGGGGGACCTCAAAAAAAGTAGGCTTTTAGTATATTTCTCTCTCTAATTTTACTCCTCTCTCAAGATTCTTATTTTGCAGGTATGATTGGATCTTTTTTAGAGAGGAGTTTGGCTACCCTCCTTCTTTTAGATTCATCATATCATCTTTCAAGCTCAAGATATTACAAGCAAAACTTTGCCACTACTCTACACACACAATGATATCATCTTCATTGCTCCAGACTGTGCTTCTGAACCTTGTTGTTTGCCACAGAGTTATCAACTCTCATGGACCGATTTGATTGCCCATCCTCGAGCATCTAATGCATGGAGTGGGAATATTTTGCATTGTGCTCCGTCCATGGACTTTGTGGTTGTTAAGGTGTATTGTTAGCATAATGCGGGCAAAAGTTAGAGGGAAAAAAGGTAGATGGTAGAAAGCTAGTATCCCAAGAAATAACATGTGGCAAAGAAGCCATGTAGAGTTTGTGGCAAAAATGATGGGAGAAATGGAAAATTGGCCTCTCCAAAGTTCTACAAATTTCCAAAGTTAAAATTGCACGAAAAAAAAATAAAAAATTATGATATCACTTCCAACAAATGAAGCCACACAATGAACAAGAATGATGAATTAATAGAACATGCAATGTAAGATTTGCACAAGTGAAAGACGAAGGATGAAGATAGCACACGTCAGCAAAATAGGCTCCTTTTTTTTTACTTTCCCAAGTGATAGTATGGCATTTCTCTTCTTTGTCATGCACGTGGTATGTAGATATACATGTTGATCATTTTTTGTAGCATCAAAGTTTGTTCATACTTTTTTCTTGATGTACTCGGCTTGCGTATGTCTTGTTGGGTTGGATCCTACCATGTGTATCTTTGTTGGACAAGTGAAACATTTGTAAGAGAGAAAAGGATTAGGATGTCGATATGAGGTTTAGGTTTTGTATACATAGCTTGTCGATGAGGAGGCTATAAACTTGCATACATAGGGTTGAAGCTCATAGGTGAATTTGTGCTTAACAGTTTCCTATTTTTACCTAGGTATTGTGCAAGTGCATACATGGAGCGTATTGGGTGCCATTTCTTGCCTAAAGTAGATATTCAATATGATCACTTATTCACATATGGAATCTCAAGGATTGTGCTTGGATTCGGAGACTGAGTGCTTGCGGTTATTCATGCTCTTCCCTATGCAATGGGGTTTAGTTGTGCTACTTTTGTGTCTAAAATAAAAAGCTTGTGTGTGTGCTTGTGGACCTAAACTATGTGCCTAAGTGTTCAGAATTAGAGAGTTGTAGCATTCAAGGGAATCTTGTTTGCAATTTTAGTCACTAGAGAGCATGGTTGTGAAACCATGTTGTTATTTGTGGTTTGGTCCCGAAACGGAGTTTTACCAAATGCTAGTTTTTTGTTTTTTATTTTTCTTTTCTCATCCCCAAAAATTATGGGGCCAAAGGTGCAAGTATGATACATTGGTCTGCTAATGAAGAGGTCTAAAAAACTAACACGGCATGGTGGCTTGTCAAACCTATATGCTCAATTGTCATGAGATGAAGGTGATTTGATGTTTGCATGGCTAAATACCCATCGGCATGGGATGTAGCATCTATCATAGGTGCAAGGTGGAGCTAATAGAATAAATTCCTAGAAGCCTGAAATACAATTAAGAATGCATAAGATGTCCATGAGGCATATGAGGTACCAAATGCTATGATCTAAAGTCCTAGATCCAACCACTAATCTGTATCAAGTATGGATTGTATACGGCAGCCATAAGTGCATGCTCAAACACTGATGTTCCCCAGGTTGCACTATGGCTGAATCTGATGATCTCCACTGCATTGGGGCAAGACTGCACGAATGCATGAATATCCTCATGCTGAGGAATTATATGCTGATCTGAGGTGGTGATGATAATTGGATCCAAGCATGATTTAATGCGGCATGACTGAGCCGATGCTATAATTTCCTAAAGAGTGATTAACTGATCTATATACTGATGGAAATTGTGTCTCCAAATATGCAATATGCTGTATATCAGAGGTGAAAGCATCAGTGATGGGTGCTGGAATGAAATCACCTAAGGAGCTGCATGCGCTGTGGCATGCATCTCCACATGCTATTGGGGATGTGAGTGCCTCGTACCAAGGACTTACCTACTGAATAACTCCATGATCGTAACTGAACTTCTATTGTGTATCTACATTTGATGTGGCAGTAAATGGAGTTAGATCCATCCATAAATGGAGCCAATGCTACACCTCTATACTCAACTTTTGTACTAGACAATGCCACTATGGGTTGCTTTTTGCTACTCCAGCTAACCATAGCACTTCCAAGGCTCAATGCATAGCCACTAGTGGATCTCCTGTCATATGCACATCCTGCCCAATCTGCATCTGTGTATCCAGCCAGCACTATTTCCTTGCCATATGCATAAAAGGGCTCATGGTCATATGTAGCCTTGACATACCACATAATCCTCCTCACTGCATCCAAGTGAGGCTTCCGTGCTTCTGCATAAATTGACTAATGAGTCCCACAGCATATGCCAAATCAGGCCTAGTGATAGTCAAATATATCAAGCTACCAACCATTAGCCTGTACATGGTAATATCCTCAATCTTAGCTCCAAAATCAGCCATAATCTTCAAGTTTTGCTCCAAAGGTGTATCCATTGGGTTGCATTCCTTCATGCCAAACCTCTCCAACATATTCACGGCATACTGCCTCTACATAAGCCAAATGCCATCAGGTGTTCTCAACACCTCTATGCCAAGAAAAAAATTCAAATCTCCCAAATCCTTCATGTCAAACTCCATTTTCAGCATGCTCTTCATTCCAACAATCCCATCATCATCACTGCCAGTCAGAATCAAATCATCAACATATATGACAATCACAACATAACCGGCATCTGTCTTCTTCAGAAACAATGAGTGATCAACCTTGCCAACCATAAAACCAAGACTTTGCAAGTAGTGATTGATCCTCTCATTCCAAGCTCGTGGAGCTTACTTTAGCCCATACAAGGCTTTCTTCAATCTACAAACATGTTGTGAAAAATCAGGATGGACATATCCTTCTGGCTGTGACATGTATACCTCTTCCTGCAAATCACTATTGAGAAAGGCATTCTTAACATCCATTTGCTGTAATTTCCATCCTTTTGCAGCAGCTAAAGCAATAACCATCCTCACAGTAGCCATCTTCGCAACTGGGCTAAAGGTTTCCTTATAATCCAAACCATACTTCTGTGCATAACCCTTTGCAACCAGCCTTGCCTTATACCTTTCTACTGATTCATCAGACTTGCATTTCACTTTGTATACCCATTTACATCCAATGGGTGTCTTTCCTGGAGGAAGCTCAACCAAATCCCAAGTTTGATTCAAGGCAAGGGCATCCATTTCTTCATCCATGGCTATCCCCGCCATTGCTCATCATGCACAGCATGATTAAATCTAGATGGCTCTGTATGTCCCACAACTTTTGCCATGTATGCACAGTGTTTTTCCACAAACCCAGTGTATGGCAACCTGTCAACAGGGTATCTTACCCTTTGAGATCTTCTCATAGACATTCCAGACATTGACTTTTTCAGCTTCTCTCTCATGAGGAGGCACGTACCTGCTGCTTTTCACACCTGGTGTGGAAATAGAAGGACTGCTCAAATCACTATCCAAACTGTCGTTACCACAAAAATTAGATGGTCTAGGGGGCATATCAACCTCAATCTCAGGCAGTGAAACAATCTCATTCACCTTGTTCTTCCCTTTATCTCTCCCCCTCACTCACATAGAGGTGTCAGTGGTGGAAGAATGCAACCTGCCTACTGACCAATGACTCACAGTGGAATCACCACTGGCTGTAGGTCCTGACATAGTAGTATGTGGCTGATTTTTATCACTCAACTAAGCATCCGAGGCTTGATGTGGAACCACTATATCAAGTTTCCCATACCAAGATCCCATCTCATCAAAAATAACATCACGGCTGATCAAAGTCTTCCTAGTAGAGGGATTGTAACACTTATAGCCTTTCTGGTCTTGAGCATAGCCTATAAACACACATTTTTCAGCCTTCGGATCTAATTTTCTCCTCTTCTCATCCGGTATATGCACATATGCCAAGCTGCCAAACACTTTTAAATGACTGACATCAAGCTTCTATCCATACAATTTCTCATATGGTGTGAGCATATGAATGCCAGCAGTAGGAGTGTGATTCAACACATACACTGCAGTTGCAAGTGCTTCTGCCCAATAATAATGAGGTAAGTTCTTTTCATTCAACATGGCTCTATCGGATGAACCAATCACCCCATTCTTACGTTCAGCCAGTCCATTCTGTTGTGGTGTATATGGGCATGTAAGCTCTTGTCTAATCCCATGATAGGCCAAGAAGTCATCAAATTCATTTGATAGATATTAACCTCCATTATCTGATCTCAAGCATGTGATATATGACTCAAACTCCTTTTCAATATGTTGCTTGAAATGCTTGAAGGCAGGCAGGATGTCATCCTTATGTTTCAAAAAATGCAGCCATGTATATCGGCTAAAATCATCAATAAATGTGACATAATATGATGAACCTCCCATCGAGGTAGTCTGAGTTGGACCCTAGACATCAGGGTGAATCAACTGCAAGAGTCTATTATTTTCCCGCATATGCCTAGTAAATGGCAACTTGGATTGCTTCTCAAATTGGCATGCAGGACACACATGCTCCAAAGCATTATACTTAAACTTTGGTAGGCCAACAACAATGCCTTTACGCTGCATATTTTTCAACTTCTGAATATTAATATGACCAATGCGTTTGTGCCAAATTTCCAAGTCCTGAACAGCACCCGTACCATGGGTGAACATGGCATTTGCTCAGCCATTTGCCCAATAGACAACAAATTCTTCGTGATAAAAGGCACATGCAACACATCAGTCAATTTCTTATTCTAGCCATCATGCATAGCCAAGGGTACAACACCTGTATCAGTAATGTCATGCTGAGTATCATCCTTGGTGCAAACAGATCCATGCAATCCAGGAGTCATTTGTGTAAACCACTCACCATGTGGTGTCATATGGTTAGATGCTCCTGAATCTATGTACCACACATCCTCAAAGCCACCATCAGTAGTCTTATGATCTTATACAGATGTCACAGCAAATAATTGGTCTGCGGGTGTGTCATGTGTATGACTTGAAGAAGCGAAATGACCTTGTTGTTTTACCCTTCCTCTTTGATTCGCTTGCTTCTTGAAGCAATCCCTAGCAATATGGTCAATCTTCCCACAGTATTGGCATGCCTTATCCTCATTGGGCTGATTCACATGGTGAGGGGGCTACCAAGCCCCTCTACCTCGTGATCTAGATGTCGCTCTACCTTGGAGAGATCCTCCTCATCTATGAGGCTGATTTTGATTGCTCCAATTATGGGCTTGAGCCTGTGATGTATATCTAACATCACCTCTACCATGAGAGGCACTCTTGCCTCTACCACCTCTACCTCTCTGATTAGAGTAAAAAATAGCATCTCTATTTTTGGAGCTACTAGCACCAGTATTCAGCCCAAGCTTCACTTCTTCATGTATCAAAAGGGCAACCATTTCATTGAAATCCGGCATATCTGGCCTCACCAAAATGGAAGTGTCAAAAGACTTATATTCAGGATGAAGTCCATTCAAAGTGACTGCAACCATGTCATCATCATCTACAAAAGCATCAATAGAAGCTATTTGATTAGCTATGGTTTTGATTTCAATCATGTACTCGTGTATCGTTGTACCCCACCTTGACATATTGTTGAACTTTTGCTTCAGCTGAATTTTCCTGGCACTTGTAGTTGTGCCATAATATCTTGTCAAGATATCCCATGCATTCTTGGGAGACTTGCAGTTCATAATTTGCATAACCATGGCATCTGAAATAGATATTGAAAACCAGTGATGCACCCTCCATGCTCTTCCCAGCCAAGCTTTATGATTCTTAACTTGTTCTGCAGTAGCATTTCTTTTTGGCAAATTAGGCTCTTTCTCATTACCTGTAACCAAATCCCAAGAGCCTTTTCCAATCATAAAGTTCTCCATTCTAAATTTCCAAATGGGATAGTTATGGTAATCTAATTTCTCACCAATAATCTGGATGATATTATCAGACCCACTTGCATTTGCCATAATTACAAAAAAATAGATTCCTGCAACTTTTTACTGTTTTGGGGACTATCAATATCTTTCACACGTTAGCTTGGATGCAAATACTGTCAAAAGCGAAAATGTAGCTAGTGCATGGCTCTACAAACTTCCAGTTCAGTGCAAATACAAATTCCTTGAGGTTTTTCTGATATCTGCTGCTGAAAACAGCCACCTGCACACTTTTGACTGCAGTCCAAGAACTTCCAGTTACCACTGTACAACTGATCAACTGGAATCAAAATGGCACTTTGCTCCTTTTAGTGGCAAGGTAAAGCAACGCACCAACCAATAATGGCAATCAAGGTGTCCAATAATGCCACAAAATAATCCAACAGTCAATCACTAGAAGCTCATAGCATGAGCAAACAACAATCAATATGTAGCTAGAATCAGGCATAAAAAGTACAACCGCTTGCTAGGCATCAAGATTCTCAAACCAACCACTGTATCACAGCAAGATCAAAGGCATCTGATCCATTGCAAATATTCAAATATCACTGCAAAATCATGCATCAACCATGGACCATATCAGGCCCCAAGATGCATCCACTAGTAGTATGTCACTAGCATAGGATCACTCGACAATATGACAATAGATAAGCATAACCTCATGCATAGTAAGGCATCAACCACTGTCAACCACTGTCTCTATAAGTGTATTTACTTGCAAGAAAACCTATCCCTAGGCACAAGTCTACCACCCATATAGCAATGGGCTATGCCGATCCTCGCAGTAAAATGAATAAGAAAAACGAGTGTAGTGTAGAGAAACAAGGCACCTATATTTCTTTTTCAACTATAAGTGGCAACCAATCTCTTGAGAACCTTCAAGAGGTCTTCTTCCCTCAGCCTCCAAGCTTTGATAGATAGTCTTCAACAGACTTGAGCAGATGCAACTTCCCCAGCTTCAATATGCCAGATTTCTTCACAGGAATTTTAAAATGGAAATTTGGGGATGTAAATGATCGAATTCGGCCAAAAAACAGCAAAATTGAGTAATGTAGAGTATTTGTTTACAAAATTTGGGGATGTAAATGATCGAATTACTCAAAGCGGCAACTTTGAGTAATGTAGAGTATTTGTTTGCAAAATTTTGACATCGTGACCAAAAGTTGCCTGTAGAATAGAGGACAAGCCAAGAATTCTTCAACATAGGCTTAGCACATCTCTCTTATCGTCAAAAACGACCAGGGTTCTGCCTCAACACACCACTCTACCTCAACAGCTCACCCATAAGCATTGAAGTGCTCTGATACCATGTCAAAGAAGATAGCGTAGCAGAAGCGGGAACACCCAGGTATGAGGAAGAACACCAGGAGGGCAAGCAGCCTCCAACACACAGTCTATTCCATACTAAAAGGAAAAAGATAGTACATCAACCAAGTGAACACACTAAAAAGAACTAAAACCACAAGATAAGACCTAACTGGACTGATAAGAACTAACCATGGGTATGAACCATGGTCTAACTACTACTAACTACTAACACACCAATCATAGTGCCGATAGGCATATCCAACTATCCGTAACACATCTGTGGGATATCATACCTAAGCTTGTCTTCCAACAGGCAGTGTTGAGGTGTCCCCTGCTGATGTGATAGGATGACATGTGGGTATTGACAGGGCACCTGAGGTGGACTAGCCTGATGATGAGGACTAGACTACTTGGCTAATGATGTGGTAATCTGGTGATGTATCACTTGTAGTGATGTGGCACTATGAGCAACTGATAATGTGGCAGTAGGTTGGGCTACTGACATGGTGCTCTAGATAAGGTGGTGTGTAAAGACGGTAATGTTGCTTATGTGGCAAACATGCTGATATGGTAGATATAAGCTAGGGTGCCACATGTCAAGGGTGTTGAGGTGTCATGTGTCACATTCGTGGCCAACCCTTGTTTGGATAGAAACTGCCGAAATATTCCTTGATGCATCGAAATCATGGATGTGTGTTAGAATCTTTCAAGGTTCCATCAAGAGGCCTTCATTTCTGCCTGCATCAGACAGGGTCATCGATCTTTAACCCATTAGCATTTACCTCCTTGAAAGGAGCAGGGGCTTTGCAGTTGATTACTTTAGGCCCATCCAACCTAATTCGATGGGACCAATTCTCCATCTCCCACATCATGGTTTTGGAGCACGGGATTTCAGCTACTACCAAAGGCCCATTCAGCCTCTAAACGATCCAGTAAGAAGCATTCTAAGGGATCTGAAGAGGACCTTAGTAAAGGATTTGTGAAAGCAAAGATTAGAGAGTTTCAGTCTGTGAATCAAAAGCCTCGATTTCAGCATCTATTCGAGGAGATGACGACCAAGCAAGTTTCAATATCGCCAAAAGAAAAGGGAGATCAAGAGCTTTCTCTCACTTCTCCATCAAAAGACCTCTCTAAGCATTCACATAAACATGAATATATACATGTGTACCCCTTAGAATTAGGGTTAGGATTTGCCCCTATGCCCTATAGGTATGGTGCAATTTACACCATCCTTAACACCCCCTCTTAAATTGCATTAGGTAAGTAGAGAATGCATGTACAAGTTCTTTTGTGTTTTGTTTGGTGCATATGATAGCATCCAAAACTTAAAAAGTAAACAAGAAAGAATGAGAGTAGTATGTGCATGTGTGAGTACAATGACTACGTAGTGTAAGCTTGTACAATCACTACAACTTATGTGATTCTGTATATGATGTGCATTTCCCCCTCTTAAGTTATGGATCATCCTTCACCTTTGGAAATAAGACCCAAAAGATAGGCTAAAGGGAAGAGGAAGAAAATATGCAAAAAGTAAAGTCCACCTGGATCAAAGACTGGTCGACTGAAAGATGACTCCATGAAGAATGGTGTGTATGGCTGCATGGACATGTCATAAGTCAGCGTGGACTATACAAATGCTTTGTAGAAGAGGCATCCAAATGTGAAGCTAGTCGATGTAGTCATGAAGAGGTGGTCATGTAGGTTAAGACATACAAGAGTGTCACCAACCTAAAAGAACTAGCAGCAATGTTGAAAGTATGCTACAGTAGAACCATAATCTCTGTCAAATGATGCGGGCTCAAAGAAGACCACATAGTCGGTGTGGATAGAGTGATCCACATGCAGCATAAATTAACCTCCGAAGATGCCGATATTATACACTGCTTTGGTGAATAAGATGTTAGATATCAATGCTCCACTCTAGTGTAACTACGCGAGAACCAGTAAAATCTACTTGTAAGCCCCCCATATGAGGAGAAGGCATTTGAGTAGCTGGGTTATCCGGTAGGTCCTGATTTGGACACCAAATGGGGGCCATGTGTGGCTTGATGGTTGGATAGCTTCAGATAGAGTTGGCACACTGCCAACTAGGCTACATGCAAGTGTGGGAAGGCATCCCATGATTAACTGCACTGAGGGTAGATGGAGCATTTTCGGGGAAACCTACTCTCAGGCTGTTGGACCGGTTTGGAGTCCCAAATGATCCCGGATGGTTGGACGAAATGCAGATGCACTGTGTTCTATTGTCTGCACTGTAAGTGATTGTGTCATGGCATTAATTCAACATGTCACCATAGTGGAGGAGGCATGGACGGTCTTGACAAATCAGTACGAGACCACGATTTAGATGCGGATTCAGAATTTGGAGACTCAACTCACGAATGAGAAACTTTCTGAGTTTGAAATGGCAGAGAAGTTCAACACCAAGGTGAAGAATCTGCGCGACTAGATGACTGCGATTGGCATCACCATCACCAGCGAGAATCTAGCACGAAGGTGCATACAGATTCTCCCACCAAGGTACGACGGTCTTGTTACGGTGCTGAATACGTAGAACAGAAATCCACCCCTCAACTTTGAGGATTCCAACGCGATGCTTCTGGAGGAGGAGATGCGTCAAAAGATGAGGACTAGAGAAGATTCGGCTTTCTCGATTGGATCAAAGAAAGGTAAGGGTAAGGACTCTGGTAACCCATCTTCTTCTGATGATAAAAAGAGAAAGAAGAAGATCAAGTGCTTCTATTGCAACAAGGCAGAGCACAAGCAGAATGAGTGCCAGAAGAAGATTGCAGATGAGAACGGAGTAAAGAAAGAGTCTAGCAACAGCACGCAGGCAGTACCAGTAGAGCTCTTCGTAGCAATTGAGGAGATTTGCACAAAGGCAGTTCATGTACTTATGGATGGAACCTTGGATTATTGACAGTGGTGCATCGTGCCACATGACCAATTGGAAGGATTGGTATACCTCTTTACATTCGGTAGGGAATGACATCTTGGTAGCAGTCGGCAATGATGCAAAATGTCCAACAAAAGGAAAAGGTATGATTGCTCTCAAGTTAGATGGAGTTGTAAAACAGTTGTCCTTTATGTGCCAGATATCAAGAGGAACTTGTTGTCCATTTCTGTGATCACGGATCGAGACCTCAAAGTTCACTTCGATAAGAATGGCGCACAGATTTTGGATCTTCAAGGGAAGGTCATTGGTAAAGGTACACGGTGCAACAACATCTACGAACTCTCAGCTTTCAGTGCTCAAGCCGATGTAAGCAGCACTAAGCTATGGCATGAGAGGTTTGGTCATCTAAACCTTAGTTCTTTAAAGGAGATGCATAAAAGTGGAATGATTGGAGACCTACTAGAAATTACAGATCTGCCCGATGTACGTGAAGCTTGCATGATGGGCAAGCAGCATCGGCAGCCCTTTCCTAAAGAGGCCAGCAGGGCAAAGGCTCCTCTAGAGCTCGTTCACACGGACCTCTGTGGAAAGATGGAGACGGAAGCTTTGGGTGGTTCCTACTACTTCATGACGCTGATCGACGACTACAGTAGAAGGATATAGATATACTTCCTGAAGACTAAAGATGAGGCTTTTAGTAAGTTCAAAGAATGGCATGTAATGGTTGAGAAAGAAATGGGGAGGAAGTGGTGAGTTCACATCAACTGAATTCGAAAGTTACTGCAAAAGTCACGGGATCAAGAGGTAGAAACCCTCGCCACATACACCACAGCAAAATGGAGTAGTAGAGCGCAAGATGCGTGTCATCTGCAACATGGACAGGAGTATGATGAAAGGGAAAGATTTGCCAAAGACTTTCTGGGCTAAAGCATGTAACACGGCCATTTACATTCTGAATCTTAGCTACACAAAGGCTATGAACGGCGGGATTGTAAAGAAAGAGGGAGAGAGATAGGAGACTCAAGTTCAGCTTTCTTCTCAACACACAAAAGAGAGAGAGGACACAAGGTTGGAGGGTGAAGCCTTTCTTCACTTTTGCACACAACAACAATACAATAGAAGAGGGAAATACCCTATATGTCAAAACCTAGAATACGTGGTTCATATGTGAACCCAAACCAAAAACATACGTGGTAGTCTAACTACACCACGAGTACAACTAACATAGACGGTGACATAAATGATAGTCATCCAGGAGATATGTCGGGGATAGAGCTTGATATCTCAACACTCCCCCTCAAGCTCAAATCCATCTCACGTACACCAAGCAAGCTCCTAAATCTGCGAAGCTTCTCGGTACCCAATGCCTTCGTAAAGATATCAGCCACCTGCTCCTCAGTGCTGACATAGACAAGATCAATCTCACCAGCTAGAACCTTCTCTCTCACAAAGTGATAATGCACCTCAATGTGCTTCGTTCTAGCATGATAAACTGGGTTATTAGCAAGCATGATGCTGCTAATGTTGTCACAATGAATGACAACTGCTGCATGAACTGACTGTCCCATATCTGCAAGTAGCTTCCGTAACCAAGCTACCTCACATGCAGCCATTGCTGCACCCCTGTACTCTGCCTCTGTGCTCGACAAGGCAACTGTTGGCTGCTTCTTGCTGCTCCAACTGATGGCACCACTCCCAAGGGAAAACATAAAACCACTAGTAGATCTCCTGTCTGAGACACTACCAGCCCAGTCAGCATCTGTGTATCCATGTACCTGTAATGCACACCCAGCTTCATAAAACAGTCCATAATGCAATGTGGACTTCACATACCGCAGTATGCGCCTAGCCGCATCCAAATGTGGCTTCCTCGGTGCCTGCATAAACTGACTCACCAGCCCCACAGCATAGCTCAAATCTGGTCTGGTTATAGTCATGTAAATCAAGCTACCTACTATGCGCCTGTACATAGTAATATCTTCAAGAAGCTCACCTGACTCTGCATTGAGCTTCACATTCTGCTCCAATGGAACAGAGATAGGCTTACAGCCTGTCATCCCATATTTGGACAAGTCCAAACCGTATTGCCTTTGCAACAGCCATATCCCACTCGGGGATCTAATAACCTCAATGCCCAAGAAGTAACGCAGCTCTCCCAAATCCTTCATCTCAAATTTCTGCTTCAACAGCAGCTTCACTTCATTAATGTCTGCATCACTATCACCTGTAATAATCAAGTCATCAACATAGATGACTATAAGCACAATCCCTCTGTTTGTCCTTTTCACATAAAGTGAAAAATCTGAATTGGAAATCTGAAATCCAATAGTGACAAGATATTGCCCTATCTTGTCTGACCATGCCCTCGGTGCCTGTTTTAAGCCATACAAGGCTTTGCGCAACCTGCATACAAAATCGGGGTGTGCTTTATCCTCATAACCTTCTGGCTGCATCATATAAACCTCTTCCTGCAAGTCACCATGCAAGAAGGCATTTTTCACATCCATCTGATGCAAAGACCATCCCTTTGCAGCAGCCATAGCAATTACTGCTCTCACGGTTGCCATCCTTGCAACTGGGCTGAAAGTTTCCTCATAGTCAATTCCATATGTCTGTGCAAAACCTTTGGCAACCAATCTTGCCTTGTACCTGCTAACAGACCCATCAGCATTGTGCTTTACTTTGTAAACCCACTTGCAGCCAATAGCCTTCTTATCATGAGGCAAAGGCATCAAATCCCAAGTGTGGTTTGCATCCAAGGCAGCCATCTCTTCATCCATAGCTGCTTCCCAATTTTTATGCCCTGCTGCATCCTCAAAACATGTGGGCTCTGGCTCCTCTAGAACCTTGACCATATAAGCATAGTGATGTGCTGTATACCCATCATATCTCAGCCTGTCAACTGGATACTTAATACGAGTGGACCTCCGTACAACTGGATCAGTTGCAGGAGTCTTTAAATCATGCCTGCTTTTCCTTGCACCAGGTGTAACAACAGAAGGAATCCCAAGTTCCTCATCAAGGCTCATTTCAGAGCCACTTGACTCTCCATCAACATGAGAGCTACCAGCAGACACATCAAACACTGGAGCATGGTCCACTTTTTCTTTTCCCTTATGTGATACCTGCACAACACTATCAGGACTGCCATGTGACGATTCACTAGATCTCAATCTCCCTGTCCATGCATTAGATCCACTAGTAGAGGACTCTCTGGGTCCACTCAAGGCTTGAGATTGCTGCTCTGCATTTATTGCAGCATTCCCATTTCCTGCATCTGCATCTCCTACCATAACAGTTGGTGCATACCAGCTGCTCATTTAATCAAAAACATCTCTGCTCACTTGCATTTTGCGGGTGGAAGGGTTATAACAGCGATACCCTTTCTGGTGCTGAGCATATCCAATAAAGATGCATTTTTCTGCCTTTGGATCCAGCTTTGTTCTCTTCTCATCAGGAACATGAACATAAGCTATGTAACCAAATACCTTCAAGTGAGAAATATCTGGTTTTTGGCCTGTATACATTTCTTCAGGCGTCATACCATGGACAGCTGCAGTGGGGGTTCTGTTCATAATATAAACAGCAGTTGCTACTGCTTCAGCCCAAAAATAATCAGGCATGTTTTTCTCATTTAGGATCGCCCGTCCTACTTCTGCAATATGCCTGTTCTTCCTTTCTGCAACCCCATTCTGCTGAGGGGTAGACCTGCATGAGTACTTCCTTTGAATTCCCTCTTCTTTCAGATATTCACAAAATTCTTCTGAAAAGTACTCTCCCCCTCCATCAGATCTTAGCACTTTAATATGCACACCTTTCTCTTTTTCAACCATGGCCTTAAAAGCCTTGAAATGGCTGAACACTTCACTTTTGTGCTTCATAAAATAAATCCACACCTTCCTAGTGTAGTCATCAATAAACGTCACATAATAATGGCATCCACCAATAGAAGCAGCTTTGGTTGTCCAAACATCTGAATGGATCACTTCCAAAGGTCTTCTGCTCACCTTAGCATTTTTGGGAAATGCATGTCTGGCCTGCTTACCCATTTGACATGCTTCACATACCTTTTGCATTCCCTCAACTCTGAATTTAGGCAAACCTGCAACAATGTTTTTCGTTTGCATAGATTTCAGCCTTTGTATATTCACGTGCCCAATGCGCTTGTGCCATATCTCAATATCTGCAATGACACCTCTCCCATGCGCAAACATAGCAGCTTTCACCTCAGGCATATCAGCATCCAAGGTGAACATTCTTCCATTTTTGTTGCCTTTCGCAACCAAGCGGCATTTATTTTTCAAGTCCTCAACGAAGCATCCATCAGGGTTAAATCTAACCTGCAGACCTTGCTCAACCATCTGGCCAACTGAAACCAGGTTCTTAGTGATTTTTGGAACATGAAGTACATCTGCCAAGTACTTTGTTTTGCCATCCTGCATAGCCAATGGCACTTTACCAACTTGCGTAATTGGGTGCACAGTATCATCACCTGTTTCAACATAACCTGGCTTATCCAAATTTCTGACATCATGAAACCACTCACCATGACTGGTCATGTGGTTAGAGGCACCTGAATCAACATACCAAACATCATTGCAAGCTGCAGCATCTCCTGACATGGAGTTAACCATATGCTGCATCACAAAAAGGTGCTCATTTCTGTCGTCACCATGCCCACTTGATGATGCATAGTTGCTTTGCTGCAACTTTCCACTTTTGATGTCATTCTGCTTTTTATAGCATGTATTCTCCTTGTGTCCAGGCTTTCCACAATAATAGCATTCTGTGCTGCTATTTACTTGCTGGTTCCTTTGCCATGAACCACGGCCTCTTTGGCTCCCCCTGCCTCTAGAACTACCACGTCCTCCTCCATAGGACTGGTTTTCCTGTTGTTGCTGTTGGTTCTGATTTCCTGCACGGCCACTAGAACGGCCTCTTCCTCTACCCCTGCCTCTACCTGTATTCGAGTAGAAAGCAGTCTCTTGAGAAGTTGAGGTGGCTGAACCACCATTCCTTTGCTCTTCACTCAGCAAGAGAGCAATAAGTTCCTGAAAATCAGGAAATGTTTCACGGACTCCAATGGATGTCCGAAATTGTGCATAATCTTTCCCAAGACCATTCAAGGTCACGGACACTAAGTCCTCATCATCAACAGGTGCTCCAATGGAGGCAAGAGAATCTGCAAGGCCTTTCACCTTCAAGGAATACTCATTTATATTCAGATTTTTCCTTTGCACATTGTGCAACTCCTGCTTTAGCTGCATCTTTCGTGCTTTGGTATTTGTGCTATACAGCTTCACCAATGTATCCCATGCCTCCTTAGGCGTCTCTAGATCCTGTATATGCACAATCATAGAATCTGAAATGCTAACAGATAGCCAATACAAGCATTTTCTGGCTTTTTCATGCCATTCCTTAAAGGCCTTCAATTCAGCAGGAGTGGGAGCAGTACCCAAAACTGGTTCTGCAGTTTCACCACTGATGTAATCCCAAACTCCCTTTCCCATAAGGAAGTTTGTCATCCTGAACTTCCATGCTTGGAAGTTGTTCTTGTCAAGCTTTTCACTGACAATGGTAGACAGATTCTCAGACATTTTACAAATCACGAATTGCAACAGCAACCTGTAAACATAGCAAATGCCACACAAGGGCAAATAGCAAAACTTCTGCGAAAAGCCTCACAGGGGCAGATCTGCAACACTGACGAAAGTGGTATTTCACCACACAGTCACTTCCTCGTGACGATTTTGCATCAACAGGCAACAGGCATGAATCTGCAACTCCCAATATCTCTGCACATAGGCATACGATGCAATTTCTGTGGCACCTTTCCACCGACTAGCCGCGCGGTGGTCGCACAGCAAAAACAGAGCCTTTTTCTGAGTGCCTGCGAAGAACTTCCGCCTTGAAAACAGGCCCCAAAACGGCCTCAAATCAGAAAAATAAAGTCACCAAGAGGGCTTTGCCCTCTCCCGCAGCATATACTGCGCTCTCGCCGCACCGCGAAGGGCCTCTCAATCTGAAGCAGTGCACTCCTGCACTTTTGGCTGTGCTACCTGCAAAGATTTGCTCCCAAACTCGAAATAGGAAAGCTACACTGGTCCTCTTACCAGGACACCAGAAACTTGGCTAGCTTTCTTGAGCTCCTTACAACGAACAAGGCTCTGATACCATGTAAAGAAAGAGGGAGAGAGATAGGAGACTCAAGTTCAGCTTTCTTCTCAACACACAAAAGAGAGAGAGGACACAAGGTTGGAGGGTGAAGCCTTTCTTCACTTTTGCACACAACAACAATACAATAGAAGAGGGAAATACCCTATATGTCAAAACCTAGAATACGTGGTTCATATGTGAACCCAAACCAAAAACATACGTGGTAGTCTAACTACACCACGAGTACAACTAACATAGACGGTGACATAAATGATAGTCATCCAGGAGATATGTCGGGGATAGAGCTTGATATTTCAATAGGGATGACTCCACTGCAGGCCTTTTCTAGTAAGAAACCTTCAGCTGCACATTTTAGAGTTTTTGGATGTGACTGTTTTGTGCATGTCCCTGATGCTAACAGGACCAAATGGGTACCGAAGAGCCGGAAGTGTATTTTCTTGGGCTACAGTGAAGAGGCGAAGGGTTACCGTCTCTATAATTTTGTTACCAAGAAGGTAACAGTAAGTCACGATGTGGTCTTCTCAGAACAGCCACATCAATTGGAGGAGGATGCTTCCTTCCTAGACAACTAGGACCAGGATATCCATCCAATACAACCACCAATAGCAGACCGAACTCCCCCAATGGTGCTTGGGAGGATTTAAGATAAAGAAGAGGAAGAAGAGCCTGCAGAACCACAATGGCAACGACCGTTCCCGAAGTGGGTAAAGCAGCTTTTGGACGGTAGAGAACCTCTAGCCATTGAGGAGGAACCATCCGAACACCGCCGGTCCAAGAGATTGGAGGAGCAAAGAAGGGCACAGGAACACTTGGTCAACTACGCTTTGATGACAGAGGTGGTCTGTGCTGAAGAACCCAAGTTTCTTGAAGAGGCACAGGGTGATGATAGGTGGATGGAGGCTATGCAGTCGGAGTATGGCTCCATAATGAAGAACAACACTTGGGACCTTGTGGATAGACCACCAAAATGCAAGGTAATTGGCACCAAGTGGGTGTACAAGACCAAGTACAAGTCCGACGGCACGTTGGATAAGTACAAGGCTCGGCTCATGGCAAAAGGATTCGCACAGATACATGGTTTTCATTATCAGGATACTTTTGCTCCCACAACTCGACTAAACACAATTCGCAGTGTTTTGGCTTTAGTAGCACAGGAAAGTTGGCCAGTGTTTCAGATGGATGTAAAATCTGCCTTCCTGAATGGAGATCTCAAGGAGGAGGTATACATGGAACAACCACCAGGTTTTGTGATCCCCGATTCAGAAGGTAAAGTCTGTAAACTGAAGAAGGCATTTTACGGGTTGAAACAAGTCCCACGAGCGTGGTACCAGTGGATTGATGCCTAATTTCTGCAAAACAGGTTCAAGAAGGTAAAGTATGTAAACTGAAGAAGGCATTTTACGGGTTGAAACAAGTCCCACGAGCGTGGTACCAGTGGATTGATGCCTAATTTCTGCAAAACAGGTTCAAGAGGAGCCCCATCTGATGCAAATTTGTATATCTACAGAGAAGGAGGCAGGTGTATGATCGTGGTCCTTTATGTGGACGACCTTGTCATAACAACGAACCATGAAGAGAAGATCTCGCAGACAAAGCAGTTGCTAGGGACAGAGTTTGAAATGACAGACCTCGGACTGATGCATTTCTGTTTGGGGATTAAAGTTTGGCAAGAGCCAAAACAAATCTTCATCTCACAGCTGAAGTATGCTGGAGAGATACTAAAGGCATTTGGCATGGCTGAGTGCAAGACAGTTGGCACCCCTATGGAGGTTGACGTGAAGCTCTCAAACGAGGATTCATCACCACTAGTGCACGAAGCGAAGTACAGAAGGCTTGTGGGCAGTTTGATTTACTTGTGCAACACACGGCTGGACATCGTTTTTACGACTGGTGTATTAAGCAGGTTTTCCAATAAGCCCCAAGAGAACCATTGGAGGGCACGGATGCAGGTGCTGAAATACATCAAAGGCACACTTGATTATGGCATCACCTATACCAAGGGCAACATCTTGACCGGATTCTGTGACTCGGATTGGGTAGGAGACGTGGACAGTAGGAGATCAGTGACAGGTTATTGTTTCTCACTTGGATCTAGAGCTGTGTCATGGGTCAGCAAGAAGCAACCTACAGTTGCTCTTTCTTCTACCGAGGCTGAGTACAAATCAGCATGTTTTGCCTCTTGTGAGGCAGTGTGGTTGAGGAGGATTTTAGGGGACATGGGTGCAGTGCAGAACAAGCCTACGCAGTTATCATGTGACAATCAGAGTTGCATGGCAATTGCAAAGAACCCTGTGTTCCACGCTCGCACAAAACACATTGAGATTCAATATCACTTTGTACGCAAGCTCATCATGGATGGAGAGGTCGAGTTGGTGTACTGTTCAACTACAAAGAATGCTGCGAACATCTTCACGAAGGCTCTTGGAAGAGACTGGCTGGAGAGGCATCTTCATCGACTTGGCATTGGGCCGAAAAAGTAAGTTCACTTGCGAGTGGACATTGAGGGGGGGTGTTAGATATCAATGCTCCACTCTCGTGTAACTATGCAAGAACCAGCTAACTCTACTTGTAAGCCCTACATATGAGGAGAAGGCATTTGAGTAGCTCAGTTATCCGGTAGGTCCTGGTTTAGACACCAGATGGGGGCCATGTGTGGCCTGATGGCTGGATGGCTTCAGATAGAGTTGGCACACTACCAACTAGGCTACATGCAAGTGCAGGAAGGCATCCCATGACTGACCGCACTGAGGGTAGATGGAGCATTTCCCGGGACAGCCCACTCTCAGGTTGCAAGGCTCATTTGGAGTCCCAGATGATCTCGAATGGCGGTCTCCCAATTGGGTCTAACTGACTACAACTGGTGGCTATATAAGAGCAAGCTCATGAAACCATATTCATCACTGGCTATAGCAACCCTGATTCCTTAGCATCCATCCTCCGTCCTCTACTATTTCTAGCACGCCATCGAAGCTTCTCACATAGGAGCACACGGTTGGGAGGCAACACCATCTATTGTATCAGTTTTACAGTAATCACATTCTTTATTCTCCATACTATCTGCTTTTCTCTCTTTCATACGAGATCCTATTATCTGTTGGGCACAGACGTTGTATTGTTTTCTTACAAAAGAGGCCCCGTAAAACTGACAAGGTATTGCAACCTGTCATACCTATATGCTCAACTATCATGAGATAAAAGTCGTTTGATATATGCAAGGCTAAAGATCTATCGGCATGGGATGTAGTATCTGTCATTGGCTCATCGAGAAATATCTGATGATATAAAGGCCTAGAAGCATGAAATACAACTAAAAAATCAAAATATATCCCTCCGGCACAGGAGGTGCCGAATGTTGATGTCAAGACTAATCTGAAGTCCTAGTTCCAACCACAAATCTGCATCAAGTATGGACTGTACATGACAATCATAAGTGCATGCTGAAACACTGATGCTCCCCAAGTTGAACTATGGCTGAACCTGATCATGTCCACCACATTGGGGCAGGACTCCATTGATGCATAAATACCCTCATGCTAAGGAATGATCTGCTGATCAGAGGTGGTGATAAATCCAAGGGTGGTGCAATGCGACATGAGTGAGCCGATGTTGGAATGTCCTGAAGACTGATCTGATGATCTATATTGCTCATGGAAATTGTGTCCAAGGATGTGATATGCTCCGTATCAAACGTGAAAACATCAATGATGGTTGGTGGAATGAAATCACCTAAAGAATAAATGCGATGTGGCACATATCTCCACATGCTGCTAGAGATGTGTGGGCATGCCAAGGACTTACTTGCTGATAGTTTGCATGATCATAAATGAACTCCTGCTATGTATCTACATCTGATGTGATAGTAGATGGAGTAAATGAACTCTGTTAATCCTTTCCTTCTCCCTATGCTAGAGTCCCGCTAGAGTACAACATCACTTGGGATGTTTAAGTTTTATTACCCCCAATTTCATGTCACACTACCCATGAGAACACTATATGAGAGCTGCCACCACTGGGGGCTTATGCTCGAGCTACCATGGCGGCTGGGGACTTATGCTAAACGATCAAAACCAAGTCATGTGAGAACATGTGTATGCCAAAGATTAAGCTTGTAAAATTAAGATAACTATGTGTTGAGAGTAGCCAAGAGGCTGTACAAGGTTGATGGATATGTGTTGGGAGTAGCCAAGAGGCTGAACAAGGCTAATGGATATGTGTAGGAACCAATGCCAGAAAAAACAGTCAATAATGTGTGACTTTACATGGGCGGCATGTGTGTGCAATATGTGTGAAGCAATCCTAAATACGAGGAAGATGACTTTGCCAAGTGTCACACTGATGTGATGAACTGCCAAATGCCAAGATATTGAGTTGGTATCAGATGTGTAAGTGTGTCTATTGATGACAGATCCGAAGGGACTGATGCCAATTAGAACTAATCGGGTGATAGGACAATGGCTTACTTGGCTTGGTAGAGTTGAATCTTCTATATGTCTATGCTATTCTATAGCTAGACTACATGTTGAAGCGCAAAATGCAACAAAAGAATTTTATCTTAATTCATTATATGTGCTAGGTATGCTGCAATGGATCACGAGGTGGATCCAATGAAGAGTTTTTAATGTTTCTAACCTATTGAAAAGTCAGACTGCATATTTGAGATGCTTACCACATACAACATGATTTAGCAATCATTTTTGCTTTTTGGATCACCTCCAAATTCCACCTTTGAAGAATGGCCAAACTTTGATCCCAAGAGGGTGATCAAAATGATGATGTGGATGGAGGGTGATGTGGCATGAGAGGTCACATGCTGATTACAACTATGCATGTGTGGCACTATGTGCTGAGGTGGCACATGGTGACATGGTACTATGTATTCACATGCAGAGGCTAGGTGTGCCTGTGGAGAGGCAAGTGTGCCTGAAAGGGGCTCTACCACATGCATTGATGAGGTGGTTTTGCCATGTGTCATGATGATGTGGCAGTTGGAAGCCACTATTGATGTGGCAAAAGTGCTGACATGGCACTTGTTGAGCGATGTGGCCTGAAGAGCGAGCGTGATGATGTGGCTGCTCCTTGAAGGAGTTGCCGTTAAGGTTGCTACATTGCTTGGCCGTGTCGCCTTACCCGTGCTATAGTGGGAGTTGGGAGGATTCGAGGTTAGAGCTACTGTGGTGTCTTGAAGCTTTGACGATAGCTGGTGCTACTATGTAGAAAGGTCGTCATGAGGCGTTGTTGGAACCATTGGCATCTCTGCTTGTGGCCTGAGTGCTACTGGTGTTGGCTATGGCGGACATTGCTCGTGGTGTTACTAACATTGATGGTGAAGCTTTAGCGCTGTTGCTGTTCCTATCGCTGCTGTAAAAACTTGCTCTGCTATCGCTCTCAAGGTCTTCGCCCAGCGCTTTGTTGAAGAAAATGTCGCTGCTTGGACATCTGCCACCATCTTCTCTGCAACATCGCTGCTGTAAAACCTTGCTCTGCTATCGCTCTCAAGGTCTTCGCCAGCGCTTTGTTGAAGCAAATGTCCTTGGCTTGAAGCAGGGTTCCATTGGTAGCAAAAACCTCGCTCAATCCTTCGTTTGAGAGGATGAAAGATGCATACAAATTGACTAAATTCGCCCAATAAGGGCGCACTTTGAAGCCTTCCTTTGCGAGGCGTATCACAGGTTGGAAGAGAATTTCCCATGGCAGACACCCATGCCGCTGCCACACAAGATGCATGCCAGCTACCTCACTAGGAATAGCTATAAACACAGCTCCTTTGACATGCGAATCGGAATCCTCATCATATATGTTCTATTTGACATGATTTTCAGTGCCGCAGCTTAGAATCATTTCACAACCACACAGAGAAAATCCAAACCTGATGATGAAGCCTTGAATGCCAATCAATTGTAGCGCACTATAGCCTTTCCATGAGAAATGATTCAAAAAAACTTGCATTGTTGTAGTGATGATCTTCACGCCCCCGCTTCCTGCCAATGCTGCCAAAAATTCTCCGTCCTGTTTCACAACATCGTTTGTGATCCCTTCTATAATTGATTTCCTTCGTCCATTTTGTGTGAAATGAACAATCCCGTCGAGAAGAGCAGGCTCATCAAATTCGAAGGAATGGAGGAGTGATGCGAGGTGAGCATGGTCATAGTGAATTGTAAGTGGCAAAGAAGAGGGCATAGGAGACCCATGGGGGAAGTTGAGGGTGGCACGACCCATGGGGGGAAGGAAATGGGTGGGGGAGTGTCTATGGACAAAGGGAGGGAGGCTGGCGTGAGATGACGAAAGGGAATGGATGAGACGGTTTGAGGGAGAGACATTTTCTTCATTCAAGAACAAGAAAACATGAAAAGCACCATTTGATTTGGATGCAGTTTCTTGAATCATTGAAAAAAAAAAAGAAATTTTAAACATGACACGTGGCTTAACGGGAGGCCAGATTTCATTTTTATGTCATAATGCTACCTGCCTAAACATTAACAAATAGATACCTAAACATTAACAAATAGATACCAACTATGCATTGAGTTAACCCTTTCCTACATCTTTTCTATAAAAAGTAACAAACAAAATAGCGCTTCAAAAAATGTTTGGTATAATAAACCTCGTCATAATCCACAATATTTGAACAACATAAGAGGGTGTGTTATTGATTTATAGAATGTTGGGAAAATTAGAACTGTCTACACAATTAACTATCCAAGATACTAATGCAAGTGATAAGAGGAAAACTATAGCAATGTTATTTTAATGGCATGTCTCAAAGTCTCTCTCTCTATAAAATCTCATGGAAGTTGCATTTCAAGATGTCCAACCGTTATCTCTTATGCCCATCTCGGACTAACTATTGGAGAGACTAGTCAATAATATAGACATCTAGAAACAATTAATATTTTCCCATAATCGCCTTGATCATATTTAGACTAACTATAGGAAAGACTACTTAATAATACATATAGACATCCACAAACAAATAATATTTCCCCAATAGGCCTGCCTTGTAAATACTAGGTATAACTGGCACTGAGAATCTGGATCTGGGAGATTCATGATATTGAGGAGGAGGTCTCTCTTGAGATTTTCCAATGATGCGAGCGAATCTGCATGGGGATTCATGATATTGAGGAGGAGGTGTCTCTTGAGATGAGGAGGTGTCTCTTGAGATTTTCCAATGATGTACATAGGTGGGAAAATGTGGGTCTAGACTTGGGATCATGTGACCAATAGCTAGCGACCAGGCGGACTAAATCAGGACACTTGCAGGGTGACAAGAGGTCATCAACACACCCTTTCTCTATACTCTCATAAAAGTCCTCCACTTCTCTTTCCAAGAACCTCCCAGCTGCCACTTTGAAACACATTGTTCCAAAGCTGAAAACGTCTGTTGCCCTTGTGAACTCCACTTTATCCCCCTTTCTCACTTTTGGAGCCATGTAAAATCACGTGCCTTGCTTGTAAGTGAGATTCCCATCTTCCCCTGCAACGCAAGCTTTTGATAAGCCAAAATCTGCAAGCTTGGCAATCAGATACCCATTTTGACAAGCACTGCCAGGAAGATTATCCATGCCTTTAACCAAAACATTACCAGGCTTTAAATCTCTGTGCATCACTCCATTCGCATGTAGAAACCGCATGCCTCGAGCAATCTGCAGAATAATATCTATACCCACAAGCAATGGAAAAGGCAATGCATTGTTGGGCTGTTTGGCATTCTCTCTTTCGATCAGGCTTTGCAAGCTAGTTGACATGAGCTCCATCACCAGACCACAGTACTCGCAATCATAGGCATTCAGGGGTCTTAGATCGCTTTTTCTGATGAACCCCATCATCTCCACCATGTTTGGATGTCTCATCTTGATCAGCACCTCCGTTTCGGTTTCGAACAGAAAGATGGGGATTATCTTCACTGCCACACATTTGCCCATCCACTCTCCCTTATGAACCGTTCCATGTGCTCCCTCCCCGAGCAATTCCTGAAGCACCAACGTCGACTCGAGGTAGTCGTCCAGGTTTAGGCCGTTCGAAAAGATGTTTCAAACCATCAAGTTCGAATCTTCTCTATGGAATCCCCTTGCGAGAATACAGACTTCTGATGCCCACTCCTCGCAATGCCTCAGCAAATCCCCTAATGGTTGTGAGTGCTCACGTATGATGTAGATCTCGTGAGAAATCTGACCATCGTCAGGTTCTATGCCGGGTTCGACGGAGGATTTCTCCCGTGCGCCAGGCCAAATCAGTGCAAAAATCTCGAATCAAAGGGAGATACGTCGTACTTACGTCGTTCAAGTACTTGATTCCGAGGTCAAAGAGGCACAATGAGTGGAGGGGAGAGGCCGAGTCAGGTAGGGTGGAGGGAAGCTGATGAGGCTGAGAGATAGTTGAGTGGAGGGCATGGAGAAGCAGGGCGAGGAAGGAGAGGTGGAGGGCAGAGGCGAAGGGGAGAGACAGGGCGGAGGAGGAGAGGCGAAGGGAGGTGAAGGGGAGACGTGGAGTTGCGAAGGTAAGTGAGTCGATTAATTTGGCTTTACATTATTTAGATTTATGCTTACATAGCTTAAGTTAATGTGACAACCTAGTCTAATTGATTAATTGAAAATTAGCTAGAAGCGATTAGCAGACATGCATGTAAGTCTACCTTCCCACCTATACAACCATATATTTATGTGCATACATAACTCAAGGTTAAATGTTGGACGTTGATACAATAGCTCTGCTATGTATAATGTAATCCGGAATCCCGTGGTAGAAAGTTCACACACCAGTACAAAATATTCAAAAACAGATTGGTCTGATACTAAACCACATTCTTTAGATGATACAAGGAATTTGTTAAGGTTAAATTCTCTGGGATGCATTGGGTTGTCTTCCGCATACACAACTATAATTGAAGGTTTTTTTAGCCTTGAACATTAAATTTAGACGTCTCCATTCTGCATTGTCTCGGGCCACCACTTTCTAGCTCCACAAAATGCCGATTACGAAGGACTCTTTCACACACCTTCCCAAACTGAAAGTCCTAAGGCCCATTCTGTAGAACTTTGCCGTTGCCAATCTTGGATTTATGCAGACTATGGCCGATTTGCTGTTGAAGGCCCATCCTATTAGCCATAGAGACCTACCCAAAGAAGCATATCCATATAATGAGCGTAGTCCACTCCAAGTGCAACGGTTTGACTTATTCTTCCATATGGTAAGCAGCTTTGCCAATAGCTCTGACTGCGGGGATCTTAATGGGCAATTCTGACAGCACTACATCTTGCCATGGGACTTCAATCCCTTTTGGTGCATTTAAGCATGCTAACTTCCTAGCAATTATACCCCATGTCTGCTCATAGCCCAAATGCATCAGCCATTTAGTGCAAAGCATGTCGTTTTTTTCTTTCATCCTAAGTAAGCATGTACCACCTCTTTCCTTAGGCGTAGTTAACAACTCCCAACTACAGGAGTGCCACCTGCCCTCCCATATGAAATCAACAATACATATATCCACATTCTTAAGAGAAACACCAACAAATGGAAGCAGTGATAGCATGTAAACTAACACCAACTCCATAACATGCTTGCCGACAATGACCTTGGCTCGCAATGATAGCATTTTGCCAGACCATCTATCGAACTTACCTTTGATTTTCTGAAATGCACACTGAAATTTGCTCTTCATGGATACCCCCACCCCTAGAGGACAACCTAAATATCTGATTATCTGCCCCTTGAATTGAAAGTTGGATGTCTAGATGAGATTGTTGGACCCCAAGATGTCTTAATCAATGCGGAAGTAGATCAACAAGTTATATAAACTTCAATAGGAGATCCTTCATGCAAGGAAGAAAATATCATCCGAGGACATGGTCATAACTCTATTTTCCCAGTTATCCTCTTAGTATGGTTCTTTCCATTTGTCCTTGATAAGAAGTGGAAGGGTGAATGCATTGACTTGGGAGAAATTGGTCCCGATGGTGCTAAACTAGGAGGAGACATTTGTAAATCGTACCTATGATAGTCAACCTAAGGTCTCAGTAGCTGAGTAGAAAGGACAGAAGCAATTGATAGTTGAAGAATGGGAAGCACTCAGTGCAACATGTACATGTAACTAATGTGGCCAGAAAGGTCATTATTGGTGGTAGTGTCTTCAAAGAAACAGTGAGGGGTCCAGTAACCACAATGTCATTATTGGGCACGTGGTAGGATGCGTTGCCAATAGACTTTTTGGATCTAGACAGTGGATTGCTTGCTTGTTTGTTGTAGTGGTACCTGCCAGAAAGGTGCAATGGTAATAGAGTCTCTGAACGACGAGGCAAGATTTCAAGTAGGACCTTGAGCCACAAGGAGTTGTTTTTGCTAACTTAGATGGCAGTATGTTACCTGTATGTATTTTGTTTGGATGCTATAATCTAGCATATCTAGAGGGGTCTCCTAGTATTCTGTTGCAGCTATTGTCTGATGCACTGCTAGAGATCTGGATGGGTGAGAAGATTGCCAGTGTGAGAATCTAGAAAACATAGTTTCTTGATCCTTCTGAGTTGTTGTATGCCCATTGTAGCAACAGGTTCATCAACTTGGCATCAGTGTACTAGTTTTGACTTGAGAGGGGGATTCAAAGGGGGCTGTATAGCTCAGAAATACATGTATCCATGCACGGAAGTAGACCTTGTACCAGAGCCAGAATCAATTGGATTATTGTTCTAGTATCTTCTATTAGAGTGATGTACTAGTGCTTGCACTAGGATTGTTGTACTAGATGACCCAGTGTACCAATACCAAACCAGAGGAGTGCATCTCGCACTAGTGTCCTGGGAGCTATAGTATCAGGTTTCCAGTGATCATTGTGTTCTCTGTCTCTCCCAAGTCTAGGTTTTGAGGGTTTTGGTCACCTATAGTTGTGCCATTGCTTGTTGTAGCATAGGTTTTTACAAGTGTAGCATAGGTCCTCAGGTCATATTCCAGTGAGAGGTGTAGGCTAAAGCATGGAAAGCAGATCTCATGCACGCGTGTGAGAAAGGAGGCTTGATCACAATGATAAATGGAGGCTCTCGCCTCCATGGGAGTTCAAGGGTTTAGAAGGGGGTTGCGAGTTCAGAAGGGGAATAAGGTTGAGAGAGCTAACAAGGAGTTCCAAGGTTCAGATAAGGTTGCAGGGTTTCTGAGGAGTTTAGGGTTGAGGATTGGAGAGCTAGTCTCTTTCACGGCTTCAAAGGGTAAAGGGTTGAGGAGGAGGGACAAGGGAGGAGGAAGGAGGAGGGGGAGGAGGAAGGAGGAGGAGGAGGAGGAGGAGGGAGGAAGAAGAAGGGAGAAGAAGGAGGAGGGAGGAGGAGAAGGGAGGAGGAGGAGGAGGAGGAGGAGGAGGAGGAGGAGGGGGAGAGGGAAGGATGGGAGATTGTAAGGATAGAGCATGCTGTCACACGATATTGTTAAGGGACAATGGACCCAAGGAGATCAAGAATATGAAAACCATAGTGAACTTGAACACTGAATGCAAAGAGTTAGGGCTTCATACCATTGAGAGAGATTTATACATGTTGGTCTGTACACAATTCATAGGTACCTCCAGAGTGGGAGATCTTTTGTAGGGGACCTCTTGGATAAGACTCCCCACACTTTTTGGGGGACCTCTTGGGTCTCTATAGTTTGTGGGAGAACCTCTTGAGTCCGCCCACTTTGTGGGGGAACCTCGAGTCCCTCCACTTTGTGGGGGGACCTCAAAAAAAGTAGGCTTTTAGCCCTTCTCTCAAGATTCTTATTTTGCATGTATGATTGGAACTTTTTTAGAGAGGATTTTGGCTACCCTCCTTCTTTTAGATTCATTATATCATCTTTCAAGCTCAAGATATTACAAGCAAAACTTTGCCACTACTCTACACACACAATGATATCATCTTCATTGCTCTAGACTGTGCTTCGGAACCTTGTTGTTTGCCACAGAGTTATCAACTCTCATGGACCAATTTGATTGCCCATCCTCGAGCATCTAATGCTTGGAGTGGGAATATTTTGCATTGTGCTCCGTCCATGGACTTTGTGGTTGTTAAGGTGTATTGTTAGCATAATGCGGGTAGAAGTTAGAGGGAAAAAAGGTAGATGGTAGAAAGCTAGTATCCCAAGCAATAACATGTGGCAAAGAAGCCATGTAGAGTTTGTGGCAAAAATGATGGGAGAAATGGAAAATTGGCCTATCCAAAGGTCTACAAATTTCCAAAGTTAAAATTGCACGAAAAGAAAATAAAAAATTATGATATCACTTCCAACAAATGAAGCCACACAATGAACAAGAATGATGAATTAATAGAACATGCAATGTAAGATTTGCACAAGTGAAAGACGAAGGATGAAGATAGCACACGTCAGCAAAATAGGCTTCTTTTTTTCAACTTTCCGAAGTGATAGTATGGCATTTCTCTTCTTTGTCATGCACGTGGTATGTAGATACACATGTTGATCATTTTGTGTAGCATCAAAGTTTGTTCACAAAAGCATACTTTTTTCTTGATGTACTCAACTTGCGTATGTCTTGTTGGATCCTACCATGTGTATCTTTGTTGGACAAGTGAAACATTTGTAAGAGAGAAAAGGATTAGGATGTCGATATGAGGTTTAGGTTTTGTATACATAGCTTGTCGATGAGGAGGCTATAAACTTGCATACATAGGGTTGAAGCTCATAGGTGAATTTGTGCTTAACAGTTTCCTATTTTTACCTAGGTATTGTGAAAGTGCATACTTGGAGCTTATTGGGTGCCATTTCTTGCCTAAAGTAGATATTCAATATGATCACTTATTCACATAAGGAAGCTCAAGGATTGTGCTTGGATTCGGAGACTGAGTGCTTGCGGTTATTCATGCTCTTCCCTATGCAATGGGGTTTAGTTGTGCTACTATTGTGTCTAAAATAAAAAGCTTGTGTGTGTGCTTGTGGACCTAAACTATGTGCCTAGGTGTTCAGACTTAGAGAGTTGTAGTATTCAAGGGAATCTTCTTTGCAATTTTAGTCACTAGAGAGCATGGTTGTGAAACCATGTTATTTGTGGTTTGGTCCCCAAACGGAGTTTTACCAAATGGTAGTTTTTTATTTTTTATTTTTCTTTTCTCATCCCCAAAAATTATGGGGCCAAGGGTGCAAGTATGATACACTGGTCTGCTAATGAAGAGGTCCAAAAAACTAACACGGCATGGTGGCTTGTCAAACCTATATGCTCAATTGTCATGAGCTGAAGGTGATTTGATGTTTGCATGGCTAAATATCCATCGGCATGGGATGTAGCATCTATCATAGGCTCAAGGTGGAGCTGATAGAATAAATTCCTAGAAGCCTGAAATACAATTGAGAATGCATAAAATTTCCATGAGGCATATGAGGTACCGAATGCTGTGATCTAAAGTCCTAGATCCAACCACTAATCTACATCAAATATGGATTGTATACGGTAGCCATAAGTGCATGCTCAAACACTGATGTTCCCCAGGTTGCACTATGGCTAAATCTGATGATGTCCACTGCATTGGGGCAGGACTGCACGAATGCATGAATATCCTCATGCTGAGGAATGATATGCTGATCTGAGGTGGTGATGATAATTGGATCCACGCATGATTCAATGCGGCATGACTGAGCTGATGCTAGAATGTCCTAAAGATTGATTTGCTGATCTATATATTGATGGAAACTGTGTCCAAATATGTAATATGCTCTATATCAGAGGTGAAAGCATTAGTGATGGGTGCTGGAATGGAATCACCTAAGGAGCTGCATGCGCTGTGGCATGTATCTCCACATGCTACTGGGAATGTGAGTGCCTCATATTAAGGACTTACCTGTTGAATAACTGCATGATCGTAACTAAACTTCTACTGTGTATCTACATTTGACGTGGCAGAAAATGGAGTCAGATCCATGCATGAATGTGATGGTTGTACATCACTTGAATTAGAATGTGCTGATGTAGATGGGACTGCCCAGTGCTAAGGGCTTACCATCAAAAATGTGCCTCATGCTTAGGGCTTACCGACAAATGTGCATGATCGAAACCGTGGGCTGATCCATGCTATCTTGAGGGACATCTGCATCTAATCTCTCAAGACCAATGATGCTCAAGACTACATCAAGAACTGGTAAATACCCAGTGGTGATGAATGGTCGAAGTAGCTCTTCTTTCCACTCAAAGATCTCATCTAGAGTCATGACTAGTGTAACATCAATTGTGTGATGTGGATAACTCCATGCTAGACATGATCAGGTGCTCTATGCAAGATGCTTACCCGTGTACTGGGGCGAGAGTGTCTACCCATAAGAACACTATATGAGAGCTGCCACTGTAGTCTTATGCTCGAGCTACCGCTAGGGGATCATGCTAAACCTATCAATGTGTGAATCAAGTCTTGTGATGGAAGAACAATTGTGTGCCAAGGATCAAGCCTGTAGTAAAGTGATGACAACTGTGTGTCGGGAGTAGCCCAGAGGCTATACAAGGCTGATGTGTATGTGTGTAGGAACCAATGCCAAAACAAATAGTCAACAATGTGTGACTTTACATGGGGTGGCATATGTGTGCAAGGTGAATGCAACAATCTGAATTCTGAGAGGAAGATCACTCTGACAAGTGTCACACTGAACTATTGAGTTGTTGAATGCCAAGAGAACTAACCGGTACCAGATCTGTGAATGTATATACCGATGATTGAACCAAAGGGACTGACACCCATGGGTCAGTGATATGGCAATGGCTTACTTGGCTTGGTGAAGTTTAATCTCTTCTAAGAATGTGCTAGTCTATAGTTAGACTACACGTCGAAGCGCAAAATGCAACAAATGAATTTTATGTTGATTCATTTTATGTGTTGGGTATGTTGCAATGGATCAGGAGGTGGTTTCAATGAAGGGGATTGTATGTTGCTAACATGTGCATAATTTAGAGTGCAAACCTCGATTTGATCATCATTTTAGCTTTTACAGCTCCTCTGAATTCCACCTGGATCAAAAGTTATGCCTCCTGGAAGAATGGCCAAACTTTGATCCCCAAAAATGTTGATGTGGATGGAGGGTGATGTGGCAGTGTGACATGGCATTGGTCACGTGCTGCTTACAAAACTGTGCCTATGTGGCACTTTGTAGTGACATGGCATGATGTGGCAGTGTCAAAGAAGATAGCGTAGCAAAAGCGGTAACACCTAGGTATGAGGAAGAACACCAGGAGGGCAAGCAACCTCCAACACACAGTTTATTCCATACTAGAAGGAAAAAGATGGTACATCAACCAAGTGAACGCACTAAAAAGAACTAAAACCACAAGATAAGACCTAACTAGACAAATAAGAACTAACCATGGGTATGAACCATGGTCTGACTACTACTAACTACTAACACACCAATCATAGTGCCGATAGGCATATCCAGGTATCCGTAACATATCTGTGGGATAGCATACCCGAGCTTGTCTTCAAACACTCCCCCTCAAGCTCAAGTAGGGAGCTTGTCTTCAAACACTCCCCCTTCATGTCAAACTCCATATTCAGCATGCTTTTAATTCCAGCAATCCCATCATCATCACTGCCAGTCAGAATCAAATCATCAACATATATGACAATCACAACATAACCGGCATTTGTCTTCTTCACAAACAATGAGTGATCAACCCTACCAACCATAAAACCAAGACTTTGCAAGTAGCGACTGATCCTTTCATTCCAAGATCGTGGAGCTTGCTTTAGCCCATACAAGGCTTTCTTCAATCTGCAAACATGTTGCAGAAAATTAGGTGACATATCCTTCTGGCTCTGACATGTATACCTCTTCCTGCAGATCACCATTGAGAAAGGCATTCTTAATATCCATTTGCTGTAATTTCCATCCTTTTGTAGCAGCTAAAGCAATTACCGTCCTCAAAGTAGCCATCTTTGCAACTAGGCTAAAGGTTTCCTCATAATCCAAACCATACTTCTGTGCATGACCCTTTGCAACTAGCCTTGCCTTATACCTTTCTATTGATCCATCAGACTTGCATTTCACTTTGTATACCCATTTACATCCAATGGGTGTCTTTCTTGCAAGAAGCTCAACCAAATCCCAAGTTTGATTCAAGGCAAGGGCATCCATTTCTTCATCCATGGCTATCCCCTTCATTGCTCATCATGCACAGCATCATTGAATCTAGATGGCTATGTATGTCCCACAACTTTTGCCATGTATGCATAGTGTTTTGCCACAAACCCAGTGTATGCCAACCTGTCAATAGGGTATCTTACCCTTTGAGATCTTCTCACAGACTTTCTAGACATTGAATTTTTCAGCTTCTCCTCTCATGAGGAGGCACATACCTGTTGCTTTTCACACCTGGTGTGGAAATAGAAGGAATGCCCAAATCGCTATCCAAACTATTGTTACCAGAAGAATTAGATGGTCCAGGGGGCATATCAACCTCAATCTCAGGCAGTGAAACAATCTCATTCACCTTGTTCTTCCCTTTATCTCTCACCCTCACTGACATAGAGGTGTCAGTGGTGGAAGAACGCAACCTGCCTGACCAAGGACTCACAGTGGAATCACCACTAGCTGTAGGTCCTGACATAGAAGTAGTATGTGGCTGATTTTTATCATTCAACTGAGCATCCGAGGCTTGATGTGGAACCACTATATCAGGTTTGCCATACCAAGATCCCATCTCGTCAAAAATAACATCACGGCTGATCAAAGTCTTCCTAGTAGAGGGATTGTAACACTTATAGCCTTTTCTGGTCTTGAGCATAGCCTATAAACACACATTTTTCAGCCTTCGGATCTAATTTTCTCCTCTTCTCATCCGGTATATGCACATATGCCAAGCTGCCAAACACTTTTAAATGACTGACATCAGGCTTCTATCGATACAATTTGTCATATGGTGTGAGCATATGAATGCCAGCAGTAGGAGTGCGATTCAACACATACACTGCAGTTGCAAGTGCTTCTGCCCAATAATAATGAGGTAAGTTCTTTTCATTCAACATAGCTCTACCCGACGAACCAATCACCCATTCTTATGTTCAGCCAGTCCATTCTGCTGTGGTGTATATGGGCATGTCAGCTCTCGTCTAATCCCATGATAGGCCAAGAAGTCATCAAATTCATTTGATAGATATTAACCTCCATTATCTGATCTCAAGCATGTGATATATGACCCAAACTCCTTTTTAATATGTTGCTTGAAATGCTTGAAGGCAGGCAGGACCTCATCCTTATGTTTCAAAAAATACAGCCATGTATACTGGCTGAAATCATCAATAAATGTGACATGATATGATGAACCTCCCATCGAGGTACTCTGATCTGGACCCCAGACATCAATGTGAATCAACTGCAAGGGTCTATTACTTTCCCGCATATGCCTAGTAAATGGCAGCTTGGATTGCTTCTCAAATTGGCATGCATGACATACATGCTCCAAAGCATTATACTTAAACTTTGGTAGGCCAACAACAATGCCTTTATGTTGCATATTTTTCAGCTTCTGAATATTAATATGACCAATGCACTTGTGCCAAATTTCCAAGTCCTGAATAGCACCCGTACCATGGGTGAACATGGCAGCCTTCAATTCTGGTATGCCTGCATCTAAAATGAACATTCTTCCTTGTCTTTTCCCTTTTGCAATAAGTTTACAGCCATTATCAGATTCTTCAATGAAACAGCCATGCTTATTAAACCGCACATGTAAGTTTTGCTCAGCCATTTGCCCAATAGACAACAAATTCTTCATGATAAAAGGCACATGCAACACATTAGTCAATTTCTTAGTCTAGCCATCATGCATAGCCAAAGGTACAACACCCGTATGAGTAATGTCATGCTGAGTATCATCACCAGTGCAAACTGATCCATGCAATCCAGGTGTCATTTGTGTAAACCACTCACCATGTGGTGTCATATGGTTAGATGCTCTTGAATCTATGTACCACACATCCTCAAAGCCACCATCAGTAGTCTTATGATCTTGTACAGACATCATAGCAAACAACTGGTCTCTAGGTGTGTCGTGTATGACTTGAAGAAGCGAAATGACCTTGCTGTTTTACCCTTCGTCTTTGATTCTCTTGCTTCTTAAAGCAATCCCTGGCAATATGGTCAATCTTCCCACAGTAATGGCATACCTTATCCTTATTGGGCTGATCCACATGGTGAGGTGGCTACCAATCCCCTCTACCTCGTGATCTATATCTCCCCCTGCCTTGGAGAGATCCTCCTCCTCTATGAGGCTGATTTTGATTGCTCCAATTACGGGCTTGAGCCTGTGATGTATATCTGACATCACCTCTACCATGAGAGGCACTCTTGCCTCTACCACCTCTACCTCTCTGATTAGAGTAAAAATAGCATCTCTATTTCTGGAGCTACTAGCACCAGTATTCAGCCCAAGTTTCACTTCTTCATGTATCAAAAGAGCAACCAGTTCATTGAAATCTGGCATATCTGGCCTCACCAAAATGGAAGTGTCAAAAGACTTATATTCAAGATGAAGTCCATTCAAAGTGACTGCAACCATATCATCATCATCCATAGAAGCATCAATAGAAGCTAATTGATTATCTATGGTTTTGATTTCAATCATGTACTCCTGTATCGTTCTACCCCGCCTTGACATATTGTTGAACTTTTGCTTCAGCTGAATTTTCCTGGCACTTGTAGTTGTGCCATAATATCTTGTCAAGATATCCTGGCATGCATTCTTGGGAGACTTGCAGTTCATAATTTGCATAACCATGGCATCTTAAATAGATATTGAAAACCAGTGAAGCACCCTCCATGCTCTTTCCAGCCAAGCTTTATGATTCTTAACTTGTTCTGCAGTAGCATTTCTTTCTGGCAAATTAGGCTCTTTCTCATTACCTGTAACCAAATCCCAAGAGCCTTTTCCAATCATAAAGTTCTCTATCCTAAATTTCCAAATGGGATAGTTATGGTAATCTAATTTCTCACTAATAATCTGGATGATATTATCAGACCCACTTGCATTTGCCATAATTACAAAAAAATAGATTCCTGCAACTTTTTATTGTTTTGGACTGTCAATATCTTTCACACCTTAGCTTGGATGCAAATACTGTCAAAAGCAAAAATGTAGCTAGTTCATGGCTCTACAAACTTTCAGTTCAATGCAAATACAAATTCCTTAAGGTTTTTTTGATATCTGCTGCTGAATACAGCCACCTACACACTTTTGATTGCAGTCCAAGAACTTCCAGTTACCACTGCACAACTGATCAACTGGAATCAAAATGGCACTTCGCTCCTTTCAGTGGCAAGGCAAAGCAACACTGAGAGTGCTCTCAATGGAAGCAAGAACGAAAGAAGGAGAGAGAGAGAGACAGAGAGCCACACAAGTTTGGTGGGTGCAGAACCACCCTAATCTTCTTTTTCATTCATTTATATATGTGTTTGAGTATTGTACATAACTGGGGTTAAGGCACAGTGACCTTTAACCCCACAACCTCCCACTTAAAGGACAATGTGCCTTTAAGGGAGAACAACCAGTGAGCATACTATCCAATGCCCATCAATACACGACAATACTCAAACCGCTGACTAGGTAGACTCTTCGTCAGCATATCTGCAGGGTTATCCATCTGTATGAACCTTGACAAGCTCTATGCGCTTGTCCTCAAGTACCTCCCTGATGAAATGGTACCTGACCTCAATGTGTTTGGTCTTTGCATGAAAGACCGGATTCCGTGCTAGCTGAATAGCACTCATGGAATCACTATGCAATGTCGGTACACCTGTATGAATCCCCAAATCTCCCACTAGCCGATCAAGCCATATAGCCTCCTTGCAACCCTCTGTGGCTGCAACATACTCAGCCTCTGTGGTAGACAAAGCAACGCACTTCTGTGCGCGAGACATCCATGACACTGCACCACCTGCAAAGGTGAACACATAACCAGAAGTGGATCTCCTACTATCCACATGCCCTGCATAGTCTGAATCTGTGTACCCAAGTACATGCATGTCTCCTTTACCAAAGCAAATGCACATCTCCTTGGTACCCTTCATGTACCTCATGATGCACTTAACTGCCTCCCAATGCCTCTTTCCTGGATTAGCCATATACCGGCTAACAACTCCCACTGCAAATGCAATGTCTGGTCTAGTAGCTATCATAGCATACATAAGACTCCCAACTGCTGATGCATAAGGAACCTTGGCCATCATGGCCCTTTCCTCATCTGATTTGGGACTATCTGTATGACTCAGTTTCACATATGGAGGCAATGGAGTACTCACTGCCTTCCCCCCCTCCATATTGAAACGCTGTAATACTTTTATAACATACTCTTTTTGTGAAAGCCAAAGGAGTTTCCTACTCCGATCACGCGTGATGCGCATACCAAGAATATGACCTGCAAGTCCCAAATCCTTCATATCAAAGGCCTCATGCAACTTGGCCTTTAATGCATCTAGCTCATAAGTGTTCTTGCTAGCCAATAGCATATCATCCACATATAGTGCCAGGATTATCAGGCTATTATCCTTAGCCCTTTTAGTCTAGAGGCAGTGATCAATTTCACTCCTTCTAAAACCCTGGGACCGAATGAAAGCATCAAACTTCTGATACCATTCTCTAGGCGCTTGCTTAAGACCATAGAGACTCTTCTTCAGCTTGCAAACTAAATGCTCTTTGCCCTTTTCTTCAAAGCCTTCCGGCTGCACCATGTAAATTTCCTCATGCAAATCCCCATGCAAGAAAGCTGTCTTGACATCCATTTGCATAAGCTCCATATCCTCTGATGCCACTAGTCCAAGCATGCATCTAAGTGTGGTCATCTTCACAACCGGAGAGAATATCTCATCAAAGTCCACACCCTTCTCTTGCTTGAACCCTTTAGCAACCAAACGGGCCTTGTACCTAGGCACATCATCACCTGTGACCTTCATTTTGTAGACCCATTTACATGGCAATGCTTTCTTTCCATGTGGCAAAGAAACCAAGTCCCAAGTCTTATTCTTCATAAGTGAACTCATCTCTGATTGCATAGCATACTCCCACTTGCGTTGATCCTCATGCATCATAGCCTCTCTGTAGCAAGAAGGCTCCCCGCAATCAGTAAGCATCACATAGTCTACCCTTGGAACAAACCTATCAGGTGGTCTAGACACTCTAGATGATCTTCTCAAGGGCATTTCAGCTTGCTGTCCCACTTGCATATCAGCCACATTTGGCTCATCATTTCCACCAATAGATGATCCATCATCTACCCTTGATTGTATACCTGTGGGAGTACTTGGTGGTACCATTTCTTGCACATTTGGTGCATGGACAGCTTGCTGTCTATCAACATATGCAGGTGGATTCACATCCTGGAAAGTGATTTTCCTCATTTCCACATCCCTCATGGGTGCCTTATGCATCTTCTTCTCATTGAAGACCACATCATGGCTGCGTATGATCTTCTTTGCTTCTGGATCCCAGACACGATAGCCCATCTCTCCACTTTCACCATAACCCAAAAAGATGCATTTCCTAGACTTAGGATCTAGCTTCTTTCGAAGCTCTTTTGGCACATGTGCATATGCCTCACACCCAAATATATGCAAATGAGAGTAAGAGGGCTTCTTGCCACTCCATGCCTCTTCAGGAATACCACCATCCAAACTCTTACTAGGTGATCTATTGATCACATGCACTGCAGTCTTCATTGCCTCAGCCCAAAAACCACCAGAAAGACTTGCATTGCAACCTTTCTTGAATGGTACGGTTCATCTTTTCTGCAACTGGATTTTGCTCTGGAGTACGAGGGGATGTGAGCTCCCTCTTAATCCCACGTGTATCACAGAAATGCTGAAAGTCATGAGAGAGATACTCTCCACCATTGTCAGTCCGTAGGCATTTAAGCGTTCTACCTGACTGATTCTCAACCAAGGCCAGCCATTTCTGAAATACCTGGAACACATCACTCTTCCGAGCTATAGCATAAGCCCACACTTTCCTAGTTGCATCACCAATGAATGTCACATAGTATTCAGCCCCACCTAATGACCGTGTAGGCATGGGACCACATACGTCTGAATGCACCAAATCAAGGATTTCAAACTCTTTCTTTCCCCTTCTTTTATGGGCTGATTTAGTCTGCTTCCCATAGAGACAATGCTCACAAAATTCAAAATCAGAGAAACTCAAATGCGGTACATAACCCAAACGGCATAAGAGTTTCATTCCATTCTGGCTCATGTGCCCCAACCTGCAATGCCACAAAGAAGTGCTTGGCTGCTCGGTTATTGCAACAACATGATCAAATACCCCTGATACATGTAAGGGATACAAAGTCCCACACTTGGCACCCCTGGCCAAAAGCATAGAGCCCTTTTGAAATTTCCAACTTTGAAAGCCAAAAGTGGTGTGAAAACCACCATCATCTAGCTGACCCACTGAAATAAGACTCTTGGTCAGCTTAGGCACATGTCTCACATGTTTCAAAACAAATGCAGACCCATTTGCAAAAGAAAACTTTATGTCACCTGCTCCCACTATGTCACATGCATAGTCATTTCCAAGATGCACACAACCTGTCTTTCCACTGTCATAAGTGGAGAACCATTCCCTATGGGGAGTAACATGGAATGAAGCACCAGAATCCAAAATCCAATCCTGGAAATATGCATCATCTGAAGTGGTAAGCAACTCTGCAGATAAACTAGACATGAAGAGAACATCATTGTCACTATCACGTGTGACTGCATTGATCTCCTCGATCTTCACTTTTCCTTTGTCCTCCCTTGGACTCTCTTCCTTTTGATTTGCACCCCAATTTGCATTCTTTTTCTTATCCTTTTGCTATCTTTTCAGCTTGTAGCAATCCTTTTTCATATGGCCCTTCTTGCCACAATGGTAACACTCAATGTTCCATGCCTTGGATTTGCTACGTGACTTCCCTCTTTCTTGGGACTTCCCCCTGAACTGTGATCTGCCCCTTTGCACATTTAAGGCTGCATCCTGCTTGTTGCCATCCACAGACTTCCGTCTAATCTCCTCGGCCAACAAGCTACCCACAACATCATCAAATTTCAGTACTCCACCAGGTGCAGAGTTACTGACAGCTGTACGGAAGGTATCCCATGAGGATGGCAATGAACATAAGAGAAATATTGCCTTAGTCTCCGCATCAAAATTCATCTTCTGAGCCTGAAGCTGGCTGAAAATAATATTGAATTCATTCAAGTGAGAAGCAATGGAGACCCCTTCCTTCATTTGCAGCTCAAACAACCTCTTCATGAGGTAAACTTTATTAGAGGCAGTTTCCTTCTCATAAGTGGCACACAGTTTCTTCCACAAATCTTCCATAGTTTGCTCATTTACTACTGTGAAATAAACTGAATCTGCAAGATGAAGTCTAATAGTAGACTTTGCTAATGCATCCAACTCATTCCAATCATCCTCAGACATATTTGCAGGCTTAGCTTCAATCCCTGCCAAGGGTTTAATCTGCTTCTTTTGAATAAGCACATCCCTTATCTGTTCTTTCCACAAAGAAAAGTTTGTCCCATCAAACTTTTTAATGCTGAAAAACTCCTTTTCAGACATGGAAGAGGATGCCATGATACAAATGAAACAAAATCCCAAATGCTAGTGCCTGCAAGAGAGAATCACACCAAATACTAGGTGCACCCAAATGTGTATGCCACAATAGTGTGAAATATCACCAAAACTCAAAGCTCAAAGCATCAAAAGATGCATCTGACTCATGTGCATATACTATGCATCCATATGAGCAAATCTGGCCCAAAAGAAAATGCCAATAAGAGCCAAATGACTCAAGCATAAACATTGTCCACTGGCATATGCATCAATAATGTCTCATCCAAGAGAGCATAGCACTATCAGTGCATCACCTGCAATGTTTCAATGCTGTCCCTCAGCATAAAATAGCATCCATGTGCAAAGCGTCCATAAAAAATAGCATCCCACAAGCGATTTGGGCCTATCAGCGCATCCAACAAGGACCGCAATGCATCCAAATGGCCTATAAATCATCCACTGCAACCCAATGCATACCACGAATGAGCGCACACTGCTCAAACTGCAACTAGAGTGATCTGCATAAGGTATGCTCAAGAAATCATAGTCCCATGGTAATGAGCGCTACTGAAAATAGAACCTGAGATGCTTCAAAACATGGGCGCCATTGCATAATCGGACTCAGCAAGAAAATCTGCAAATATCTCTCTTCTGCCAGAACTCCAAAATCCCAACCGATGAGTGAGAAATGGGAGTCAATACTTATCCACTGCCATGTGGCATAAATCTAAGGTTTCAAAACCTTAGTATGAAAAATGCATAACAGAGAGACGAAATCGAATACACAGAGATTTATAACTTTGAAAATCCTCCACTGAATCACGCAAGAACTGATAGGTAGGTGTTTTTGGGCGTCCGGAACGCAATGGGACAGACGGTTTTGGAAACCGTGGTCTCAATCACTGGGTCCAACACACGGACTGAAAAACGTTTTTGGAAACAGAGCTATCTGTAAACTCCACTGGAGTGCGAATGATGAGCAACATAGAAGTTTTAGGACCTCCTGAGTCCACCGGAACTGACAGATCTGCAAATGGTTGCTCCAAACTTGAGTTTCAACACCCGGGCAAAAAACGCAAGAACTGACACAGTGAGTTAGAAATCCACTGAAATGATCCCAGATTCAAGAATGAAGGTGTTTCCAAGCTCGTGAAGTAATGTGGACACCAAAAGCAAGAAAAAGTTGCCTCTACAAGTCAATACGGAGTCTCTGTCATCGAATGAAACAGGGAAAAGCTCAAAAAACGACTTTTTCTTTGAAAGCTCTTAACAGGCTCTCAAAACCACTTCACAAAGCCAAAGTGACTTTTCCAAAGGTTCCTCCAAGGTCTCTGCACACTCGGATGCAAGTAAAGTCACCCACAAAGCTTCCCACAGAGCTTCTCCTTCCTCCCACAGAGCTGTTGAGCTTCCAAGCATTCACACACGCTCAGCTAGATCACCCGGGCTTTGATACCAGTTGAGAGTGCTCTCAACGGAAGCAAGAACGGAAGAAGGAGAGAGAGAGAGACAGAGAGCCACACAAGTTTGGTGGGTGCAGAACCACCCTAATCTTCTTTTTCATTCATTTATATATGTGTTTGAGTATTGTACATAACTGGGGTTAAGGCACAGTGACCTTTAACCCCACAAACACACCAACCAATAATGGCAATAAAGGTGTCCAATAATGCCTCAAAATATTCCAACAGTCAATCACTAGCAACTCATAGTATGAGCAAACAACAATCAATATGTAGCTAGAATCGGGAATAAAAAGTACAACCGCTTGCTAGGCATCAAGATCCTCAAACCAACCACTGTATCACAGCAAGATCAAAGGCATCTGATCCATTGCAAATATTCAAATATCACTGCAAAATCATGCATCAACCATGGACCATATTAGGCCCGAAGATGCATCCACCAGTAGTATGTCACTAGCATAGGATCACCCGGCTGAAGGAATATGTGGCAAGCTATCTCTATGAATGGAAAGGAAAGAATGCAAGACAATGGAATCAAAATGAAATGGAAGTAGACAATAGTATTGAACCAAAATACTCACATGTAGATAGCTTGATGTTGACTGCTGTAATAAAACTAGAAAGTACAATGCCTTTATAGAATAGGCACACACACTCTAGGTGTCACATGTATATGGGATAAGTCCCATAGTGACACATGGCACTCTAGGATATAAAGTAGTCTAGTACTACTCTAGAACACTAGAAAACACTCACTTTGGCTTCATGTTCCAACACCCCCCCATGAAGGCAAGGTGAGAGATTACTAGAATGGAGCCAAGAACAAGACATGACATGATGAATCTACTAATCTGTACATCCCAAATAGCTCAGAGGCTCAAAAGAGAAGCATGGCTACCTGACCCAACAAAACGGTCTAGGGAGTGCACCAACATCCTGGAACTCAGCCAGGCCTGATAACGAAATCCATCAATGCCAATAATAGGACTCTCATAGTACATCCCCCCCTGGCTTCATAACATGAAATGGTAGGAAGCCACACACAAATAAAGTAAAAGAGAATAACATCATTTTAGGAGGACTATCCAAGGCTGAGAACCTTTATTGATTCAACACACATGATTTATTTGCATTCATTTTAGGGGGACTCCCAAGGCAGAGTACTTTCGACACACTCAAAATACAAAGTCAAGATCATCCGGTGCATAGACCTCTTTATTAAGAGAGAGATCTTGGATGTGAGCAGTGAGAGCATGAATTGGAGTAGAGGTGTCTGCATCGTCTTCGTCTTCGTTGGATATAGTCCCAACCAAGTTGGCATGGTCTTTAGATTGTTGTTTGGCCAGCTTTTGGAAGCAACGATCTTCGGTGTGACCAAGCTTTCCACAGTAAGTGCACTTGAAAGGTTTGAAGTTACCTTTCCCTTTAGGAAACCTCCCTTTAGAAAATAGTGCATTGGTGTCAAAAGTATCACTATGTTTTCTTTCATGATCAAGAAGCATAGCAACCATGTCATGGTAGCTCATGCTTGCCACTCTTAATGCTGGTATGATCTCCCGATACTTAGGAATTTCTTCAATGCTCGTGAGGAGCACTGCAACCTGGTCATCATCCCCAACTGGGGCCTTCAACGTAGCAAGTTGAGTGATGAGAGACTCCATATGATTCAGATGGGTGAGAAGAGAGTCCTCATGCTTCATCTGGAGTTTGAAGAATTCTTGATGGAGAAAGACCTTAGAATTGATTACCTTATTACCAAAGAGACCTTCAAACTTCTCCCATAATTCTTGAGCAGTGGAATCAAAGTCGAAATGATGAATAACTTCATCACCCAAACCTAAACCAATGAGAGAAAGGGCTTTGTCGTTTAAATTCTCCCAGTGTAGAATTTTCTTCTCATCTGATTGTGGCTTTTTATCCTTGCCACAAACAACATTCCACACCCCGTCTTTCATAAGGATAAGATGCAACTTTGTTTGCCATGTCGGAAAGTTCTTACCCGTGAACTTTTCAATAAAGGCACTTAACTTCGAGGACTCCATGGCAATCAACTTGCAAGTAGCAAATTCAGAGGTGGAACCTTGTGAACGTCAATACCTCATGTAGGTAATGAAGCAGGGAGCCACGAGCTAGATCCAGGGGCAGCCACGAATTGGAGCAAGGTAATCCATGAACGAAGAAGACATCACGGGCAGTTGGAGTAGATGCAGCAGGGCAGCGGCATAGGAGAGTTAAACTGCATGTTGTTATGCAGCCAAGAGATGTGCCACAAGGAGGAAGAACACGATGCTCGATGAAGACAGCAGGTGCGTGTAGGAAATGGGTAGTATTCAGCAGCTTCTCCACGCAGATAGTAAAACAGCTGCAGCTTCTTCTCGTAGGCAGCTTCTCCACGATAAAATTCAGCAGCTGGAAATTGTGAAGATGATCGTGCTGAGGATGGGTAGCATTTGTGCTCATTGAAGAGCTTCTCCACGCAGCAAGGTGCACGCATGAAATAGGCAAAATTCAGCAGCTGCTCCAAACGATCTGCTGCAGCAGGAAATGGTGAGCTCACGATATGGAGATGAAGGTGGACAGTGATGCATGCTTGAGCTGCTGATCAATGGCAGCAAGTTCCATGGAAGCTGGGAGGCAAGTAGGAAGAAGGAGACGATGATGAGGTTAAGGAAAGGGAGCATCTCTCTTGCACTTAGAGAAAGAGAGAGAGGGCGTGGCTTCCTTTTCTGGCCTCCCTCTCCTCAATCTCTAAGAGCAATGTGGCTCTGATACCACATGAAGGAACATGTGGCAAGCTATCTCTATGAATGGAAAGGAAAGAATGCAAGACAATGGAAATAAAATGAAATGGAAGTAGACAATAGTATTGAACCAAAATACTCACATGTAGATAGCTTGATGTTGACTGCTGTAACAAAACTAGAAAGTACAATGCCTTTATAGAATAGGCACACACACTCTAGGTGTCACATGTATATGGGATAAGTCCCATAGTGACACATGGCACTCTAGGATATAAAGTAGTCTAGTACTACTCTAGAACACTAGAAAACACTCACTTTGGCTTCATGTTCCAACACCGGCAATATGACAACAGATAAGCATAACCTCATGTATAGTAAGGCATCAACCACTGTCTCTGTAAGTGTATGTACCTGCAAGAAAACCTATCCCTAGGCACAAGTCTACCACCCCTATAGCGGTGGCCTATGCCGATCCTTGCAGTAAAATGAATAAGAAAAACGAGTGTAGTGTAGAGAAACAAGGCACCTATATTTCTTTTTCAACTATAAGTGGCAACCAATCTCTTGAGAACCTTCAAGAGGTCTAGATAAGGAGCTCTTGATAAGGTGGTGTGTAAAGACAGTAGTGTTGCACCATCCTTAACACCCCCTCTTAAATTGCATTAGGTAAGTAGAGAATGGATGTACAAGATCTTTTGTGTTTTGTTTGGTGCATATGATAGCATCCAAAACTAAAAAAGAAAAAGAAAGAATGAGAGTAGTATGTGCATGTGTGAGTACAGTGACTATGATGTGCAGTTCCCCCTCTTAAGTTATGGATCATCCTTCACCTTTGGAAATAAGACCCAAAAGATAGGCCAAAGGGAAGAGGAAGAAAATAAGCAGAAAGTAAAGTCCACCTGGATCAAAGACTGGTCAACTGAAAGATGACTCCGTGAAGAAAGGTGTGTATGGCTGCATGCACATGTCATAAGTCACTGTGGACTATGCAGATGCTTTGTAGAACAGGCATCCAAATGTGAAGCTAGTCGATGTAGTCATGAAGACGTGGTCCTATAGGTTAAGACATACAAGAGTGTCATCAACCTAAAATAACTAGCAGCACTGTTGAAAGTATGCTACAGTAGAACCATAATCTCTGTCAAATGATGCGGGCTCAAAGAAGACCACATAGTCGGTGTGGATAGAGTGATCCACAGGCAGCATAAATTAGGCTCCAAAGATGCGGGAATGATACACTGCTCTGGTGAAGAAGAGGCCCCGTAAAACTGACAAGGTATTGCAACCTGTCAAACCTGTATGCTAAACTATCATGAGCTAAAAGTCGTTTGATATATGCAAGGCTAAATATCTATCGGCATGGGATGTAGCATCTGTCATTGGCTCATTGAGAAAGATCTGACGATATAAAGGCCTAGAAGCATGAAATACAACTAAAAAATCAAAAGATATCCTTGAGGCACAGGAGGTGCCGAATGTTGATGTCGAGACTAATTTGAAGTCGGGACGAGCATTTTCTGAGCGAAATCTTCCGAGCGTCCGAGCGAAGGAAAAAAAAAGCTTCCAACTATGCATAAATATGGCAAAAATCGATCAGAAGAAAACATAGTTTCACTTAGAAATATGCAAAGTATTATAGCAATGCCTATTTTATACAAAAATCTTTAGGTGAATCTGTAGGAATGGTGAGAGCATAATGGGATGGCTTTTGAAGAAACCCACATGTAGAGTAGACTTCTCTATGAAAATTCCCTTATGATCCTTCTTACAACTTTTACTTAATAGGGGGTGACATTGAAAACCCTCTCTTAAGCTATCTTCATGAAAGAGTTTCTTCAAAGAAAACTCATTGAAGCAAGCCATCCAGGTAGTTTCGCCAGCGAAACCCCTTTGAAGCAAGTCTCCCAAGGTAGTTTCGCTGGCGAAACTACCTTGGACAGCACTTTTAAAAGTGACATAACTTTCATATCCAATGTCCAAATATAGTCATTCAACCACTCAAATTGATCGAAACACCCCATTTGAGCACATCTATGAAGTTATATTTTGGAAAATCTTCCATATATAGTATTAAATATTACATGTATTTTATGAGAGTGATATATAAGCCCAAGTTAATACTTATTTATAGTAATTTAAACTTCTTTAGAAACATGTCCATAAATATGCTATAAAAACACTAAAAAGATATTGCCATATAATATAAATGTGTTAATAAGTAATTATATATGCATAGTATTATTACATTGAGAGTGATTATGAGGAATGTTTCTTAAAGGAATCAACACTTTTTTAAGGTAATAACAGGGGTACAAAGGGATGTCTCTAAATAAGAAAATTATGTTGTGTAAAAATGAATGAGTGACTAGTCTGTATATTTTTATGATAAAGGGATCTAGTTCTAGTGAAAATAAAAGTGTAAAAACCATGTTTCCTAAAGAAAAACATTTTTAAAAATCTCTTGAAAAACACGCTCGGATAAACCTGCTCATAGGTTTTTGCTCGTAAAATTGACGCATCCATTTGAAGTCCTAGTTCCAACCACAAATCTGCATCAAGTATGGACTATATAGGACAACCATAAGTGCATGCTTAAACACTGATGCTCCCCAGGTTGAGCTATGGCTGAACCTGATGATGTCCACCACATTGGGGCAGAACTCCATTGATGCATAAATACCCTCATGCTAAGGAATGATCTACTGATCGAAGGTGGTGATAAATCCAAGGGTGGTGCAATGCAACATGAGTGAGCCGATGTTGGAATGCCCTGAAGACTGATCTGATGATCTGTACTGCTCATGGAATTTGTGTCCAAGGATGTAATATGCTCCGTATCAAACGTGAAAGCATCAATGATGGTTGGTGGAATGAAATCACCTAAAGACTAAATGCGATGTGGCATATATCTCCACATGCTGCTAGAGATGTGAGGGCATGCCAAGGACTTACTTGCTGATAGTTTGCATGATCATAAATGAACTCCTGCTATGTATCTACATCTGATGTGATAATAGATGGAGTTAGGTCCATGCATGAATGTGATGGCTATACATCACTAGAATCAAACTGTGCTAATGTAGATGGGATTGCCTTGTGCTGAGGGCTTAACGTCAAATGTGCCTCATGCTAAGGGCTTACCGTCAAAAGTGCCTCGTGTTGAGGGCTTATTGACAAATGTGCATGATCAAAATGTGTGGGCTGATCCATGCTTACATCTGCATCTAATCGCTCAAGACCAATGAGGCTTGAGTCATCGTCATAGATGGGTACATACCTTGTGGCAATGAATGGTTGAAGAAGGTTCTCTTTCTACTCATGGATCTCGTTTAGATGCATGACTGGCATATCATCAATTGTGTGATGTGGATAACTCCATGTTGGAGGTGGTCTAGTGCTCTTTGCAAGAGGCTTATGCATGTACCAACGAGAGTGTCTACTGTGATGCCAAAAATTGATATCTTTTATCTAGCATTGGTATTGCTTTTCTCTGTGTTTGATAAGAGTGTGAGTATCAAGTGATAGCCTAGTGGCTCTCACTTATTTCTATTTTCTAAAATATTATATGGGATTGAGAGGATGAGTGGAATGGATCATTGTAAATACCATTTGTATGAATGGTAAATACCTTGGTATGGGGTGAGAGTTATTTGTGTATGGGATATTATGGGGTTTTAGAAAATAGGAAGACTGAGTCATATAAAGAGTAGGTCTCATATCCATGTGTTCCAATAATGTAAGACAGATCACATGCCAAGCATGTGGAAGGCATGTGGGGGAGTGTGGAAGAGTGTGGAGTCAAGAGAAATCCTTCTAGAATTCCTATGTGCAATAAGGAGGATGTGGAGATTCGAAAAAGAGAGGGTCCCTATGGGCTCCATATAGGAAGACTCTTGACATTCTCAATATTTTAAGAGTCTTGAGCATCTTTCGATGGGACACATGTCAAGAGTAGCCAAAAAAGACATGGATGGTGACATACGAGCTTATGCGATTGATGGGGAAAGGAATCTACGGGCAACAATTGTAAATGGGTGAAGGAGAGTGACAAGATCTCTATAAAAGGAGTCCTCCTCTCCGTTGTTCAACATCTCTTCCACCATTAGGCCTCATGCTATTGTAGCTCTAGTCCCCTCAAGCCTCTTCTATGAGCCTTCTCTCTCCCTCTTGTAGATATCCTCTTGTGTAGACTCTTCAGTCCATATCCCTCAAATCATTCTCTTTCTATGAGTAGTCTTGGAGCTCCCGCTCCCTCTTGTATTTATGAAACCTCTTCTTCTCCCTTGTGTTTGTAGTATTTTGAGTTGCATTTGATGGGAGTCTCACTCTATTGGTAATGAAGGTCACTTCAGGTTCTCTCTCCTCTTCCAAAGTCTCCAAAAGTGTTGTCTATTCGGCCGCTCATTGTGCATACATGGTTTATCCATTTCTTGAGCCACAAAGGAATCTCTTCCTTTCCTCCTAACAACCTCTATGGGACTTGTATCATTGATGAAGTCTAAGCATGGACGGAGTATTCTCCCAGGTCGGCATCGGTAGAAGGATACCCCTGCCAGTATTTTGCTCATAACTTTTTGCTCAGTGCTCCGATTTCGATGAAACCTCTACCAGAGAGAAGATCTCTTTAAGACACATCATTTTATGTATTTAGTTTATGTACCAAGTGTCAAACCAAAAATCTATGACTCTCTATGTGTGGCTATTTATTTTTAAGATAGTTTTTATCCCCTTCTAGTAAAATGTCCATAACTGTTCAACCGCTTCTCTATTTCTTACAAAACTGATATCAGTGTGAAGCCCATTTTAAGGTGCATCTATGACTCTCTATGTGTGACTATTTATTTTTAAGGTAGTTTTTACCCCCCTCTAGTAAAATGTCCATAACTGTTCAACCGCTTCTCTATTTCTTACAAAACTGATATCGGTGTGAAGCCCATTTTAAGGCGCATCTCTATATGAGACTCAATATTTGATATCATGTCTACTAGAAGTTATAGGCCTTTGTGTCTTATGATAGTTTGCAGAGTGTTTTGAGCTACTTGTAGAGGTATCTATGAAGGATGTGCAATGTTTCCCCGAAACCTACCCATCTGACCCAATCAGCCCCTTCAAACTTCTCGATATATATGAGTTCATGTCATATTGGGCCACAAGATCTTCTTTCAACAACGTATCACTCTTCTCTTTGGCATAGACCGACTTGGGGAGATTATGGCCTCCGCTGATCCTTTCCTTCTCCCTATGCTAGAGTCTCGCTAGAGTACAACATCACTTGGGATGTTTAAGTTTTATTACCCCCAATTTCATGTCACACTACCCATGAGAACACTATATGAGAGCTGCACCACTGGGGGCTTATGATCAAGCTGCCATCGCCGTTGGGGGCTTATGCTGAACGATCAAAACCAAGTCATGTGAGAACATGTGTATGCCAAAGATAAAGCTTGTAAAATGAATATAACTATGTGTTGAGAGTAGCCAAGAGGCTATACAAGGTTGATGGATATGTGTCGGGAGTAGCCAAGAGGCTATACAAGGCTAATGGATATGTGTAGGAACCAATGCCAGAAAAAAGAGTCAACAATGTGTGACTTTACATGGGCGGCATGTGTGTGCAATATGTGTGAAGCAATCCTAAGTCCGAGGAAGATGACTTTGCCAAGTGTCACACTGATGTGATGAACTGCCAAATGCCAAGCTACTGAGCTGGTGTCAGATGTGTAAGTGTGTATACTGATGACAGATCCGAAGGGACTGATGCCAATTGGAACTAATCGGGTGATAGGACAATGGCTTACTTGGCTTGGTAGAGTTGAATCTCCTATATGTCTATGCTATTCTATAGCTAGACTACATGTTGAAGCACAAAATGCAACAAAAGAATTTTATCTTAATTCATTATATGTGCTAGGTATGCTGCAATGGATCATGAGGTGGATCCAATGAAGAATTTTTAATGTTTCTAACCTATTGAAAAGTCAGATTGCATATTTCAGATGCTTACCACACACAACATGATCTGGCAATAATTTTTGCTTTTTGGATCACCTCCAAATTCCACCTGGCTCAAAAGCTATGACTTTTGGAAGAATGGCCAAACTTTGATCCCAAGAGGGTGATCAAAATGATGATGTGGATGGAGGGTGATGTGGCATGAGAGGTCACATGCTGATTACAACTATGCATGTGTGGCACTGTGTGTTGAGGTGGCACATGGTGACATGGTACTGTGTGTTCACATGCAGAGGTTGGGTGTGCGTGTGGAGAGGCAAGTGTGCCTAGAAGGGGCTCTACCACATGCATTGATGAGGTGGCTTTGCCATGTGTCATGATGATGTGGTAGTTGGAAGCCACTAGTGATGTGGCAAAAGTGCTGACATGGCACTTGTTGATGTGAGCTGACGATGTGGCATGAAGAGCGAGCCTGATGATGTGGCTGCTTAGCTAGAGGTATGACATGGCAAGGATGCCAAGTTTGATGATATGGAGTGTCACGTGTACTACAGACATGGCAGTATCCTATAGATGATGATGTGGCCCTTAGTGCTTATGTGGCATTAGGCTGGATTTGGACACATGTCAAAATTTTGACTATACCTTATCCTCACTCTACCTTGCTCACTAGATTTCCACGTGGCAAGTTATAGGCCAACACTCTAGGAGATAGGGTGAGGTGACGTGGTTGATAGAATCTTTGAGATTTTGTCAAAACCTCTTAGATTCCATCCACGAAATTCATTGCAAAGGCGAGCCGTTGTCGTGCCATGGGCGTTGAGAGCTGCTCATTGATGGAGAAGCTACTACATTGAAGTTATTTGATGAAGGTGTATCCATACGTATAATGATTGGCCTTCTATGTGTTTTGCACTTGGGCATCGTTGGTGAGAGTAGAGCCATCCATTGCTCCTTGAAGGAGTTGCCGTTAAGGTTGCTACATTGCTTGGCCGTGTTGCCTTGCTCGTGCTATAGTGGGAGTTGGGAGGATTCGAGGTTGGAGCTACTGTGGTGTGTTGAAGCTTTGACGATAGCTGGTGCTACTACGTAGAAAGGTCGTTGTGCGGCGTTGTTGGAACCATTGGCATCTCTGCTTGTGGCCTGAGTGCTACTAGTGTTGGCTATGGCGAACATTGCTCGTGGTGTTACTGACATTGATGGTGAAGCTTTAGCGCTGCTGCTGTGCCTACGCTGTGATGAGTCGAAGCCTTTGGGCTGCGTTGTAGAAGCCGACTGGACGTGCTACTATAGGGCTTTAAAGAATCTGCTAAGCTACACTTGGAGTCGAGGTTGGCCGTTGGACTTAGTCGCTCTATGGAGTTGTGGCCTTAGTTATTTTTGAGAGGCGTGGGCTTGTTGTCACTGGAGTGCATGGGGGCTTGAAGCTTATTGGTGCTATGAGGGCAGCTCTTATTGAAGTCATCGAAGGGAGACACCTTGTTGATTAAGCCTTCAGGGTCGCTAGAGCGCTCTAGAGATTGCCGGAGCTTGTAGATGTGCAGCTACTAGAAGGAGCTCTATGATGAAAGCTAGAGAAGGAACGGAGATGCCTCAAAGGGAGGGTTTATTGCCTCGGTGGAGCCACGGCTTGCGTGCCTTGATGGAACAAGGGCTTTCACTCTCTCAAATGGAAAACTCTCTCATTGGAGGATGCCTCAACGAAGGAGGGCTTGACAGTCATGAAGGAAGTGGAAGCACCATCGACTCTGATACCATGATAAAGTAGGGAGAGAGAGAGAGAGAGAGAGAGAGAGAGAGAGAGAGAGAGAGACTTAGAGGAGTGCACATATATAGCTACATGTAGACTATGTTGTGTTGAACATAAACATGAATATGTGTGTGTGTGTGTGTGTGTACCCCTTAGGGTTAGGATTTACCCCTATGCCCTATAGGTTTTACATCATCCTTAACAGTTTGGTTAGTGAAGCTTAGTGCTTGTTTGAGTCGCCGCCTATGTGGAGGTAGTAGGGGTGCTTGTTTGTTATTACCCCCCATGGGGGTCGTGGAGTCGGGTCGTTGAAGTCAGGTTGCTGTCGACTGGAGCTTTGGCACTATGCTTGGTGTAGACTATTGTTGGAGCAATTGTTTAGGATGCCTGGGGCATCAACTCCCTTTAGTAAGAATAATTATGAAAATTTTGAGTATGAGATGGATTTAATAATATGCCATGACTAAAAGTTAGTCAAATTGGCATGATTATGTTCTACACTAAAAGAGCTTCAAATATATCTTTTAACCTTGAAATTTGGGTAACACATAAAAAAGTTACCTTTAAAAACTCCATATGCATGTAGAAACATCACCCTAAAAAAACCCCGCGATATGGGTGAGGCACTATGCAGAGTGCTTCATACCGCACGGTGTGATATTACACCGCACGGTATGAGAAGGGATATACCGTACGGTAACCAGTTAAACCGTGCGGTATGTTCCCGATCGACATTTCACCCTTGATGGTTGGAAAAAGATGCATCTTTGTGTGTTTAGGGTGTTAGGACACATTTTTTAAATCAAAAAGTACATATTTTATTTTTAAAAACGTACTTTTTAAATTTCTAGATTATGGCCCTCATTTTTCTCTAAAGATATTCAAATATGTCACACTCAATGATCTTGACCCAGCATGAATTCCATGCTCAGTTACCAAGATTACCACCCTAGTGTTCCTCTTTGGCAAGCCAAGCTCGAGCCACATCAAAGGCCAATGAAGTTTTCTTGTTTGTTGTGCCAGCTTCAACTTTGGCATGTTGAAGTGACCACCCAACTAGTTTGCACTAAACAGTAACAAATAGATCACAACTATGCATTGAGTTAACCCTTTCCTACATCTTTTCTATAGAAAGTAACAAACAAAATAGCGCTTCAAAAAATGTTTGGTTTTTAAATTAAGCAATAAACCTCATCATAATCCACAATATTTGAACAACATAAGAGGGTGTGTTATTGATTTATAGAATGTTGGGAAAATTAGAACTGTCTACAATACACACAATTAACTATCCAGGATACTAATGCAAGCGATGAGAGGAAAACTATAGCAATGTTATTTGAATGGCATGTCTCAAAGTCTCTCTCTCTATAAAATCTCGTGGAAGTTGCATTTCAAGATGTCCAACCGTTATCTCTTATGCCCATCTCGGACTAACTATTGGAGAGACTAGTCAATAATATAGACATCTAGAAACAATTAATATTTTCCCATAATCACCTTGATCATATTTAGACTAACTATAGGAAAGACTACTTAATAATACATATAGACATCCACAAACAAATAATATTTCCCCAATAGGCCTGCCTTGTAGATACTAGGTATAACTGGCACTGAGAGAACCTAGAGCTGGGAGATTCATGATATTGAGGAGGAGGTTTCTCTTGAGATTTTCCAATGATGCGAGCGAATCTGCATGGGGATTCATGATATTGAGGAGGAGGTGTCTCTTGAGATGAGGAGGTGTCTCTTGAGATTTTCCAATGATGTACATAGGTGGGAAAATGTGGGTCTAGACTTGGGATCATGTGACCGATAGCGAGCGACCAGGCGGACTAAATCAGGACACTTGCAGGGTGACAAGAGGTCATCAACACACCCTTTCTCTATACTCTCATAAAAGTCCTCCACATCTCTTTCCAAGAACCTCCCAGTTGCCACATTGAAACACGTTGTTCCAAAGCTGAAAACGTCTGCTGGCCTTGTGAACTCCTCCTTTAGGTTGCTCCCTTAGTCCCTAACCTCCACTCACCACTACCTTTCAGAGCTACTCTATCAACCTACATCATCTTTGCTCCACCTTCCCCTCCTCATGAGAAGGTCTCTCTCTCTCTCTCTCTCTCTCTCTCTCTCTCTCTCTCTCTCTCTCTCTCTCTCTCTCTCTCTCTCTCTCTCTCTCTATCTATCTATCTATCTATCTATCTCACTCTGTGTTGTTCCACTACAATGGCTCAAGTTCTCTTCTCTCCTAGATCTCTCGCCACCCTTTTCTCTCTACCTCTCTCTCAATTCCACTAACTACTTCATGATCCTCCCACCCTCCCTCTAGTCTCTATCCCTTCATGACCTTCACCCCCTCTGTGTAATAGTTGCTCCCCGCATCGGCGCTCCAGTGCATTATCCTCACCTCCCCTCTCCTCATGGTTGTCCCTTAACCCTCTCTTCACCTCCCCTCTCCTTGTGGCTTCTCCCTCCTTCCCTCTTCTTTACCCACCATCCCCCTTGCACCGTTGCTATCGACCTTCGTCTCCTTATTCTTGCAAGCTAGCCTCCTCACCTTCGCTCTACCTCACTTTGCCCCTCGCCTCTGCTCCCTACCAACTTTTTTCACCACTTTTTTCTTTCAGATGTCTTTCAACCCCCCTCAATTTTGTCTACCTCCCCTCCCCACTCCTTACAGTTGCTCCCTTAGTCCCTAACATCCACTCACCACTCCCTTTTTCCAGAGCTGCTTCCTCAACCTATATCATATTTGCTCCACCTTCCCCTCCCCTCTCCTTATGGTTGCTTCCCCTTGCTTCTGTCATCACTCACCTATTCCTCCACCCCTCCACAACTAACCTCTTTCCAACTGCTCCTTATAGATTCTACACACACACACATACACCTTTTGTTTGTGTGTATGTATGTGTGTGTGTGAGTGTCCTCTCTCTCTTTGCTATTCCTCCATCTTTCTCTGTCTCTCTTTGTTCTCTCTCTCTCTCTCTCTCTCTCTCTCTACATAAATACATACATACATACACACACACACACACATATATATATATGATATATATATAGATATATTATCATATATATTATATTATATAAAATATCTAATAAGTGTATATTATATATTATTTAATATTTATTATAATATAATAAATATATAATGCCTTGTTGTGCACTTCTCCCTCTCTCTCTCTCTCTCTCTCTATATATATATATATATATATATATATATAATTTATATTTGTATATATAAATAAATAAATAAATAAAATTTATATCTGTATATATATATTTGTACACACATATATATATGTATTCTGTATAAATAAATAAATCATATTTATATTTGTTTGTATAAATAAATATAAAGAAAGAAATAAAGAAATATAAACCAATCTCCTACCACGTGGCAATCTCTCTTCCTCTCTCTCTCTCTCTCTCTCTCTCTCTCTCTCTCTCTCTCTCTCTCTCTCTCTCCCCCTCCCTCCCTCCCTCCGTCCCTCCCTCCCTCTCTCACTCTCTCTCTCTCTCTCTCTCTTTCTCTCTCTCTCTCTCTCTTTCTCTCTCTCTCTCTCTCTATCTATATATATAAAATTTATTTTTGTACACACATATATATATGTATTATATATAAATAAATAAGTTATATCACTTAGACGAGTCACGACTTCTTTGCTACAGGCAGTCCGTGAAACAATTAATTAGTTGTAGAGGCAGGAGGGTGCAAATGCCAAATTAACCTAAGGCAATCGCGGTGAATAAGTATAAGCGCACACATGGAGAAGTTTCATATTTGCTGTCCTCAGCAAGGTTCGTAATGCATTTGAGTAACAAGAGGAGCTACTTTCTTGACTCTTCATCCCCGCCTCCTTCCATCCAAGTTCAAGACTCCAGCCTTCAAGCTATAGCTCTTTCCAAGCTCCTTCATCTTATCTTATCTTACTTCTTACTATTCTTTAATTCTTTAAGGAGAGGTTTCAAATGGAATATGCTGAGATATGCCACATGGAGGAAATCCAAGCTTCGGGAGCTTTGGGGAGCTGGGGGAGGTTCGGGTGAAGTAGGTGGAGGTTCAAAAGGGAGTGAGGGGACCTATCGTCGCACCACGTGCCATCCACACAAGTCTAATCACGCGCTTTGACATGCAATAGACTCTGACAGGCACCACGGGTAGCAAATTTATAGAGGTGGTGGCACATTAAAGCACAGAATAACCCAAGTAGCACTCGCACTCCCAGACATGTGACCGCCATTGACAGACTGCAAGAAGGTGGTGAGATTAACGCATAGACACACAGGTTGGCAGCAAGATTGATGCGCACAAGGAACACGTGGCCGCCACACCAACAAACTTCAAGAAGCCGACGAGAGGCTAACATGACACGTGGCATGAAGCAGACTACCACATGGAAAGTGGGACTGACGGGGCACTGGCGTGTGGGGCAAATGTCGTGCGGCACTGCCACGTGCATGACACACCATGTGGTGCAAAGACAAGATTGCGCTCTGACTCGCACATGTGCTGACACGTGGGTGGCATAGGGTTGACTTGGCAGAGGCCACGATGGACATGCATGAGAGAGAGAGACAGACAGACAAACAGAAACAAAGACAGAGACAAAGACAGAGATTAGAGAGAGAGAGAGAGAATATATATTATAATTATATATTGTATAATATATTGTACTATATACTATAATATATATATATATATATATATATTAAATAATATATTTTATAATAAATAATATATTATATTATATAATATATATAATATACTATATATATTGCATAATATGTTATATATATGTATTATATCTAATATATTATATGATATCTATTATATATTATATAATTTAATATATCTTTTATAATATATTACATTATATATATAATATAAATTGTATATTAAAATATAATATATAATTTGATATGTGTGTGTGTATATATATATATTACATAATATATAACATACTATATTTTAATATATTCTATATAAGACATATTCTATACACACACACACAAATAGAGAGAGAGACAGAGAGAGCGAGAGAGAGAGAGAGAGAGTATTATACACACACACACACACACACACACACACATATATATATAGAGAGAGAGAGATTATGTTATATACTATTATTATATAATATATTGTATTGTATAATATATATTCTACAATATACTACATATTATAATATATTTCTAGTAATTATATCACGTAGAGCACGGAGAGGGGAGAGAGAGAGAGAGAGAAGGGGAGGGGAGAGAGAGTATATTATGTAATATATTGTTAAATATATTGTATTATATAATATATATTATAGTATATAATATATTATATAGATACTAATTATATAATGTAGAGAGAGGAGAGGGGAGACCCCCCCCCTCTCCCAACACACACACACATAGTTTATTTAGTGGGGAGGGGGATTTTTCATGCGAATGCTTTGCCACTCATTTAGCTATAAACTGAGCATAGGTCCAAGCCAAGTAGTTCCTATGGTGGAGGGGGTCTTGAAACTTAAAATTTAATTTCTTGAAATTTAATAGTTGTAAGATCCCACCTTGAGACCCAGCGGAGCGGGTCTCTAACCTGTCATAGATGGGTCATGTTACTCGTCCTCGTTGGGTGATAACTCCTACTTCTCGAAACCTCACGCTCCTAGCCTTCTTCTTATTGCTCACATTCTCGACCACTTTTGCTCCCCGATCTGCTCCCCTTTATATCTCTCTTCCTTCATATCCTGCCCTTCACTCCCTCGCTCATTTCTATGTCCCTATGCTGCGGCCTGCCTACCAGCAGCTTCGGTTTGCTACTAGATTTGCAAGATTTCATTCTACCTTGTACTCGTCGGGACACTACTACGCAATGTATAGAGGCCCTACAACTAGTTGAGAAATTCCATTGCCGCCTCTGTAGCTCTCTGTCACCCCACGAAGGACTCATAAAAACACAATGCTGCGAAAAGACTCCTCCTTGCCTAGCTTAATGAATGCCATTGGCAAACATGCAAACGTTGCAACAAGCCATTGTATCCTAGATGCTTGAGGGAGGGGAGGCAAAGAGAGCATTGAGGGAGAGAGACGGCTAAGTGGAGGGAGACTTGAGGGAGAGAGACAGCTGAGTGGAGGGGAGAGGCCGAGCGAGGTAGGGTGGAGGGAAGCTGAGTAAGGCTGAGAGATAGCTGAGTAGAGGGGATGGAGAAGCAGGGCAAGGAAGGAGAGGGGGAGGGCACAGGCGAAGGGGAGAGACAGGGCAGTGGAGGAGAGGCGAAGGGAGGCGAAGGGAGAGGCAGAGTTGCGAAGGTAAGTGAGTCGATTAATTTGGCTTTACATTATTTAGATTCATGCTTACATAGCTTAAGTTAATGTGACAACCTGGTCTAATTGATTAATTGAAAATTAGCTAGAAGCGATTAGGAGACATGCATGTAAGTCTACCTTCCCACCTATACAACCATATATTTACGTGCATACATAACTCAAGGTTAAATGTTGGACGTTGATACAATAGCTCTGCTATGTATAATGTAATCCGGAATCCCGTGGTAGAAAGTTCGCACACCAGTACAAGATATTCAAAAACTGATTGGTCTGATACTAAACCACATTCTTTAGATGATACAAGGAATTTGTCAAGGTTAAATTCTCTGGGATGCATTGGGTTGTCTTCCGCATACACAACTATAATTGAAGGTTTTTTCAACCTTGAACTTTAAATTTAGATGTCTCCATTCTACATTGTCTCGGGCCACCACTTTCTAGCTCCGCAAAATGCCGATTACGAAGGACTCTTTCACACACCTTCCTAGACTGAAAGTCCTAAGGTCCATTCTATAGAACTTTGCCGCTACCAATCTTGGATTGATGCAAATGGCCGATTTGCCGTTGAAGGCCCATCCTGTTAGCCATAGAGGCCTACCCAAAGAATCATATCCATATAATGAGCGCAGATTGCAGCGCTTTGACTTATTCTTCCATATGGTAAGCAACTTTGCCAATAGCTCTGACTGCGGGGATCTTAATGGGCAATTCTGACAGCACTACATCTTGCCATGGGACTTCAATCCCTTTTGGTGCATTTAAGCATGCTAACTTCCTAGCAATTATACCCCATGTCTGCTCATAGCCCATATGCATCAGCCATTTAGTGCAAAGCATGTCGTTTTTTTCTTTCATCCTAAGTAAGCATGTACCACCTCTTTCCTTAGGCATAGTTAACAACTCCCAACTACAGGAGTGCCACCTGCCCTCCCATATGAAATCAACAATACATATATTGACCTTCTTAAGAGAAAGACCAACAAATGGAAGCAGTGATAGCATGTAAACTAACGCCGACTCCATAACATGCTTGGCAACAATGACCCTCGCTGCAATGATAGCATTTTGCCAGACCATCTATCGAACTTACCTTTGATTTTCTGAAATGCCCACTCAAATTTGCTCTTCATGGATACCCCCACCCCTAGAGGACAACCTAAATATCTGATTATCTGCCCCTTGAATTGAAAGTTGGATGTCCAGATGAGATTGTTGGACCCCAAGATGTCTTAATTGATGCGGAAGTAGATCAACAAGTTATATGAACTTCAACAGGAGATCCTTCATGCAAGGAAGCAAATATCATCCGAGGACATGGTCATAACTCTATTTTCCCAGTTATCCTCTTAGTATGGTTCTTTCTATTTGTCCTTGATAAGAAGTGGAAGGATGAATGCATTGAATTGGGAGAAATTGGTCCCAATGGTGCTTGACTAGGAGGAGACATTTGTAGATCGTACCCACGAGAGTCAACCTCAGGCTTTGGTAGCTAAGTAGAAAGGACAGAAGCAATTGATAGTTGAAGAATGGGAAGCACTCAGTGCGACATGTACATGTAACTAATGTGGCCAGAAAGTTCATTATTGGTGGTAGTGTCTTCAAAGAATGTCTTCAAAGAAACATTGAGGGGTCCGGTAACCACAATGTCATTATTAGACACGTGGCAGGATGCATTGCCAATATACTTTTTGGATCTAGACAGAGGATTGCTTGCTTTTTTGTGGTAGTGGTACCTGCCACAAAGGTGCAATGGCGATAAAGTCTCTGAACGAGGCAAGATTTTAAGTAGGACCTTGAGCAACAAGGAGTTGTTTCTGCTGACTTAGGTGGCAGTATGTTACGTGTATGTATTTTGTTTGGATGTTATAATCTAGCATATCTAGAGGGGGTCTCCTAGTTTTCTGTTGCAACTATTGTCTGATGCACTGCTAGAGATTTGTATGGGTGAGAAGATTTCTAGAGTCATGACTAGTGTAACATCAACTGTGTGATGTGGATAATTCCATGCTAGACATGATCAGGTGCTCTATGCAAGATGCTTACCCATGTACCGGGGCGAGAGTGTCTACCCATAAGAACACTATATGAGAGCTACCACTGGGGTCTTATGCTCGAGCTACCGCTGGGGGCTTACGCTAAACCTATCAATGTGTGAGTTAAGTCTTGTGATGGAAGAATAACTGTGTGCCAAGGATCAAGCCTATGGTAAAGTGATGACAACTGTGTGTCGGGAGTAGCCAAGAGGCTGTTCAAGGCTGATGTGTATGTGTGTAGGAACCAATGCCAAAACAAATAGTCAACAATGTGTGACTTTACATGGGGTGGCATATGTGTGTGCAAGGTGAATGCAACAATCCGAATTCTGAGAGGAAGATCACTTTGACAAGTGTCACACTGAAGTATTGAACTGTTGAATGCTAAGAGAACTAACCGATGCCAGATGTGTGAATGTATATACCGATGATAGAACCAAAGGGACTGACACCCATGGGAACTAATCAGTGATATGGCAATGGCTTACTTGGCTTGGTGAAGTTTAATCTCTTCTAAGAATGTGCTAGTCTATAGTTAGACTACACGTCGAAGCACAAAATGCAACAAATGAATTTTATCTTGATTCATTTTATGTGTTGGGTATGTTGCAATGGATCAGGAGGTGGTTTCAATGAAGGGGATTGCATGTTGCTAACATGTGCATAATTTAGAGTGCAAATCTCGATTTGATCATCATTTTTGCTTTTACAGCTCCTCTGAATTCCACCTGGATCAAAAGCTATGCGTCTTGGAAGAATGGCCAAACTTTGATCCCCAAAAGGTTGATGTGGATGGAGGGTGATGTGGTAGTGTGACATGGCATTGGTCACGTGCTACTTACAAAACTGTGCCTATGTGGCACTATGTAATGACATGGCATGATGTGGTAGTGTCAAAGAAGATAGCATAGCAAAAGCAGGAACACCCAGGTATGAGGAAGAACACCAGGAAACACACAGTCCATTCCATACTAGAAGGAAAAAGACAGTACATCAACCAAGTGAACGCACTAAAAAGAACTAAAACTACAAGATAAGACCTAACTGGACAAATAAGAACTAACCATGGGTATGAACCATGGTCTGACTACTACTAACTACTAACACACCAATCATAGTGCCGATAGGCATATCCAGCTATCCGTAACATATCTGTGGGATAGCATACCCGAGCTTGTCTTCCAACACTCCCCCTCAAGCTCAAGTAGGGAAGAGTAAGACACCAAGAAGCTCTCGAAAGCATGTGAACTTATCTTTACCCAAGGAGTTGGTAAAGATATCTGCAACCTGATCTTCAGAATGAGGTCAACTTGCATCATTAACACCATCTCTCTGATGAAATGGTAGTGTACCTCAATATGCTTTGTTCTAGCATGATATACAGGATTACTTGCAAACTGGACTCTACTCATGTTATCACAGTAAAGTTTGATTGGCTTATCCACATGCAATCCCAAATCTTGCAACAACTTCTGAAGCCAATCAATCTCACATGCAGCCAATACTGCACCTCTATACTTAGCTTTTGTACTAGACAATGCCACTATGGGTTGCTTTTTGCTACTCCAGCTAACCATGGCACTTCCAAGGCTGAATGCATAGCCACTAGTGGATCTCCTGTCATATGCACATCCTGCCCAATCTGCATCTGTGTATCCAGCAACTCTATTTCCTTGCCATATGCATAAAAGGGCTCATGGTCATATGTAGCCTTGACATACCACATAATCCTCCTCATTGCATCCAAGTGAGGCTTCCGTGGCTTCTGCATAAATTGACTAATGAGTCCCACAGCATATGCCAAATCAGGCCTAGTGATAGTCAAATATATCAAGCTGCCAACCATCTACCTGTACATGGTAATGTCCTCAATCTCAGCTCCAAAATCAGCCATAATCTTCAAGTTTTGCTCCAAAGGTGTATCCATTGGTTTGCATTCCTTCATGCCAAACCTCTCTAACATATTCAGGGCATACTGCCTCTGCATAAGCCAAATGCCATCAGGTGTTCTCAACACCTCTATGCCAAGAAAAAAATTCAAATCTCCCAAATCCTTCATGTCAAACTCCATTTTCAGCATGCTCTTAATTCCAACAATCCCATCATCATCACTTCTAGTCAGAATCAAATCATCAACATATATAACAATCACAACATAACCGGCACCTGACTTCTTCACAAACAATGAGTGATCAACCCTACCAACCATAAAAGCAAGACTTTGCAAGTAGTAACTGATCCTCTCATTCCAAGATCATGGAGCTTGCTTTAGCCCCCATACAAGGCTTTCTTCAATCTGCAACATGTTGCGGAAAATCAGGATGGACATATCCTTCTGGCTGTGACATGTATACCTCTTCCTACAAATCACCATTGAGAAAGGCATTCTTAACATCCATTTGCTGTAATTTCCATCCTTTTGCAGTAGCTAAAGCAATTACCATCCTCACAGTAGCCATCTTTGCAACTGGGCTAAAGGTTTCCTCATAATCCAAACCATACTTCTGTGCATAACCCTTTGCAACCAGCCTTGCCTTATACCTTTCTACTGGTCCATCAGACTTGCATTTCACTTTGTATACCCATTTACATACAATGGGTGTCTTTCTTGCAGGAAGCTCAACCAAAACCCAAGTCTGATTCAAGGCAAGGGCATCCATTTCTTCATCCATGGCTATCCCCGCCATTGCTCATCATGCACAGCATCATTGAATCTAGATGGCTCTGTATGTCCCACAACTTTTGCCATGTATGCACAGTGTTTTGCCACAAACCCAGTGTATGGCAACCTGTCAATAGGGTATCTTACCCTTTGAGATCTTCTCACAGAATTTCTAGACATTGACTTTTTCAGCTTCTCCTCTCTCATGAGGAGGCACATACCTGGTGTGGAAATAGAAGGAATGCCCAATTCACTATCCAAACTGTCGTTACCAGAAGAATTAGATGGTCCAGGGGGCATATCAACCTCAATCTCAGGCACTGAAACAATCTCATTCACCTTGTTCTTCCCTTTATCTCTCCCCGTCACTGACATAGAGGTGTCAGTGGTGGAAGAACGCAACCTGCCTGACCAAGGACTCACAGTGGAATTACCACTGGCTGTAGGTCCTAACATAGAAGTAGTATGTAGCTGATTTTTATCATTCAACTGAGCATCCAAGGCTTGATGTAATACCACTATATCAGGTTTTCCATATCAAGATCCCATCTCGTCAAAAATAACATCACAACTGATCAAAGTCTTCCTAGTAGAGGGATTGTAACACTTATAGCCTTTTTGGTCTTGAGCATAGCCTATAAACACACATTTTTCAGCCTTCGGATCTAGTTTTCTCCTCTTCTCATTCGGTATATGCACATATGCCAAGCTACCAAACACTTTTAAATGACTGACATCAGGCTTCTGTCGATATAATTTCTCATATGGTGTGAGCATATGAATGCCAGCAATAGGAGTGCGATTCAACACATACACTGCAGTTGCAAGTGCTTCTGCCCAATAATAATCAGGTAAGTCCTTTTCATTCAACATGGCTCTACCAGACGAACCAATAACCCCATTCTTACGTTCAGCCAGTCCATTCTGTTGTGGTATATATGGGCATGTAAGCTCTCGTCTAATCCCATGATAGGCCAAGAAGTCATCAAATTCATTTGATAGATATTAACCTCCATTATCTGATCTCAAGCATGTGATATATGACCCAAACTCCTTTTTAATATGTTGCTTGAAATGCTTGAAGGTAGGTAGGACCTCATCCTTATGTTTCAAAAAATACAGCCATGTATACCGGCTGAAATCATCAATAAATGTGACATAATATGATGAACCTCCCATCGAGGTAGTCTGAGCTAGACCTCAGACATCAGTGTGAATTAATTGCAAGGGTCTATTACTTTCCCGCATATGCCTAGTAAATGGCAACTTGGATTGCTTCCCAAATTGGCATGCAGGACATACATGCTCCAAAGCATTATACTTAAACTTTGGTAGGCCAACAACAATGCCTTTATGCTGCATATTTTTCAGCTTCTGAATATTAATATGACCAATGTGTTTGTGCCAAATTTCCAAGTCCTGAACAGCACCCGTACCATGGGTGAACATGGCAGCCTTCAATTCCGATATGCCTGCATCTAAAATGAACATTCTTCCTTGTCTTTTCCCTTTTGCAATAAGTTTACAGCCATTATCAAATTCTTCAATGAAACAGCCATGCTTATTAACCGCACTTGCAAGTTTTGCTCAGCCATTTGCCCAACAGACAACAAATTCTTCATGATAAAAGGCACATGCAACACATCAGTCAATTTCTTAGTCTAGCCATCATGCATAGCCAAAGGTACAACACCCGTATGAGTAATGTCATGCTAAGTATCATCACTAGTGCAAACAGATCCATGCAATCCAGGAGTCATTTGTGTAAACCACTCACCGTGTGGTGTCATATGGTTAGATGCTCCTAAATCTATGTACCACACATCCTCAAAGCCACCATCAGTAGTCTTATGATCTTGTACAGACATCATAGCAAACAACTGGTCGGCGAGTGTGTCATGTGTATGACTTGAAAAAGTGAAATGACCTTGCTGTTTTACCCTTCGTCTTTGATTCGCTTGCTTCTTGAAGCAATCCCTAGCAATATGGTCAATCTTCCCATAGTAATGGCATACCTTATCCTTATTGGGATGATCCACATGGTGAGGTGGCTACCAAGCCTCTCTACCTCGTGATCTAAATCTTTCCCTGCCTCAGAGAGATCCTCCTCCTCTATGAGGCTGATTTTGATTGCTCCAATTATGGGATTGAGCCTGTGATGTATATCTGACATCACCTCTACCATGAGAGGCACTCTTGCCTCTACCACCTCTACCTCTCTAATTAGAGTAAAAAACATCTCTATTTTTGGAGCTACTAGCACCAGTATTCAGCCCAAGCTTCACTTCTTCATGTATCAAAAGAGCAACCAGTTCATTGAAATCCGGCATATCTGGCCTCACCAAAATGGAAGTGTCAAAAGACTTATATTTAGGACGAAGTCCATTCAAAGTGACTGCAACCATGTCATCATCATCCACAAAAGCATCAATAGAAGCTAATTGGTTAGCTATGGTTTTGATTTCAATCATGTACTCCTGTATCGTTCTACCTCGCCTTGACATATTGTTGAACTTTTGCTTCAGCTGAATTTTCCTGGCACTTGTAGTTGTGCCATAATATCTTGTCAAGATATCCCATGCATTCTTGGGAGACTTGCAGTTCATAATTTGCATAACCATGGCATCTGAAATAGATATTGAAAACCAGTGAAGCACCCTCCGTGCTCTTTCTAGCCAAGCTTTATGATTCTTAACTTGTTCTGCAGTAGCATTTCTTTCTGGCAAATTAGACTCTTTCTCATTACCTATAACCAAATCCCAAGAGCCTTTTCCAATCATAAAATTCTCCATTTTAAATTTCCAAATGGGATAGTTATGGTAATCTAATTTCTCACCAATAATCTGGATGATATTATCAGACCCACTTGCATTTGCCATAATTACAAAAAAATAGATTCCTGCAACTTTTTACTGTTTTGGACTGTCAATATCTTTCACACCTTAGCTTGAATGCAAATACTATCAAAAGCAAAAATGTAGCTAATGCATGGCTCTACAAACTTCCAATTCAGTACAAATACAAATTCCTTAAGGTTTTTCTGATATTTGCTGCTGAAGACAGCCACCTACACACTTTTGACTGCAGTCCAAGAACTTCTAGTTACCACTGCACAACTGATCAACTGGAATCAAAATGGCACTTTGCTCCTTTCAGTGGCAATGCAAAGAAATGCACCAACCAATAATGACAATCAAGGTGTCCAATAATGCCTCAAAATATTCCAACAGTCAATCACTAGCAGCTCATAGCATGAGCAAACAACAATCAATATGTAGTCAGAATCGAGCATAAAAAGTACAACCGCTTGCTAGGCATCAAGATCCTCAAACCAACCACTGTATCATTTTACTGAAAGGATCGGCATAGACCACCCCTATAGCGGTGGTCTATGCCGATCCTTGCAGTAAAATGAATAAGAAAAACGAGTGTAGTGTAGAGAAACAAGGCACCTGTATTTCTTTTTCAACTATAAGTGGCAACCAATCTCTTGAGAACTTTCAAGAGGTCTTCTTCCCTCAGCCTCCAAGCTTTGATAGATAGTCTTCAACAGACTTGAGCAGATGTAACTTCCACAGGTTCAATATGCCAGATTTCTTCACAGGAATTTTAAAATGGCAATTTGGGGATGTAAATGATTGAATTCGGCCAAAAAACAGCAAGCCCAGGTCAATTGACCTTAAATTACTCAGAGCGGCAAAATTGACTAATATAGAGTATTTGTTTGCAAAATTTTGACATCGTGACCAAAAGTTGGCTGTAGAAGAGAGGACAAGCCAGGAATTCGTCAACATAGGCTTAGCACGTCTCTCTTATCATAAAAAACGACCAGGGTTCTGCCTCAACACACCACTCTACCCCAGCAGCTCACCTATAAGCATTGAAGTGCTCTGATACCATGTCAAAGAAGATATCGTAGAAGAAGCGGGAACACCCAGGTATGAGGAAGAACACTAGGAGGGCAAATAGCCTCCAATACACAGTCTATTCCATACTAGAAGGAAAAAGACAGTACATCAACCAAGTGAACACACTAAAAAGAACTAAAACCACAAGATAATACCTAACTGGACTGATAAGAACTAACCATGGGTATGAACCATGGTCTGACTATTACTAGTCTTCCAACAGGCATTCCAACAGGCAGTGTTGAGGTGTCCCTTGCTGATGTGATAGGATGACATGTGGGTATTGACAGGGCACCTGAGGTGGACTAGCCTGATGATGAGGACTAGACTACTTGGCTAATGATGTGGTAATTATGTGATGTAGCACTTGTAGTGATGTGGCACTATGAGCAACTGATGATGCGGCAGTAGGTTGGGCTACTAACATGGTGCTCTAGATAAGGTGGTGTGTAAAGACGGTAGTGTTGCTTATGTGGCAAACATGCTGATGTGGTAGATATAAGGTAGGGTGCCACATGTCAAGGGTGTTGAGGTGTCATGTGTCACATTCATGGCCAACCCTTGGATAGGAACTGCCGAAATATTCCTGGATGCATCGAAATCATGAATGTGTGTTAGAATCTTTCAAGGTTCCATCAAGAGTCCTTCATTCCTGCCTGCATCAAATAAGGTCATCGATCTTGAACCTGTTAGCGTTTACCTCCTTGAAAGGAGCAGGGGCTTTGCAGTTGATTACTTTAGGCCCATCCAACCTAATTCGATGGGATCAATTCTCCATCTCCCACATCATGGTTTTGGAGCACGGGATTTCAGCTACTACCAAAGGCCCATTCAGCCTCTAAACGATCCAGTAAGAAGCATTCTAAGGGATCTGAAGAGGACCTTAGTAAAGGATTTGTGAAAGCAAAGATCAGGGAGTTTCAGTCTCTGAAGCAAAAGCCTTGATTTCAGCATCTATTCGAGGAGATGATGACCAAGCAAGTTTCAATATCGCCAAAAGAAAAGGGAGATCAAGTGCTTTCTCTCACTTCTCCATCAAAAGACCTCTCTAAGCATTCACATAAACATGAATATATACATGTGTACCCCTTAGAATTAGGGTTAGGATTTGCCCCTATGCCCTATAGGTATGGTGCAATGTACACCATCCTTAACACCCCCTCTTAAATTGCATTAGGTAAGTAGAGAATGCATGTACAAGATCTTTTGTGTTTTGTTTGGTGCATATGATAGCATCCAAAACTAAAAAAGAAAACAAGAAAGAATGAGAGTAGTATGTGCATGTGTGAGTACAGTGACTACGTAGCGTAAGCTTGTACAATCACTACAACTTATGTGATTCTATATATGATGTGCATTTCCCCCTCTTAAGTTATGGATCATCCTTCACCTTTGGAAATAAGACCCAGAAGATAGGCCAAAGGGAAGAGGAAGAAAATATGCAGAAAGTAAAGTCCACCTAGATCAAGGACTGGTCGACTGAAAGATGACTCCGTGAAGAATGGTGTGTATGGCTGCATGCACATGTCATAAGTCACCGTGGACTATGCAAATGCTTTGTAGAAGAGGCATCCAAATGTGAAGGTAGTTGATGTAGTCATGAAGACATGGTCCTGTAGGTTAAGACATACAAGAGTGTCACCAACCTAAAAGAACTAGCAGCAATGTTGAAAGTACGCTGCAGTAGAACCATAATCTCTGTCAAATGATGCAGGCTCAAAGAAGACCACATAGTCGGTGTGGATAGAGTGATCCACAGGCAGCATAAATTAAGCTCCGAAGATGCGGGTATGATACACTGCTCTGGTGAAGAAGAGGCCCCGTAAAACTGACAAGGTATTGCAACGTGTCAAACCTCTATGCTCAACTATCGTGAGGTAAAAGTCATTTGATATATGCAAGGCTAAATATCTATTAGCATGGGATGTAGCATCTGTCATTGGATCATCGAGAAAGATTTGACGGTATGAAGGCCTAGAAGCATGAAATACAACTAAAAATTCAAAAGATATCCCTGAGGCACAGGAGGTGCCGAATGTTGATGTCGAGACTAATCTGAAGTCCTAGTTCCAACCACAAATCTGCATCAAGTATGGACTATATATGACAACCATAAGTGCATGCTGAAAAACTGATGCTCCCCAGCTTGAACTATGGCTGAACCTGATGATGTCCACCACACCGGGGCAAGACTCCATTGATGTATAAATACCCTCATGCTAAGGAATGATCTGTTGATCAGAGATGGTGATAAATCCAAGGGTGGTGCAATGCAACATGAGTGAGCCGATGTTGGAATGTCCTGAAGACTGATCTGATGATCTATACTGCTCATGGAAATTGTGTCCAAGGATGTGATATGCTCCGTATCAAACGTGAAAGCATCAATGATGGTTGGTGGAATGAAATCACCTAAAGACTAAATGCGATGTGGCATATATCTCCACATGCTGCTAGAGATGTGAGGGCATGCCAAGGACTTACTTGCTAATAGTTTGCATGATCATAAATGAACTCCTGCTATGTATCTACATTTGATGTGATGGTAGATGGAGTTAGGTCCATGCATGAATGTGATGGCTATACATTACTAGAATCAAACTGTGCTAATGTAGATGGGATTGCCTCGTGCTGAGGGCTTAACATCAAATGTGCCTCATGCTAAGGGCTTACCGTCAAATGTGCCTCGTGTTGAGGGCTTATTAACAAATGTGCATGATCAAAATGTATGGGCTGATCCATGATTACATCTGCGTCTAATCGCTCAAGACCAATGAGGCTTGAGTCATCGTCATAGATGGGTACATACCCTGCAGCAATGAATGGTTGAAGAAGGTTCTCTTTCTACTCATGGATCTAATTCAGAAGCATGACTGGCATATCATCAATTGTGTGATGTGGATAACTCCATGTTGGAGGTGGTCTGGTGCTCTGTGCAAGAGGCTTATGCATGTACCGACGAGAGTGTCTACTGTGACGCCAAAAATTGATATCTTTTATCTAGCATTAGTATTGCTTTTCTCTATGTTTGATAAGAGTGTGAGTATCAAGTGATAGCCTAGTGGCTCTCATCGATTTCTATTTTCTAAAATATTGTATGGGATTGAGAGGATGAGTGGAATGGATCATTGTAAATACCATGTGTATGAATGGTAAATACCTTGGTATGGGGTGAGAGTTATTTGTGTATGGGATATTATGGGGTTTTCGAAAATAGGAAGAGTGAGTCATACAAAGAGTGGGTCTCATATCCATGTGTTCCAATAATGTAAGACAGATCACATGCCAAGCATGTGGAAGGCATGTGGGGGAGTGTGGAAGAGTGTGGAGTCAACAGGAATCCTTCTAGAATTCCTATGTGCAATAAGGAGGATGTGGAGATTCAAAAAAGAGAGGGTCCCTATGGTCTCCATATAGGAAGGCTCTTGACATTCTCAATATTTTAAGAGTCTTGAGCATCTTTTGATGGGGCACATGTCAAGAGTAGCCAAAAAAGACATGGATGGTGACATACGAGCTTATGTGATTGATGGGGAAAGGAATCTACAGGCAACAATTGTAAATGGGTGAAGGAGAGTGACAAGATCTCTATAAAAGGAGCCCTCCTCTCCGTTGTTCAACATCTCTTCCACCATTAGGCCTCATGCTGTTGTAGCTCTAGTCCCCTCAAGCCTCTTCTATGAGCCTTCTCTCTCCCTCTTGTAGATATCCTCTTGTGTAGACTCTTGAGTCCATATCCCTCAATTCATTCTCTTTCTATGAGTAGTCTTGGAGCTCCCGCTCCCTCTTGTATTTATGAAACCTCTTCTTCTCCCTTGTGTTTGTAGTATTTTGAGTTGCATTTGATGGGAGTCTCACTCTATTGGTAATAAAGGTCACTTCAAGTTCTCTCTCCTCTTCCAAAGTCTCCAAAAGTGTTGTCTATTCGGCCGCTCATTGTGCATACATGGTTTATCCATTTCCTGAGCCACAAAGGAATCTCTTCCTTTCCTCCTAGACAACCTCTATGGGACTTGTATCATTGATGAAGGCTAAGCATGGACGGAGTATTCTCCCAGGTCGGCATCAGTAGAAGGAGTAGATGTTTTTCATTATGGTTTGACCCCCTGCGAGTATTTTGCTCATAACTTTTGCTCAGTGCTTCGATTTTGATGAAACCTCTACCAGAGAGAAGCTCTCTTTAAGACACATCATTTTATGTATTTAGTTTATGTACCAAGTGTCAAACCAAAAATCTATGACTCTCTGTGTGTGACTATTTATTTTTAAGGTAGTCTTTACCCCCTTCTAGTAAAATGTCCATAACTGTTCAACCGCTTCTCTATTTCTTACAAAATTGATATCAGTGTGAAGCCCATTTTAAGGCGCATCTATGGCTCTCTGTGTGTGACTATTTATTTTTAAAGTAGTTTTTACCCCCTTCTAGTAAAATGTCCATAACTGTTCAACCGCTTCTCTATTTCTTACAAAACTAATATTAGTGTGAAGCCCATTTTAAGGCGCATCTCTATATGAGATTCAATATTTGACATCATGTCTACTAGAAGTTATAGGCCTCTGTGTCTTATGACAGTTTGTAGAGTGTTTTGAGCTACTTGTATAGGTATCTATGAAGGATGTGCAATGTTTTCCTGAAACCTACCCATTTGACCCAATTAGCCCCTTCAAACTCCCTGATATATATCAGTTCATGTCATATTGAGCCACAAGATCTTCTTTCAACAATGTATCACTCTTCTCTTTGGTGTAGACCGGCTTGGGGAGATTATGGCCTCCACTAATCCTTTCCTTCTCCCTATGCTAGAGTCTCGCTAGAGTACAACATCACTTGGGATGTTTAAGTTTTATTACCCCCAATTTCATGTCACACTACCCATGAGAACACTATATGAGAGCTGCCACCACTGGGGGCTTATGCTCGAGCTACCATCGCCGCTGGGGGCTTATGCTAAACGATCAAACCAAGCCATGTGAGAACATGTGTATGCCAAAGATAAAGCTTGTAAAATGAAGATAACTATGTGTTGAGAGTAGCCAAGAGGCTGTACAAGGTTGATGGATATGTGTCGGGAGTAGCCAAGAGGTTGTACAAGGCTAATGGATATGTGTAGGAACCAATGCCAGAAAAAAGAGTCAACAATGTGTGACTTTACATGGGCGGCATGTGTGTGCAATATGTGTGAAGCAATCCTAAATCCGAGGAAGATGACTTTGCCAAGTGTCACACTGATGTGATGAACTACCAAATGCCAAGATACTGAGCTGGTGTCAGATGTGTAAGTGTGTATACTGATGACAGATCCGAAGGGAGTGATGCCAATTGGAACTAATCGGGTGATAGGACAATGGCTTACTTGGCTTGGTAGAGTTGAATCTCCTATATGTCTATGCTATTCTATAGCTAGACTACATGATGAAGCGCAAAATGCAACAAAAGAATTTTATCTTAATTCATTATATGTGCTGGGTATGCTGCAATGGATCAGGAGGTGGATCCAATGAAGGGTTTTTAATGTTTCTAACCTATTGAAAAGTCAGATTGCATATTCGAGATGCTTACCACATACAACATGATCTCGCAATCTTATTTGCTTTTTGGATCACCTCCAAATTCCACCTAGCTCAAAAGTTATGACTTTTGGAAGAATGGCCAAACTTTGATCCCAAGAGGGTGATCAAAATGATGATGTGGATGGAGGGTGATGTGGCATGAGAGGTCACATGCTGATTACAACTATGCATGTGTGGCACTGTGTGCTGAGGTGGCACATGGTGACATGGTACTGTGTGTTCACATGCAGAGGCTGGGTGTGCCTGTGGAGAGGCAAGTGTGCCTAGAAGGGGCTCTACCACATGCATTGATGAGGTGGCTTTGCCATGTGTCATGATGATGTGTAGTTGGAAGCCGCTACTGATGTGGCAAAGGTGCTGACATGGCACTTCTTGATGTCAGCTGACGATGTGGCATGAAGAGCGAGCCTAATGATGTGGCTGCTTAGCTAGAGGTATGACATGGCAAGGATGCCATGTTTGATGATATGGAGTGCCACGTGTACTACAGACGTGGCAGTATCCTACAGATGACGATGTGGCCCTTAGTGCTTATGTGGCATTATGGTGGATCTGGACACATGTCAAAATTTTGACTATACCTTATCCTCACTCTACCCTGCTCATTGGATTTCCACGTGGCAAGTTATAGGCCAACACTCTAAGAGATAGGGTGAGGTGACGTGGTTGATAGAATCTTTGAGATTTTGTCAAAACCTCTTAGATTCCATCCACGAAATTCATTGCAAAGGCGAGCCGTTGTCGTTCCATGGGTGTTGAGAGCTGCTCATTGATGGAGAAGCTACTACATTGAAGTTATTTGATGAAGGTGTATCCATATGTATAGTGATTGGGCTTCTATGTGTTTTGCACTTGGGCATCATTGGTGAGAGCAGAGCGATCCATTGCTCCTTGAAGGAGTTGCCGTTAAGGTTGCTACATTGCTTGGCCGTGTCGCCTTGCCCATGCTATAGTGGGAGTTGGGAGGATTCAAGGTTGGAGCTACTGTGGTGTGTTGAAGCTTTGATGACAGCTGGTGCTACTATGTAGAAAGGTCGTCGTGAGGCGTTGTTGGAACCATTGGCATCTCTGCTTGTGGCCTGAGTGCTACTGGTGTTGGCTATGGCGGACATTGCTCGTGGTGTTACTGACATTGATGGTGAAGCTTTAGCGTTGCTGCTGTGCCTACGTTGTGATGAGTCAAAGCCTTTGGGCTGCGTTGTAGAAGTCGGCTGGATGTGCTACTATAGGGCTTTATAAAATCTGCTAAGCTACACTTGGAGTCGAGGTTGGCCATTGGACTTAGTCGCTCTATGGAGTTGTGGCCTTAGTTGTTTTTGAGAGGCGTGGGCTTGCTATCACTGGACTGGACGGGGGCTCGAAGCTTGTTGGCGCTATGAGGGCAGCTCTTATTGAAGTCGTCGAAGGGAGACACCTTGTCGACCAAGCCTTCAGGGTCCCTAGAGCGCTCTAGAGATTGCCGGAGCTTGTAGATGTGCTACTACTAGAAGAAGCTCTACGATGAAAGCTAGAGAAGCAATGGAGATGCCTCAAAGGGAGGGTTTATTGCCTTGATGGAGCAAGGGCTTGCGTGCCTTGATGGAACAAGGGCTTTCACTCTCTCAAATGGAAAACTCTCTCATTGGAGGATGCCTCAACAAAGGAGGGCTTGAAAATCATGAAGGAAGTGGGAGCACCATCGACTCTGATACCATGATAAAGTAGGGAGTGAGAGAGAGAGAGAGAGAGACTCAGAGGAGTGCACAAATATAGCTACGTGTAGACTATGTTGTGTTGAACATAAACATGAATATGTGTGTGTGTGTGTGTGTGTACCCCTTAGGGTTAAGATTTACCCCTATGCCCTATAGGTTTTACATCATCCTTAATAGTTTGGTCAGTGAAGCTTAGTGCTTGTTTGAGTCGCCACCTATGTGGAGGTAGTAGGGGTGCTTGTTTGTTGTTACCCCCCGTGGGGGTCGTGGAGTCGGGTCGTTGAAGTCAGGTTGCTGTCGGTTGGAGCTTTGGTGCTATGCTTGGTGTAGACTATTGTTGGAGCAATTGTTTAGGATGCTTGGGGCATCAACTCCCTTTAGTAAGAATAATTATGAAAATTTTGAGTATGAGATGGATTTAATAATATGCCATGACTAAAAGTTAGTCAAATTGGCATGATTATGTTCTACACTAAAAGAGCTTCAAATATATCTTTTAACCTTGAAATTTGGGTAACACATAAAAAAGTTACCTTTAAAAAATTCATATGCATGTAGAAACATCACCCTAAAAAAACCCCGCGATATGGGTGAGGCATCGTGTAGAGTGCTTCATACCGCACGGTGTGATATTACACCACATGATATGAGAAGGGATATACTGCACGGTAACCAGTTAAACCATGCGGTATGTTCTCGGTCAACATTTCACCCTTGATGGGTGGAAAAAGATGCATCTTTGTGTGTTTAGGGTGTTAGAACACATTTTTTAATCAAAAAGTACATATTTTATTTTTAAAAACGTACTTTTTAAATCCCTAGATTATGACCCTCATTTTTCTCTAAAGATATTCAAATATGTCACACTCAATGATCTCAACCTAGCATGAATTCCATGCTCAGTTACCAAGATTACCACCCTAGTTTCCTCTTTGGCAAGCCAAGCTCAAGCCACATCAAAGGCCAATGAAGTTTTCTTGTTTGTCGTGCTAGCTTCAACTTTGGCATGTTGAAGTGACCACCCCACTAGTTTGCACTAAATATTAACAAATAGATCACAACTATGCATTGAGTTAACCCTTTCCTACATCTTTTCTATAGAAAGTAACAAACAAAATAGCGCTTCAAAAAATGTTTGGTATTAAATTAAGCAATAAACCTTGTCATAATCCACAATATTTGAACAACATAAGAGGGTGTGTTATTGATTTATAGAATGTTGGGAAAATTAGAACTGTCTACAATACACACAATTAACTATCCAGGATACTAATGCAAGTGATAAGAGGAAAACTGTAGCAATGTTATTTTAATGGAATGTCTCAAAGTCTCTCTCTCTCTATAAAATCTCATGGAAGTTGCATTTCAAGATGTCCAACCGTTAACTTTTATCCCCATCTCGGACTAACTATTGGAGAGACTAGTCAATAATATAGACATCTAGAAACACCTTGATCATATTTAGACTAACTATAGGAAAGACTACTTAATAATACATATAGACATCCACAAACAAATAATATTTCCCCAATAGGCCTGCCTTGTAGATACTAGGTATAACTGGCACTGAGAGAATCTGGATCTGGGAGATTCATGATGTTGAGGAGGAGGTCTCTCTTGAGATTTTCCAATGATGCGAGCGAATCTGCATGGGGATTCATGATACTGATGAGGTGTTGTCTCTTGAGATGAGGAGGTGTCTCTTGAGATTTTCCAATGATGTACATAGGTCAAAAAATGTGGGTCTAGACTTGGGATCATGTGACCAAAAGATAGCGATGAGGAGGACCAAATCAAGGCAAGAGGTCATAAACACATCCGTTCTATATACTCTTATAAAGGTCTTCAACACCTATTTCCAAGAACCTACCAGTTGCCACATTGAAACACGTTGTTCCAAAGCCTGAAAACGCTCGCTGCCCTTGTGAACACCACTTTATCCCCCTTTCTCACTTCTGGAGCCATGTAAAATCGAGTGCCTTGCTTGTAAGTGAGATTCCCATCCTCCATTGCAATGCAAGATTTTGATAAGCCAAAATCTGCAAGCTTGGCAATCAGATACCCATTTCGACAAGCATTGCCAGGAAGATCATCCATTTCTTTAAGCAAAACATTACCAGGCTTTAAATCTCTATGCATCACTCCATGCGTATGTAGAAACCGCATGCCTCGAGCAATTTGCAGAAGGATATCTATACCCACAGGCAATGGAAAAGGCAATGCATTGTTGAGTTATTTGGCATTCTCTCTTTCGATCAGGATTTGCAAGCTCGTTGACATGAGCTCCATCACCAAACCGCAGTACTCGCAATCATAGGCATCCAGGGGTCTTAGATCGCTTCTTCTGATAAACCCCATCATCTCCACCATGTTTGGATGTCTCATCTTGATCAGCACTTCCGTTTCGGTTTTGAACAAAAAGACGGGGATTATCTTCACTGCCACACATTTGGCCATCCACTCCCCCTTACAAACTGTTCCCTGTGCTCCCTCCCCAAGCAATTCCTAAAGCACCAACATCTCAGGGTAGTCGTCCAGGTTTAGGCCGTTCGAAAAGACGTTTTGGACCGTCAAGTTCGAATCTTCTCTGTAAAATCCCCTTGCGAGAAGACAGACTTCTGACGCCACCCCTGGCAATGCCTCAGCACAACCCATAATGGTTCTGATTGCTCACATATGATGTAGATCTCGTTAGAAATCTGACCATCATCTGTTCTATGACGGGTTCTAAGGAGAATTTTCTCCATGCACCATTCCAAATCACTGCAAAAATCTCGAATCAGAGGGAGATACCAATACGTTGTACTTAACTCGTTCAAGTTCTCGATTCTGTCATGGAGGCACAGCTGCAGCATAGGGTGTCCTCTCGCTAGCGTACAAACCATCTCCTCCACTTCCAATGACCACGACTGCCCAGCTTCTTCGAAGTGGCATATGCGCATCTCCATGTAGTTTATGGTGAAGATGTAGAACTTCGTAAAAAGGAAGAGATCCCAGGGCCAGCCCTGAAATTTGAAGATGCCTCCATGTACATCTATACTATTCTTCTTTGAGAGGTTCCCTGTGGAGCGATTTTGGAGGTTTGGAAAGAGCAAGAGGGAGGTTCGTGGAGCTTCGAAAGAGAGCTCTGGAGCTTCGGAGGAGGGCTATGGAGGAGTGTGGAGTGAAGGGAGTTGGTGTGATCCCACATGGAGCAAACCAGAGCCATAAGGAGAGTATGAAGGGACAACAGAGTTGTAGTGTGGACTCCAGAGCTCTGGCATAGCCGCGGCTCGCATGTGTGGGCTACAGAGGAGGAGAGAGATGAGGAAGGATGAGATGCCATGTGGTGTGGCAAGATGGCAATGTAGAATGACACGTGGTGCCTCAGAACGTGACAGAAGGGCCAGTAGAGAGATAGTCTTGAGAGAGAAAAGAGAGAGGGGGTGTAGTAAATGGGAGATTGCGGATTGTGAGGAAGCCACGCAGATTGCAAGGGGGTGTAATAAAAGCTGCGGATTGAGAGGAAGCCACGTGCATTGCGGACTGCAGACTACTACGAACTGTAAGGGAAGGACAACATCAAACACGTGGCATGTGCGTGCGGATTGCAGATTGCTACAAACTGCAACGAGCGTAGGACGTCAGACAAGTGGCGGTGTGCGTGACTAACCACTTGACACGTTGCACGTGAACATACGTTGGTGCGCATGCTACACGAGGGAAAGGGCACCGGAGCGCCATGTGGTGATGTGCTACATGCAAGGCAGGCAAGAGGTGACACGTGGCGAGGTATTGCCCTCTAATATATTGGTATATATTATATTATATTATATATTAAATAATATTGATAATTATATTATTTAGATATATTATAATACTATAATAAATATTTTGCATTTATATACATTTTATATTATAGAAATAGTATATATATATATATACTATTTCTATATTATAAAAAATATATATATATTTCATAATATAGAAATAGTTTATATATATATATTGTAAAAAATATATAATATCTATATATATATATATCATATTATATAAATTATATAGTACATACACTTATATTTATATATATTATGTTTCATTTATACTTATATATACATATATATATATATATATATTATTATGGGGCAACTACTCACCATAGAGAGAGGGAGGAGAGAGAGAGAGAGAGAGAGAGAGAGAGAGAGAGAGAGAGAGAGAGAGAGAGGGAGTAGAGACGAGAGATAGAGAGAGATAGGAGAGGAAGAGAGAGAGAGAGAGAGAAGAGAGAGGGGGAAAGAGAGAGAGAGAGAGAGAGAGAGATAAGAGTGACCGAGGGAGTAGAGAGACAAGAGATACAGAGAGACAGGAGAGGAAGAGAGTGTTGAGATATCGAGCTCCACTCGTGATATGCCAGGGTGACCGTTGTGCATTTATGTCACCGACTTGTTAGCTGCAGATGCGGTTGGTACATCGCCCATGAATAATAGCTGGATGACAGCTATCTTTATGTACTCTAGTTAGTGGCTCAGTTAGTATGCCACCTAGGCTAGCTGATTTTGGTTTGAGACCCACATATAGGGTTCATCTATTCCTTTTGTACTCAGAGAGAGAGTTCTTTTTGCTTTCATAACTAAGAAGAGGAAAACTGTTTTCAGCCTCCACCTTTGTGTGGGGGGAAATCTTTTGGCGAGCTTTTTAATGTGAGCTTTTTTACCATTTCCTTTGTTTTTGCGAGCTTTTTTTAGAAATCCATACATGTTTTTGTTATAAGAAAGATGGGGAGGTTAGAAAGAGGGGGAGAGAATATAGGATATGTTCATTTTCATAGCATGTGGGAGGGGTGGAAGAGTGTATACTATGCACAAGGGGGGGGCGGATATGAGTGACAGTAGGAGGCAAAAAATTATGGAAGATATGCCCATATTCAAAGTAGAAGGGAGGAACTATGGGAGATATGTACATTTTAAAAGTGTATAATTTGAAACTTTTGACCTCATATTTGGATTCCTCGTCGAATTCCGGTCATTTTGAGTACCAACATGACCATATTCCGATAAAAATTGAAAAAATGGTGTTTTTGTCATTTTGGCCTGTTTTGGATGTATAACCAAAATAAAATAGATATAATCATATAAACCAAGTATGAAAATTGTTAAGTAATGTATCAACACCTTCAACAAATAATCAAGGGATTAAGATACCAAACATGGCTTTGTCTTCTACACTCTTTGAGGTAGATGACTCTTGTTTTGCCATGCACCTTTTATGTAGACTTCAGTAGCTACTCAAAGGTAGCTTTTTACAAAGTTCTACTAGCGCAGACTCAAAATAGGCCCAAAACAGGCCAAAATGACAAAAACACCATTTTTTCAAATTTTATCGGAATATGGTCATGTTGGTACTCAAAATGACCGGAATTCGACGAGGAATCCAAATATGAGGTCAAATCTGTCAAATTATACACTTTGAAAATAAACAAATTTCCCACATGCTCTCCCTTCCCCTTTACATTAAGTAGATGAAGATAACTTTCACATTCCTCATCCTCTCTCTCCTCTTGCACTCCTCTTTGCATACCTTATAAGTTCCCCCTCTACGTTCTCCACTATGATAATGAATATATGCTCCAACTCCCCTCCCCTCCCTTCTCCATGCCACCTTACCCATGTGCCCGTCCCTCTCCCTTTCCTTTATCTCCCCTCCCCCCCCTCTCTCCTCTTAACTGCAACCACAACCCAAACTTTCAACCCACCCCACTCCATGAACCCCCCCCCCTCTCTCTCTCTCTCTCAGGTGAATGAAAAGCTCGCAATATTCATGAAAATTGAAAAAAAGCTCATGACAAAAAGCTCACCAAAAAATCACACTCCTTTGTGTGTATTCCCCCATTGTGTATGTGATAAAGCTGCAAGTGAGACTCCTTACTTCTCTCCCACGCTCTTCACATGGTATCAGAGCTCGGTTCATGGTAAGGAGCTTAAGAAAGCAAACCAAGTTCACGGTGTCTTGGTAAGAGGATTTGTGTTGCTTTCCTTTTTCAAGTTTGGGAGCAAATCTCTGCAGGTAGCACAACTGGAAAGTGCAAGAGTGCACTGTCTCAGATTGGGACGCCCTTCGTGGTGTGGCAAAATGGCAGTATATGCTACGGGATAGGATGAAGCCCTAGGTGAAATTATTTTTTGGATTTGAGGCCGTTTTGAGGCCCGTTTTGGTGGTGGAACTTTTCCACAAGCACTCAGAAAGGTGCCCTATTTTTGCTGTGCGACCACTGTTCTGCAGGTCAGTGAAAAGTTGCTGCAAAAATTGCATCGTATGCCTATGCGGAGAGATATTGGGAGTGACAGAATCATTCTTATTGCCTGTTGATGCAAAATCGTCACTAGGAAGTGACTGTGTGGTCAAATACCACTTTCGTTAGTTTTGCAGATTTGCCCTTGTGAGGCAGAAGTTGTGTTTTTTGCAGTGACAAAATATTTTTGCAGTGTTTTGTAATGGCATCTGATGCTCTTTCACAAATAGTCATTGAAAAGCTTGACAAGAACAACTTCCCAGCATGGAAGTTTAGAATGACGAATTTCCTTAAGGGAAAAGGCTATTGGGAGTTCATTACTAGAGCTGAACAAGAACTAGTTATTCCTAATGTTCCCAATCAATAGGAGTTGTAGGCGTTTAAAGGCTGGCACGAGAGAGCTAGGAAAGTTATGTACTGGCTGTCTATCAGTATTTCAGACTCTATGATTGTGCATATTTAGGATGCAAGCACGCAGAAGGAGGCGTGGGATACTTTGACAAAAATTTATAGCACAAATACGCAAGCCAAGAAAATGCAGCTCAAGCAGGAGTTGCATAATTGTGCAGAGAGAAAATATGAGCATCAATGACTACCACATGAAGGTGAAGAAGATTGTAATTGCACTTGCTTCCATTGGGTCGCCAGTGGAAGATGATGATTTAGTTTCTGTGATCTTGAATAGTCTAGGAAAGGATTATGCACAGTTCTAGACATCCATTGCCGTCCGTGAGAATTTTCCTAATTTTGGGGAGTTGATTGCTCTTCTAATTTCTGAAGAGCAGAGAAATGGTGGTGCATCTTCTTCAGGAGGAACTTCAAAAGAAGCTGTCTTCTACTCAAATGCTGGAAGAGGTAGAGGCAGAGGTAGAGCAAGCCGATCTGGAGGTCGTGGCAAAAATCAGAATATGTAGCAAATTCAAGAAAGCCATTCCTATGGAGGAGGGCATGGTAACCTTAGAGGCAAGGGGAGCCAAAGAGGTCATGGTGGATGGCGAGAGGCCAAAATGCAAACAACAATGTTGAATGCTACTACTGTGGTAAAATGAGTCATATATGGCTAAAGACTGCTACAAAAAGCAGAATGACATCATGAATGGAAAATTGCAGCAAGGCAATTATGCATCCTCTAGTAGATAGGGTGATGACAGAAATAAGCATTTGTTTATGATGCAGCACATGACCAATCATATGACAAGTGCAGAAGAAAGCAATGATGTGTGGTATGTTGACTCAGGTGCGTCAAACCACATGACAGGTCATGCAGAATGGATGCAGGATGCAAGGAAAATGGAAAGACCAGGATTTGTGGAGACTGGTGATGATACTGCACATCCTATTGTGCAGATTGGTAAAGTTCCTTTGTCTATGCAGGATGGGAAAAAGAAATACTTGTCTCATGTATTTCATGTCCCGAATATCACCAAAAACCTAGTTTGTGTTGGTCAAATGGTTGAGCAAGGCTTGCAGGTCAGATTTAATCCTCATGGATGCTTTGTTGAGGATATAAAAAATAAACGTCGCTTGATAGCAAAAGGTAGGAAGGCAGGATGTTTAAGTTGGATGTGGACATACCTGAATTGAGTGCAGCAATGTTTGCACATGGGACCGATGTAGTTGCAGATATTGATATCTGGCATAAACACATTGGTCATGTTAATGTACAACGACTTAAATTAATGCAGGCCCAAAATTTTGTGCAGGATTGCCTAAGTTCAAGGTTGCAGAAATGCATAAGGTATGTGAAGCCTGTCAATTTGGAAAACATGCAAGGAAACCATTTCCTAGACATGTTCAAGAGAGTAAGAGGCCATTGGAATTAATCCACTCTGATGTGTGGACTACTAAAGCTGCATCTATTGGAGGCTGTCATTATTTTGTCACTTTTATTGATGACTACAGCAGAAAAGTTTGGGTGTATTTTATGAAAAAGAAAAGTGAAGTGTTTGGGCATTTCAAAGCTTTTAAAGCTATGGTTGAGAAAGAAACAGGCCTATAAATAAAATGCCTAAGGTCAAATGGAGGGGGAGAGTACCTCTCAAATGAGTTTGCAAGGTTCCTGCAGGAGCATGGCATAAAGCAGCAATATTCATGCAGTCATACCCCACAGCAAAATGGACTTGCAAAAAGGAAAAACAGGCATATTGGAGACGTAGCTCGTGCCATGCTCAACGAAAAAGCCCTACCAGATTATTATTGGGCTAAAGCAGTTGCTACAGTAGTCTACATAATGAACAAGACTCCCACTGTAGCAATACACGACATGACGCCAGAGGAGAGGTATACTGGTAGGAAACCAGATATTTCTCATTCGAAAGTTTTTGGTTGCATTGCCTATGTTCATGTGCCAGATGAGTTGAGATCCAAGTTGGATCCAAAAGCTGAGAAGTGCATCTTTATTGGTTATTCTCTGCAGCAGAAAGGGTATAGATGCTATAACCCTTCTATCGTAAGTTTACAGTGAGCAGAGATTTTGTTTTTTATGAGATGAGCAGCTGGTATAAACCAGTAAATGTGATTGATGATGTAGATGCACAAAATGGTAATGCTGCACAGAATTCACAGCAGCAATCACAAAATATTAGTGGACCTGTAGTGTCCTCTAGCAGTGCTTCACATACTTCGCCATGGATAGGCAGATTGAGATCAGGAGAATCTCCTCAAAGCAATGCAAATAGTTGTATGCAAGTATCACGAAAGGGAAAAGAGAAAGTAGATCAACCCATGGTTGATGTGAATGCAGGTCACTCTTATGTCGATGGTGAATCCAGTGGCTCAGAATAGAGCCTTGATGATGAGTTGGGTATTCCTTCTGTTGTTACACCTGGAGTAAGGAAGACAAGGGATGTTTTGAGAGCACATGGTAGTGAGCCTATTTTGCGCAGGTCTATACCAGAGTTAAGTATTCTGTGGATAGGCTGAAATATGATGGATTTATAGCCATTCACTATGCCTATATGGTCAAAGTGATACAAGAACTAGAACCCACTTCTTTTGAGCAAGCCATGGGAAAAGAAAAATGGGAGAAAGCCATGGATGAAGAAATGGATGCCTTGGAAGCAAATGCTACATGGGAATTGGCGCCTTTGCCTAAAGACAAGAATGCAATTGGCTGCAAGTGGGTTTATAAGGTGAAGCACAATGCAGATGGTTCTATGAGCACATAGAAGGCAAGATTAGTTGTCAAGGGGTATGCACAGACATATGGCATTGATTATGAAGAAACATTCAGTCTGGTTGCAAGGATGGCAACCGTAAGAGCAGTCATTGCTAAGGCTGCATCAAAGGGATGGTCTTTACATCAGATGGATGTAAAGAATGCTTTCTTGCATGGTGATTTGCAAGAAGAGGTCTATATGGAGCAGCCACCAGGTTATGTGCATGCTGTTCATCCTGAGTTTGTTGGTAGGTTGAAGAAAGCCTTGTATGGCTTGAAGCAAGCACCCAAAGCATGGTCTGACAAGATAGGACAGTATCTTGTCACTATTGGCTTTCAGATTTCCACGGCAGATTTCTCACTTTATGTGAGAAAAACCGAGAAAGGTATTATGCTGCTTGTCATTTATGTTAATGATTTGATCATCACAGGTGATAGTGATGAAGATATCCTTCATGTGAAAATGCTATTGAAGCACAAGTTTGAGATGAAGGATTTGAGAGAGCTGCGTTACTTCTCGGGCATTGAGGTGATTAGATCCACAAGTGGGATATGGCTCTTGTAGAGGCAGCATGGATTGGACATTCTAACCAAATATGGGATGACAGAGGCTGTAAGCCTATTTCAGTTCCTTTGGAGCAGAATGTGAAGCTGAGCGCAGATGTAGGTGAGCTTCTGGAAGACCCTACTATGTACAGACGCATAGTAGGAAGTTTGATTTATATGACTATTACCAGGCCAGATTTGAGCTATGCTGTTGGGTTGGTAAGTCAGTTTATGCAGCCTCCAAGGAAACCACATTTTGATGCGGCTAGATGCATACTCAGGTATGTAAAGTCCACATTGCAGTATAGACTATTTTATGAGACTGGGGTTCAGATACAGTTGCATGGATACACTAATGCTGACTGGGCTGGTAGTATTTCTGATAGATGATCTACCAGTGGATATGTGTTCTCTTTTGGGAGTGCTGCAGTCACTTGGAGCAGCAAGAAACAACCTACAATTGCCTTGTCGAGCATAGAGGCTAAGTACAGGGGTGCAGCAATGGCTGCATCTGAGGTAGCTTGGTTGTGTAAGCTACTTTATGATATGCATTAGTCTACAGATGGGCCAGTTGTCATTTATTGTGACAACATGAGTAGTATACACTTGGCAAATAACCCAATCTATTATGCTAGAACATCACTATGTGCGGGGGAAGGTTCTAGTAGGTTTTATTGATCTAGTTTATGTTAGCGCAGAGGATTAGGTAGCTGACATATTCACGAAGGCATTGGGCGCAGAGAAGCTCCGCAAGTTTAGAGACCTGCTTGGTGTACAGGAATTGGGATTGAGCTCGAGGGGGAGTGTTGAGATATCGAGCTCCACTAGTGATATGCCAGGGTGACCGTTGTGCATTTATGTCACCGACTTGTTAGCTGCAGATGCGGTACACCGCCCATGAATAATAGCTGGATGACAGCTATCTTTATGTACTCTAGTTAGTGGCTCAGTTAGTATGCCACCTAGGTTAGCTGAGTTTGGTTTGAGACCCACATATAGGGTTCATCTATTCCTTTTGTACTCAGAGAGAGAGTTCTTTTTGCTTTCATAACTAAGAAGAGGAAAATTGTTTTCAGCCTCCACCTTTGTGTGTATTCCCTCATTGTGTATGTGAGAAAGCTGCAAGTGAGACTCCTTACTTCTCTCCCACTCTCTTCAGAGACAGAGACAGAGAGAGGGGGGGGGGGAGGGAGGGGGGGAAGAGAGGAGAAGAGAGAGTGAGAGAGAGAGAGAGAGAGAGAGAAGAGCGACCGAGGGAATAGAGAGATGAGAGATAGAGAGAGACAGGAGAGGAAGAGAGAGAGAGAGAGAGAGAGGGGGGGGGGAGGGAGAGCTCAATACCTATATATATATATATACATATAGAAGAGAGAGAGAGAGAGAGAGAGAGAGAGAGAGAGAGAGAGAGGGAGGGAGGGAGGAAGGGAGGGAGGGAGGGGGGGGGGTATGGGAGATAGAGAGAGAGAGAGGGGGGGAGGGGGGGAAGAGGGGAAGAGAGAGAGAGAGAGAGAGAGAGTTCATAAATAAATATATATTTTTAATATTTATTTAAAGGTATATATGTATATATATATATATATATATATAGTTTAAATAGAGAGAGAGAGAGAGAGAGAGAGAGAGAGAGAGGGGGGGGGTCTCATGTTCATGGTTCAAGAGGTGTGGAGGAGAAGTTGGTGTGTTAAGGGAGCATGTTGCATGCGAGTAGAAATTTGGTGGTGAATCTTGAACACTTTGTTTTTTCTTTGCAAGGAAATGACCCTACCTTGACACATGTTTTAGACCCCATGGGACCAATCACATCCCGACATACCATGGGAATTGATTTTGGCTCAAGAAATGGCTCCATGAAAAAACAACAACCTCTCTCGCCTTATATAAGGGTCTCCTTCCTCTTCGAGTGGTTGGAGTATCTCATGCCAACTTCTTTGGAAAAGAAATGCATGCATTAGTATGGATCTAAATGCTCTACCAATGCACAATCAAATCAACATTGTAAAGGCTTAACCGCCTAATGCAAAATGGACGTTCTTAAAGAAAAGAAATGCATTGTGTTGGTATGGATCTAAATGCTCTACCAATGCACAGTCAAATCAACATTGTAAAGGCTTGATCGCCTAATCGTGAAAACTCAAAAGTCAATAATTGGCTAGAGGTAATAATAAATAGGTGAGCAAAGGTAAGGGATTAAGGGGAGCAGTCGTTGTGCTGCATGGAGAGGGTAGGGTAGGGAGACGTTGAGCAAAGGTGAGGGGGGGCAAGGAGTGCAGGTGAGGGGGGCCAGCCTCGAAGGAGAGGGGATGGTAAGGTGGAGTGAGGGTGGGGGGACAAAGAGCAACTGCACGAGGACATTAGGGATTGAGGGAGCTGGCATGAAGGGGGGTGTGAGGGAGTAGCCAAATGAGGAGGTGAGCCCGGTTTAGAGAGTTAGCACGAAGAGAGCGGGTGAGGGAGTAGCCACATGAGAGGAGAGAGAGAGAGAGAGAGAGAGAGAGAGAGAGAGAGAGAGAGAGAGGGCACACACACACACACACATATATATAATTTAAACACACACACACACACAGGGGGGGGGATATATATATATATATAGTTAGTTAGTTAATTATTTATATTTACATTTATATACATATATATATATATATGTATGTATGTATGTATGTATGTATGTATATATTTATGTATATATGTATGTATATATATATGTATATATATAATCTTGATTATGTATATATAGATATAGATATGTTTATGTATATATGTTTTTTATTTATTTATTTATTTACAATAAAAATATAGGAGAAAGAATGAGAGAGAGAGAGTTTCTAATATATTTATTTATATTTTAAGATTTAGTGTTTGGTGTGTGCACGCACGTGTGTTGGCATGTAGTTATATGTTTTTTGCAATTTTTTTCAAAATTCCTCAAAGTTTGAGATTTATAAATGAAGCCTTAAATTTTATTAAGCGTGGTAGATAAGACCTAGCGGAGCGGGTCTCTAGCTCGTTGTAGACGAATCAAGTTACTCGTGTTCATGATGAAGATGTAGAAGTCTGTAAAAAGGAAGAGATCCCGAGGGGCGGGGGCACTAGCTACAAAAGTAAAATTTAGATCAATGAGCAAGCGTGAGAATAAATTTCTTCTTTTTTCGGCAAACGATAATCTTGGACATCGCGGGGTCACTATACCTTGCCAGTCTAGTCAAAGTCAAACCGTCGAAACGGGTGCCCATCTCTCCCTCTCTCGATTTCGACCAATAACCGCCCTTCTGCACTACCAAAATGCATAACAAGCTTTTCGGAAACGTCCACTCGAAGACGAATGGCAGGTTTGCAACTGCTAGCCAAATGCAGAAACCCAAGTCTCTCATGTACGCACTTACTGCTGCAATTCGCGGTGAAGATCAAATTCCACCCAAACCAGAATCACAGAAGGACATGGACAAGGCCTAGAGAGGGCAGCTTATGAAGAGGTGAGTGCTTCGACCAAGTCGATGATGCGCACACACGCAAATTACCCTTTATTTCAAACAAAGGAAGTAGCCCTCCTTCATTATATGAAGAGGTGAGCGCTTCTACCAAGTCGACGATGCGCACACACGCAAATTACCCTTTATTTCAAACAAAGGAAGCAGCCCTCCGTTTTATGAAGAGGTGAGCTCTTCGACCAAGTCGACGATGCGCACACACGCAAATTCCCTTTCTTTCAAACAATCAAGACACACTCAAAACTGCAGGCAGCTCTATACGTCAATAACCCCCAGTTCTGTACGTCAGTAGCCTGGCAGCTCTATACGTCAATAGAGCGGCCGAGTATGCATCAATAGGGCTCGCAACAAGACGATTGTTGAATATGCTCTTGCGACGTAGGCCTCCTTCTCCTTCTGCCCTGGCTGATGACAGTCCACTCTCACCCTGGGCACATGAGGAGAAATTCCTCCGATAGCTTATTGTTTGCTGACGTTAGAGTTGGAATGAAAACGGAACAGCAACCCTTCCCTGACGATACCTATCCGACTATACACAGGCAGTTAATGAAACGTTACCAGCCCATAACCAATCAAAATGCTGCCCATCACCCTTTCTTCTTACTGGATTCCTGTGGGATCATATCACAAGGGACTTTGGACCAATCTCTATATAGGAAATTTCTAGGTAACTAGGAAATTTAAGCATATTTCCTAGATAGGAAGAGCAATTTTCTCCCCTTTATCTAGGGAATTATTTTTCCTATATAGACTAGGTAGTGCTATCTAGGAAATTTGACTTTAGTGTGGAGAATCAAGTAGATTCTAAGTTATCTATATAGGAAATGAGGTCTTTTGTATATAGGAAATTATATTTCCTATATAGACCATGCAATGCTATGTAGGAAATGTGACTTTCTATATGGTGAATGAAGTGGATTTTATGTTTCCTATATAAGAAGTGGGGTATTTTCTAAGAAATGTGAATTTTTATATGGAGAATCAAGTGGATTCTAAGTTCCTATATAGTTAATTAGAAAAAATGTATCTTTTCTATGTGGTGATTTCAATTACCTACATAGAAATGAGTTGTTTATGCAACCAAGAACATTGTATTATCCATGTGAATTTTTATATTAAAAATGAGCAAATATATAAGAATCTTGTATAATTTAATTTGAACAGGATACACTATAGGCAAATTATAATTTTTACAAATTTTAAAACTCTCATATTTTTTCTTCTATATATCCAAAATTTTGTAAGTGTAACATATAATACTACATCTATTTGTAAGTGCAACATACAAATAATGTCAATGTGAATTGTCAAATGTGTAAAAAATAAAAATATGAAATGTAATTTCAAATTTATGATTCAAATAAAAGGGTCAATTAAAAGTAAGCGCACAATGTGCAGCTGATATTCAGATGAAAGTCTCGATTGTCTAATAAAGGGTAAATAATTACTTGAGCCATGAAATGAACAATGTGTGATGTAAAATGAAATGTTTTGGTGTAAAAATTAGTTATCTCATTTTAATTCAAATGATAAAATTAATTTTAAATGAGATGTTGAGATCCTCTAGTGCACAAAATTTCAAATAGGTATGCAAAGTTTTATGTTGTGATGTCAACGGGGTGTCAATGCATCTTCACTCCATTGATTTTTTGATACCCTGAAATTCCATGTACATTTGTAAATAAATATGACAAAATAGACCTCTAGGTTGCTTGCTATATCGTCCATCCAAGAGGCATTCATCTAATTGAAAGAAAGTTTGCTAATCTCCCATTGTTTTCCCTTAAATTTTTGTATTTTGTTCATAGTACACATTATACATTAAGTTAGTATTATGCTGTGGTATTAATGTATAGTCACTCCATGAACTTTTTGATACCCTTCATCCATCTATATTTGAAAATAAATCCAAAATAAAACTCTATGTTGCTTGCAATATTGTCAATCCAAAAGGAAACCATCTAGCAATAACATAATTTTCTTAGGTCCATGCGAGCACGGTGACAAAATTGGCCTGAGTAGTGCATGCCTGCCACCACCCATTCCTATGTGATGCTAGGGAGAAAGGCTCCCTAAAAAGATGGAGAAGCAACTTAGCAGCCATCAAGTGTGTGAAAACAATGAGTGTGGTGCATGGTGAGGATGGAAGTACCTCAAAAGAGTTGGAGAGGTGTGATGAGAGTAGTGCCTCGAAAGAGGTGGTCACTACGGGTGAGGCTTTGGGTGAGCAACTTGAAGAGAATGGAGAATCGATGTCGTACATGGAAGCACTAGCAAAAAATCTCCAACCGGGCTTCACTCCGCTGGAGTTGGATGGAAGAAGCCAAACAAATTGCGCAAGGGAAGTTGCAACCAAAGGGTGGTACGAAGTGGGTTAGAAGCATGTTGCAAACTTTGAGCTCCAGGTTGAAGACATCAGGCCAAGCTCAAGCGGTGGCAAGTGAAAGTGCCTACTTCTTCTTTATAGGTAGGGTACCAACTTTGGAGGAGCTCCAACAGGTCCTAGCTAGTTTTTGAATGTGATATTCCAGCCTTGGCCTATATGGCAAAATTCATTGGTAAAGGATTTTTTTTGGTGCGCTTTATTTCGAAAGCTCTTTGCTATGATAGGATTTTTTTTTGTGCGCTTTATTTCGAAAGCTCTTTGCTACGATGATTTGAGTAGGTCCTTCATGTTTCCCCATGCTTCAGTGATTGTTATCCCTTGGAGTGCGACTTTCTTCACCATCAGATTTGAGCATGCAAGAGAGTGCACCAATCCAGTTTGCTTCTAATCAAGTGATCCCATCATCATATCCAACCACGAGCAAATGCAATCCCATCATCGTATCCAACCACGAGCAAATGCGATCACGGATCAACGGGGACCAACACACATTCAAGTGAACAATAGAGGGTGATGGGTAATAAAGGTAAGTCCAAGGTGGTCTTGACTCTAGTGAGAAGCCCATGCAGAGTGTTGACCCATTGCATGAAGCCCTCGTAGTTCATAATAAGGAGCTATTGGTGTTGGATTCAATAGTTGTGGTCTCTCAACTTCCAGACACTCCCCAGATCTTCTTGCATGGTGGTCAAGATATTCCCAATGCCAATCATAAAAAGGGCCGCCTTAGAAGAAAAATCTCAATAGGCCCATAGGAAGATCATCATGAAATAATAAGTAGTACAGAAGGCAAGGCCCTCCTTGCCATGCCATCAGCTAAAAACTTCATGAAGAGAATAAAAGAGGCTGCCAGGTCTGCTGGGTTAGGGAAAGAGAAAAGATTTAATTTCTTTAGAGATGTCTACAAAGTATTTGCTCAATAATCCAGGTGCTGAGAGGAGCAAGGGTTCAGGTATTGTTGTAATGTCTTGGAATATTAGAGGATGGTGTGATAAAGGAAACAAAAAGGTTGTCTGACTATAGTGAAGAAGTGGAGACCTCAAGTTCTCCTACTTCAAGAATTGAAGTACGGCTTGGATGAGAATTGGTGGTTTGATCTTCATAGGCTTAGTTTTGAAGTCTTTGCTAATTGTCCACATCGGGGTAAGGGTGGCACAACAAGCTTGTTGCAAAGTAGCCTTAGCCCTAAGGAATCTACAGAGATGACAAATGCTCAATTGTTCTCCAATTGTTATAGTTACTACATGTAGGAATGGATTTGTGTTTAGGGTTGTCAATATATGGACCCCATTCTCCGCAAGATAGGATCAATTGTTGGGAATCTTGGAGGAATGCATGGTGTATGATCATCGAATAGTCGAGCGGGATTGGAACTTGACAACCACTGAGCTAGATTGATCTCACCCAGATCCATCAATCTCGAGTCCAAAAAAGGATGCATCGTAGCATTTGGGGATGAGTAAAGGCTTAGTGGATTGTGCAGAGCTAGCTCCTGTAAATTTGAAGGACTTCTCGTGGTCAAACCACAGAAAGGGTGAAGAGTACAGGGCTCTTAGACTAGCTTGATTCTACGCTTTGGAAGAGGGGCGGTGGCTAAGAGGACCCATGCATGGTGAAACTGTTCTTGACGCAGGTCTATCTGATCATGTGCTAGTCTAGACATTTGGTAGCCCGCTGGTGATAGGGAGATCCTTGGATATCCCCTGCACCTTTAAGAAGCATCTTTTAGAATCCAAAAAATTATGCAAAGAGATTAGGGAGTTATGGGTTGAGCATGTAGCTGCATTTTCTAAACCGTGTATGAAATAGGACCCTGCCATCTACAAAGTAATTGTCAGAGCTAGGGAGGTGGATTGCAGGCTGCGGGAGTGTAGGAAGATTGAGGGGGATCGCCATATCCTAGCTCAAAAAGCCATTGGGGCAGCTCTAGCCTTAAATCCTACGAATACATTCCTCTCAAGTTTCAACCTTAATGGTCAACAGCTCTATAATTTAGAGATCAGGAAGAAGCCAAAAGGGCCATTGTTAGAAGCAGACAAACATGGTTGGCAGTCGGGGACTACCCCTCTAAGTTCTTCTTTCCCATGGTGATGATATGAGGGACATGGTCAGCAACTAGTCACCCTGCTCTTTGCTGATGATATGGACACCTTCTCGGTAGAAGATATGGGGTGAAAGTGCTTAATTGAAAAGGGCGTAATGGTCTCACAGGTGATGCTAGCCTCTTGGAATCAATCTAATGGAGTGTGGCCTTATGAGACGATGAACCTTTTAGTTTGCATGATATGGCTAGCAGAGCCCGGTCATGTGCTCGGCCTCTCAGCATGGTCAGTAATGTGTTTCTCAAGAGCCGACCCATAAGCCGTGACCATTAAGCCGTGGCCAGCAAGTGACCAATCATCATCATCTAATATCCATGGGATCCCTTGCCTTGTGAATGTGTATATGTGTTTGTGGTGTAGGAGATTGGAAATCCTTTGTAAAAGGCATCATTGAATAGCTTGGCTAGGATCAAAGCAAGTATGCTCCAAGGCCATGGGTAAGGGGTTTTTCTTAAAGGCCATCTTGATACTTGGCATTGCCATTCGAAGTTCCTTGATGATCTCTTTTAGACAAGCTATGGTCAAGAGCATGGGATGAGATTGAGCTAAGATGAGCATTGGCTAATCGGCAATATTATAGAGCTAAAGGTAAGTCATGCATGAACTTATCAAATTATCTCACTATGGTGGATGCATGCAAGGAAGCTGGGACACATGAATTTAGTAAATGATCCCACATTTTGGTGTGTGGAAGGCATACCTGTGAAGATAGTGGGAGAGAGGGAAGGAGTCTCACTTGAGGCTTTCTCACAAGCACAAATGGGGGAATACACACAAAGGTGGACGCTGAAAACAGTTTTCCTCTTCTTAGTTGTGAAAGCCAAAAGAACTCAAGTACAAAGAAATAGAAGAACCCTATATGTGGGTCTCAAACCAAACTCAACTAACTAAGGTCGCATACTAACTGAGCCACGAACTAGTGTAGATAAGGATAGCTGCCATCCAGCTATTATTCATGGGCGGTGTACCAACCGCATCTGTAGCTAACAAGTCGGTGACATAAATGCACAACGGTCACCCTGGCATATTGCGAGTGGAGCTCGATATCTCAACACTCCCCCTCGAGCTCAATCCCAATTCCTGCACACCAAGCAGGTCTCTGAACTTGCGCAGCTTCTCTATGCCCAATGCCTTCGTGAATATGTCAGCTACCTGATCCTCTGTGCTGACATAAACTAGATCAATAAGACCTAGTAAAACCTTCTCCCGCACATAGTGATAATGCACCTCAATGTGCTTTGTTCTGGCATGATAGACTGGGTTATTTGCCAAGTGTATACTGCTCATGTTGTCACAATAAATGACAACTGGCCCATCTGTAGACTGATGCATATCATAGAGTAGCTTATGCAACCAAGCTACCTCACATGCAGCCATTGCTGCATCCCTGTACTCAGCCTCTGTGCTCGACAAGGCAACTGTAGGTTGTTTCTTGCTGCTCCAAGTGACTGCAGCACTCCCAAAAGAGAACACATATCCACTGGTAGATCGTCTATCAGAAATACTACCAGCCCAATCAGCATCAGTGTATCCATGCAACTGTGTCTGAACCCCAGCCTCATAAAATAGTCCATACGGCATCCGGAACTGTGCATAATCCTTTCCTAGACCAATCAAGGTCACAGAAACTAAATCGTCATCATCCACTGGTGACCCAATGGAAGCAAGTGCATCCGCAATTTTCTTCACCTTCATATGGTAGTCATTGATGCTCATATTTTCTCTCTGCACATTGTGCAGCTCCTGCTTGAGCTGCATTTTCCTGGCCTGCGTATTTGTGCTGTACATTTTAGCCAAAGTATCCCATGCCACCTTTGGCGTACTTACATCCTGAATATGCACAATCATTGAATCTGAAATACTGATAGACATCCAGTACATAACTTTTCTGGCTCTCTCATGCCATCCTTTAAATGCCTACATTTCCTGTTGATTGGGAACATTAGGAAGAACTGGTTCTTCTTCATTTCCTGTAATGAACTCCCAGTAGCCTTTTCCCATAAGGAAATTCGTCATTCTAAACTTCCATGCTTGGAAGTTGTTCTTGTCAAGCTTTTCAGTGACAATCTGTGAAAGAGAATCAGACGCCATTACACAACACTGCAAAATATTCTGTCACTACAAAAAACACAGCTTCTGCCTCACAAGGGCAAATCTGCAAAACTGACGAAAGTGGTTTTGTCAAAGGCTTTAAGGAGAAAGCTGGCCGTAGTGTAATTGAAGGCGAGCTCCGTAGTTTAGGCTATACTTTTGGTACCATTCGAGCGTGAGTGCTGTAGATTTAGATGTTTGCATTAAGCATAGAGTAGATTTAGATGATTGCGTTAGAGATTGAATACGTAGAGTAGATTTAGATGTTTGCTTTGAGCGCTGTGAATGATAGGCTAGAATCAAGCTCTTTTGCATGTTAAAACTTATCAAGATCTCTTTAAGTGAGTTTGCATCCTCTGGGGACCTGGTTAAAGTGTCAAAGCGTGAGCTAGCTTATATAAAGTAGATTTATGCGTTGTTGATACTGACTTCTCTTCCATTTCAAACGAGTTTGTAGCTCTCTCTCCTCTGGAGCAAGCGTGTAGTAGTGTGTAGGTAGCATGGCCTTTTGCGTTGTGTTGTGTTGTGTTGTAGAGCTAAAGGAACTCTCTCTCTCCCTCTCTCTCTCACACAAAGACACACACACACACGCATACATACACACACTTTTTTTTTATAAAAAGAACCTCTCTCTCCCTCTCTCTCTCTCATACACACACACACATACACACGATTTAATATGTTAGACAATGTAGTAGACACGCCTTCTCTTTTTGTTATGCACTTGGATATTTATGCTACATTTCAAAATGTACTCATGGTATGCATCTTATCTTTCTATCAGATTCTTACATTTCTACATTTCTATATTATCTTTATGTTATGCACTTTGCTACTTATGCTACATTTCTATGTTATGCAACTATGTTATGCATTACGAATCCATGGAAACTAAAACTAGTAAGTTAGAGAACACATATCATGAATCAATCGCTGCACTCAAAACAAGATTCATGATATGCTTTGTAACGATAGAAGTTCTTAAGTTAATTACTTATTGCTTCTGTGAAATTTGAGAAAGCAATGGGGTGTGTGTGCCTTTAGAATGTAATTGCGGCACCATTGCTCTATTAGATCCTCGAATCAGGTGGGGTAAGAAAAGCATTGTGATGGCATGTCTAAAGTGTGTTTTTAGAATGCAATCGTGGCGCCATTGTTCTATCAGACCCTCGGATCAGGTGGGGCATGAAAAGCATCATGATTGCATGTCTAAATGAATTTTACAAAAGCTCAAAATCAAATCTGTGTATGTGTGTCTTTAGAATGTAATTGTGGCGCCATTGCTCTATCAGATCCTCGAATCAGGTGGGGTAACAAAATTGTTGTGATGGCATGTCTAAAGTGTGTTTTTAGAATGCAATCATGGTGCCATTGTTCTATCGGATCCTTGGATCAGGTGGGGCATGAAAAGCATCATGATTGCATGTTTACATGAATTTTACAAAAGCTTAAAATCAAATCTGTGTATGTGTGCCTTTAGAATGTGATTGCGGCGCCATTGCTCTATCGAGTCCTTAGATCAGATGGGGTAAGAAAAGCATCGCGATGGCATGTCCAAAGTGTGTTTTTAGAATGCAATCGTGGCACCATTGTTCTATCGGATCCTCGGATCAAGTGGGGCATGAAAAGCGTCATGATTGCATGTCTAAATGATTTTTTTCAAAAGCTCAAAATGAAATCTATGTATGTGTGCCTTTAGAATGTAATTGCGGCACCATTGCTCTATCAGATCCTCGGATCAGGTGGGGTAAGAAAAGCATCGTGATGGCATATCTAAAGTGTGTTTTTAGAATGCAATCGTGGCGCCATTGTTCTATCAGATCCTTGGATCAGGTGGGGTAAGAAAAGCGTCGTGATGGCATACCTAAAGTGTGTTTTTAGAATGCAATCATGGCGCCATTGTTCTATCGGATCCTTGAATCAGGTGGGGCATGAAAAGTGTCATGATTGCATGTCTAAATGAAATTTTGCAAAAGCTCTAAATCCTAGGTGTATGTGTGTAAGAAAAAAGTATTCAAAAGTGGTCTAAACATATTCTAAGCGTGGTAAGAAAAGCATAATGATTGCATCTCTTAATTTATTACATGATTTCTTCTCTAAATCTATTTTTACTATAACTTTCTTCAATGATTTACTTTGAAAATTATATTTTGGCTCATTATGATTGAAGCGTGTGTTTTATTGATTGCATGTTTATTGAAAATGTTCAGATTATTATCGGAGAGTTTCTTTAAAGATGGATCGCACAAGTGTATTAGCCAGCCAGAAGAAGAAAGAGACTAACAGTGAGATCAAATTAAAAGGCGAGGTTAAATTATTGCTCAACAAAGTCATTAGAGAATGCATGCTAGTCTTCATTAGTGGACTATCTCAAAAAGAAATGGAGAGGATTATGCAAAGAGATCTTGCCATTTTCCAGTGTAAGATAAACATTGCCTTAGAGGTTGAAAATAAGTTGACAGACATGCAAAGAGTAGACCTTTTGCTTGCTTCACATTGGAATAAAGAGGGTCCAGAGAGATTGAGCGCCTGGGGCAGTTCTAGATGTATATAATAACAATCTCTCTCCTCTTACCCAACAGCAAGTAGACAAGGCCCAAATAGTGTATTGGAATATACTTTGGATTATCGAATACGTGCAATGTCTAGCAACCAAGCTAAAATAGGTGAACTGACAAATAAGGCTCAGAGGTCTTTTACTGAGCGTGCTCTTATCGCCATGGACCAGTCTCTAGAAGAGATAAATTTGGTTAGGACAGAAGACGTGCCTATCATGAAAACACGCAATGTGCATCAAGTCATGTATGATGATTTGATACAAGTAGGTGAAAAAATTGTCAATGGGGCATTTGGTACTACGTACAAGGTTAGGATAAGCGGTGTCCATGGATTGCATGAACATCTACAATTTGTGGGAAAGCATTTTCATGGTCAAAACGCAAGACTAGTTGTGCAAGAAAGGCTCCGAGAATAGGCAGTTGCAGTTAAGCACCCAGTGTTGGTGTGCGCATTGGCTGAAACTAGAAAGAAGCCCTTTTGGATTATAACACCATTTTTTAATGGTAGATGACTTCTTGAAGCAGGTTCCCGTAGCTGCTAGGAGATATGCGGAATATATGGATAAGCACTTCGAGGGACGAAAGCGCAAGAGGGCAATAGTAAATGACCCAACAGATGACATGCTTTGGCCTTGGGACTTGCAGCATTACATGAGCATGGTTGGATCATTGTGACCTACATCTTCGTAATGTTGCTCTAGATTGGGCTCCAAAAGGAGAGGTTCGGATAGGTATTATTGATTGGGGCCGTGCTCTAGCATTAAAAGAGGCAAGAGGTCTCTTGATTACACAAAAGGGAGTGTCAGAGCCATTAGGTGAATTCAAATCTCGTGTTGATGCGAAAAATAAATCTTTTCAAGCTCACAAGTGGCTTGCCCCAGAGATTCTGGACCCATCAGTATCTTCTCCATACTCTCCTGCTTTAGATGTTTATGCTCTTGGGTGGGTTTTCAAACAACTTGCTTGTTTTGCAGAGAATGCATTGAGAGTTTCAGGAGTTGCACCTATCGTCCCGGATTGCAAAAGGGCATTGACAGCACATTTGAAGACCATGAGTAATTCCATGATGACACCAAATCCTACTGATTGAAAAATAGCTTTTGACTTAGTCAAACGCTTAAGTCGACTTGGTTGTAATGGAGAGCTTGCCATGAGACCCATGGTAGAGATGGAGCTGAATATGTTTTGCTAAGAATTTATTTATGCTCTAATTGATACACTTACTTGAAGATCATGACTTCATGATGGATAATTACAGAGATGCAATTAGATTAAATCATTAGGGGAGAATTGGGGTCTCAAAAGGGCCTCATGAGGAATGGGTTAAGAAATGGATTAATGCAAGTCCTCTTGTGGGGTCCAAGGGAGTCCTAACCCCCCCTACCTAGGTGGGTTTCCCACCTCTTACACTTAGGAGGGGGCCACCTCTTACACCAAGGAGGGGGCACTTTTCCCAAAGTCAAAATTTTGAATTTCGAATTTGAATTCCCTCTCTCTCCCTCCTCCCCCCATCCTCCAAAGTCAAACTTTTGAATTTTGAATTTTGAATTTGAATTCCCTCCTCCTCCTTGTCTCCCTCCTCCTTACTCCTCTTCCACACATCCCATTTCTCCTCCTCCTCCTCCTCCTCCTCCTCCTCCTCCCTCCCCCTGCCTCCCTCCTCCCTCCCCCCCTCCTCCTCCCTTTGTCCACACGCCTCCTCCTCCCTCCTCCCACATGCATCCTCCTCCTCCCCTTGCTCCTTTTTCCTCCTCCTCCGTCCTCCCACATGCGTCCTCCTCCTCCCCCCCTGCTGCTTTTTCCTGCTCCTCCTCCTCCCTCATGCTCATCCATTCTCATCTTCCCTTATGCTCGTGCCTACTCCTCCTTCCTCCTACTCATGCAAGCTCCTCTTGCCATACTCACGCCTGCTCCTATTGCTCTACTCCTCCTACTCATGTGTATTCGTCTGCCTTCATCCTCACACCTAGTCCTCTGCTTGGTTCTCCTCCCTCCTAATCATTCATGGTCCTTCTCATCCCTCCTCAAACATCACCTACGTTCTCTCATGGCCTATCACAGTTAGACAGACAGGCAGAAACAGAGACAAAGACAGAGATAGAGAGAGAGAATCTAATATACAATATATTATATTATGATATACATGAAATAATATATAATATATAGTATGTAATATAATATATAAAGTATGTTATATACTTTATATAAGCTTATAAATATAAAAATATTTATTTATTTATGTAGAGAGAATATATATTATAAAGATATATTATATAGTATATTATATTAATATACTATATTATATAAAGTATTTAATATATTATATAAGTATTATCATACAATATATTATGTTGTAATATATATTAAATAATATTAAATGTATAATAAGTGTATTACATACTTTATATATTATTTATTTATTTATTTAGAGAGAGAGAGAGAGAGAGAATATATATTATAATGATATATTGTATAATATATTGTACTATATACTATAATATATATATATATATTAAACAATATATTTTATAATAAATAATATAATATATTATATAATATTTATAATATACTATATATATTGCATAATATGTTATATATATGTATTATATCTAATATATTATATGATATCTATTATATATTATATAATTTAATATATCTTTTATAATATATTACATTATATATATAATATAAATTGTATATTAAGATATAATATATAATTTGATATGTGTGTGTATATATTTATATTACACAATATATAACATACTATATTTTAATATATTCTATACACACACACAAATAGAGAGAGAGTATTATACACACACACAAATAGAGAGAGACAAAGAGAGAGAGAGAGAGTATTATACATACACACACACACACACACACACACACACACATATATATATTGAGAAAGAGAGAGAGAGAGAGACAATATGTTAAATACTATTATTATATAATATATTGTATTGTATAATATATATTCTACAATATACTACATATTATAATATATTTTCAATAATTATATAACGTAGAGCACGGAGAGAGAGAGAGAGAGAGAGAGAGAGAGAGAGAGAGAAGGGGAGGGGAGAGAGTATATTATGTAATCTATTGTTAAATATATTGTATTATATAATATATATTATATGGATACTAATTATGTAATGTAGAGAGAGGAGAGGGGAGACCCCCCCTCCCCCAACACACACACACACACACAATTTATTTAGTGGGGAGGGGGATTTTTCATGCGAATGCTTTGCCATTCATCTAGCTATAAACTGAGCATAGGTCCAAGCTAAGTAGTTCCTATGGTGGAGGGGGTCTTTAAACTTAAAATTTAATTTCTTGAAATTTAATAGTTGTAAGATCCCACCTTGAGACCCAGCGGAGCGGGTGTCTAACCTGTCGTGGATGGGTCATGTTACTCGTCCTCCTTGGGTGATAACTCCTACTTCTCGAAACCTCACCCTTCTAGCCTTCTTCTTATTGCTCACATTCTCGGCCACTTTTGCTCCCCAATCTGCTCCCTTTATATCTCTCTTCCTTCATATCTTGCCCTTCAGTCCCTCGCGCATTTCTATGTCCCTATGTTGCAGCCTGCCTACTAGTAGCTTCCATTTGCTACTAGATTTGCAAGATTTCATTCTGCCTTGTACTCGTCGGGACACTACTAAGCAATGTATAGAGGCCCTACAACTAGTTGAGAAATTCCATTGCCGCCTCTGTAGCTCTCTGTCACCCCACGAAGGACTCATAAAAACACAATGCTGCAAAAAGACTCCTCCCTGCCTACCTGAATGAATGCCATTGGCAAACATGCAAACGCTGCAACAAGCCATTGTACATATCCTAGATACTTGAGGGAGGGGAGGCAGAGAGAGCATTGAGGGAGAGAGATGGCTGAGTGGAGGGAGAGTTGAGGGAGAGAGGCGGCTGAGTGGAGGGGAGAGGCCGAGTCAGGTAGGGTGGAGGGAAGCTGAGTGAGGCTGAGAGAAAGCTAAGTGGAGGGGATGGAGAAGCAGGGCAAGGAAGGAGAGGTGGAGGGCAGAGGTGAAGGGGAGAGACAGGGCGAGGACGAGAGGCAAAGGGAGGCGAAGGGAGGCAAAGGGAGAGGCGGAGTTGTGAAGGTAAGTGAGTCGATTAGTTTGGCTTTACATTATTTAGATTTATGCTTACATAACTTAAGTTAATGTGACAACGTGGTCTAATTGATTAATTGAAAATTAGCTAGAAGCGATTAGGAGACATGCATGTAAGTCTACCTTCCCACCTATACAACCATAGTTTATGTGCATAAATAACTCAAGGTTAAATGTTGGACGTTGATACAATAGCTCTGCTATGTATAATGTAATCGGGAATCCCGTGGTAGAAAGTTTGCACACCAATACAAAATATTCAAAAACTAATTGGTCTAATACTAAACCACATTCTTTAGATGATACAAGGAATTTGTCAAGGTTAAATTCTCTGGGATGCATTGGGTTGTCTTCCGCATACACAACTATAATTGAAGGTTTTTTCAACCTTGAACTTTAAATTTAGATGTCTCCATTCTACATTGTCTCGGGCCACCACTTTCTAGCTCCACAAAATGCCGATTACGAAGGACTCTTTCACACACCTTCCCACACTGAAAGTCCTAAGGCCCATTTTGTAGAACTTTGCCGCTGCCAATCTGATGCAAACTATGGCCAATTTGCCGTTGAAGGCCCATCCTGTTAGCCATAGAGACCTACCCAAAGAAGCATATCCACATAATAAGCGTAGTCCACTCCAAGTGCATCGCTTTGACTTATTCTTCCATATGGTAAGCAGCTTTGCGAATAGCTCTAACTGCGGGGATCTTAATGGGCAATTCTGAGAGCACTACATCTTGCCATGGGACTTCAATCCCTTTTGGTGCATTTAAGCTTGCTAACTTCCTAGCAATCATACATACCCCATGTCTGCTCATAGCCCAAATGCATCAGCCATTTAGTGCAAAGCATGTCCTTTTTTTCTTTCATCCTAAGTAAGCATGTACCACCTCTTTCCTTAGGCGTAGTTAACAACTCCCAACTACAGGAGTGCCACCTACCCTCCCATATGAAATCAACAATACATATATCCACCTTCTTAAGAGAAACACCAACAAATAGAAGCAGTGATAGCATGTAAACTAACACCGACTCCATAACATGCTTGGCAACAATGACCCTGGCTCACAATCATAGCATTTTGCCAAACCATCTATCGAACTTAACTTTGATTTTCTAAAATGCCCACTCAAATTTGCTCTTCATGATACCCCCACCCCTAGAGGACAATCTAAATATCTGATTATCTGCACCTTGAATTGAAAGTTGGATGTCGAGATGAGATTGTTGGACCCCAAGATGTCTTAATCGATGCAGAAGTAGATCAACAAGTTATATGAACTTCAACAGGAGATCCTTCATGCAAGCAAGCAAATATCATCCGAGGACATGGTCATAATTCTATTTTTCCAGTTATCCTCTTAGTATGGTTCTTTCCATTTGTCCTTGATAAGAAGTGGAAGGATGAATGCATTGACTTGGGAGAAATTTGGTCTCGATGGTGCTTGACTAGCAGGAGACATTTGTAGATCGTACCTACGAGAGTCAACCTGAGGCTTTGGTAGCTGAGTAGTAAGGACAGAAGCAATTGATACTTGAGGAATGGGAAGCACTCAGTGCGACATGTACATGTAACTAATGTGGCCATAAAGATCATTATTGGTGGTAGTGTCTTCAAAGAAATAGTGAAGGGTCCAGTAATCACAATGTCATTATCAGGCACGTGGCACGATGCATTGCCAATAGACTTTTTGGATCTACACAGAGGATTGCTTGCTTGTTTGTGGTAGTGGTACCTGCCAGAAAGGTGCAATGGCGATAGAGTCTCTGAACGAGGCAAGATTTCAAGTAGGACCTTGAGCCACAAGGAGCTGTTTCTGCTGACTTAGGTGGCAGTATGTTACCTGTATGTATTTTGTTTGGATGTTATAATCTAGCATATCTAGAGGGGGTCTCCTAGTAATTTGTTGCAGCCATTTTTTGATGCACTGCTAGAGATCTGGATGGGTGAGAAGACTGCCAGTGTGAGAATCTAGAAAACATAGTTTCTTGATCCTTATGAGTTGTTGTATGCCCATTGTAGCAACAGGTTCATCAACTTGGCATCAGTGTACTAGTTTTGACTTGAAAGGGGGATTCAAAGGAGGCTGTATAGCTCAGAGATACATGTATCCATGCACGGAAGTAGACCTTGTACCAGGGGCAGAATCAGTTGGATTATTGTTCTAGTATCTTCTATTAGAGTGATGTACTAGTACTTGCACTAGGATTATTGTACCAGATGACCCAGTGTACCAATACCAAACCAGAGGAGTGCATCTCGCACCAATGTCCTGGGAGCTATAGTATCAGGTTTTGAGTGATCATTGTGTTCTCTGTCTCTCCCAAGTCTAGGTTCTGAGGGTTTTGGTCACCTATAGTTGTGTCATTGCTTGTTGTAGCATAGGTTTTTACAAGTGTAGCATAGGTCCTCGGGTCATATTCCGGTAAGAGGTGTAGGCTAAAGTATGGAAAGCAGATCTCATGCACGTATGTGAGAAAGGAGGCTTGATCACAATGATGAATGGAGTCTCTCGCCTCCATGGGAGTTCAAAGGTTTAGAAGGGGGTTGCGGGTTTAGAAGGGGAATAAGGTTGAGAGAGCTAACAAGGAGTTCCAGGGTTCAGATAAGGTTGCAGGGTTTAGGAGGAGTTCAGGGTTGAGGATTGGAGAGCTAGTCTCCTTCACGGCTTCAAAGGGTAAAGGGTTGAGGAGGAGGGACAACGGAGGAGGAAGGAGGAGGGGGCAGAGGAAGGAGGAGGAGGAGGAGGAGGAGGAGGAGGAGGGAGGAAGAAGAAGGGAGAAGGAGGAGGGAGGAGGAGAAGGGAGGAGGAGGAGGAGGAGGAGGAGGAGGTGGAGGAGGGGGAAGGATGGGAGATTGCAAGGATAGAGCATGCTATCACACGATATTGTTAAGGGACAATGGACCCAAGGAGATCAAGAATATGAAAACCATAGTGAACTTGAACACTGAATGCAAAGAGTCAGAGCTTCATACCATTGAGAGAGATTTATACATGTTGGTCTGTACACAATTCATAGGTACCTCCAGAGTGGGACCTCTTTTGTAGGGGACCTCTTGGATAAGACACCCCACACTTTTTGGGGGACCTCTTGGGTCTCTATAGTTTGTGGGGGAACGTCTTGAGTCCCCCCACTTTGTGGGGGAACCTCGAGTCCCTCCACTTTGCGGGGGGACCTCAAAAAAAGTAGGCTTTTAGTATATTTCTCTCTCTAATTTTACTCCTTCTCTCTCAAGATTCTTATTTTGCAAGTATGATTGGATCTTTTTTAGAGAGGAGTTTGGCTACCCTCCTTCTTTTAGATTCATCATATCATCTTTCAAGCTCAAGATATTACAAGCAAAACTTTGCCACTACTCTACACACACAATGATATCATCTTCATTGCTCCAGACTGTGCTTCTGAACCTTGTTGTTTGCCATAGAGTTATCAACTCTCATGGACCAATTTGATTGCCCATCCTCGAGCATCTAATGCATGGAGTGGGAATATTTTGCATTGTGCTCCGTCCATGGACTTTGTGGTTGTTAAGGTGTATTGTTAGCATAATGCGGGCAAAAGTTAGAGGGAAAAAAGGTAGATGGTAGAAAGCTAGTATCCCAAGAAATAACAAGTGGCAAAGAAGCCATGTAGAGTTTGTGGCAAAAATGATGGGAGAAATGGAAAATTGGCCTCTCCAAAGTTCTACAAATTTCCAAAGTTAAAATTGCACGAAAAAAAAATAAAAAATTATGATATCACTTCCAACAAATGAAGCCACACAATGAACAAGAATGATGAATTAATAGAACATGCAATGTAAGATTTGCACAAGTGAAAGACGAAGGATGAAGATAGCACACGTCAGCAAAATAGGCTCCTTTTTTTTTACTTTCCCAAGTGATAGTATGGCATTTCTCTTCTTTGTCATGCACGTGGTATGTAGATATACATGTTGATCATTTTTTGTAGCATCAAAGTTTGTTCATACTTTTTTCTTGATGTACTCGGCTTGCGTATGTCTTGTTGGATCCGAGTTGGATCCTACCATGTGTATCTTTGTTGGACAAGTGAAACATTTGTAAGAGAGAAAAGGATTAGGATGTCGATATGAGGTTTAGGTTTTGTATACATAGCTTGTCGATGAGGAGGCTATAAACTTGCATACATAGGGTTGAAGCTCATAGGTGAATTTGTGCTTAATAGTTTCCTATTTTTACCTAGGTATTGTGCAAGTGCATACATGGAGCGTATTGGGTGCCATTTCTTACCTAAAGTAGATATTCAATATGATCACTTATTCACATATGGAATCTCAAGGATTGTGCTTGGATTCGGAGACTGAGTGCTTGCCGTTATTCATGCTCTTCCCTATGCAATGGGGTTTAGTTGTGCTACTTTTGTGTCTAAAATAAAAAGCTTGTGTGTGTGCTTGTGGACCTAAACTATGTGCCTAAGTGTTCAGAATTAGAGAGTTGTAGCATTCAAGGGAATCTTGTTTGCAATTTTAGTCACTAGAGAGCATGGTTGTGAAACCATGTTGTTATTTATGGTTTGGTCCCGAAACGGAGTTTTACCAAATGCTAGTTTTTTGTTTTTTATTTTTCTTTTCTCATCCCCAAAAATTATGGGGCCAAAGGTGCAAGTATGATACATTGGTCTGCTAATGAAGAGGTCTAAAAAACTAACACGGCATGGTGGCTTGTCAAACCTATATGCTCAATTGTCATGAGATGAAGGTGATTTGATGTTTGCATGGCTAAATATCCATCGGCATGGGATGTAGCATCTATCATAGGTGCAAGGTGGAGCTAATAGAATAAATTCCTAGAAGCCTGAAATACAATTAAGAATGCATAAGATGTCCATGAGGCATATGAGGTACCAAATGCTATGATCTAAAGTCCTAGATCCAACCACTAATCTGTATCAAGTATGGATTGTATACGGCAGCCATAAGTGCATGCTCAAACACTGATGTTCCCCAGGTTGCACTATGGCTGAATCTGATGATCTCCACTGCATTGGGGCAAGACTGCACGAATGCATGAATATCCTCATGCTGAGGAATTATATGCTGATCTGAGGTGGTGATGATAATTGGATCCAAGCATGATTTAATGCGGCATGACTGAGCCGATGCTATAATTTCCTAAAGAGTGATTAACTGATCTATATACTGATGGAAATTGTGTCTCCAAATATGCAATATGCTGTATATCAGAGGTGAAAGCATCAGTGATGGGTGCTGGAATGAAATCACCTAAGGAGCTGCATGCGCTGTGGCATGCATCTCCACATGCTATTGGGGATGTGAGTGCCTCGTACCAAGGACTTACCTACTGAATAACTCCATGATCGTAACTGAACTTCTATTGTGTATCTACATTTGATGTGGCAGTAAATGGAGTCAGATCCATCCATAAATGGAGCCAATGCTACACCTCTATACTCAACTTTTGTACTAGACAATGCCACTATGGGTTGCTTTTTGCTACTCCAGCTAACCATAGCACTTCCAAGGCTCAATGCATAGCCACTAGTGGATCTCCTGTCATATGCACATCCTGCCCAATCTGCATCTGTGTATCCAGCCAGCACTATTTCCTTGCCATATGCATAAAAGGGCTCATGGTCATATGTAGCCTTGACATACCACATAATCCTCCTCACTGCATCCAAGTGAGGCTTCCGTGCTTCTGCATAAATTGACTAATGAGTCCCACAGCATATGCCAAATCAGGCCTAGTGATAGTCAAATATATCAAGCTACCAACCATTAGCCTGTACATGGTAATGTCCTCAATCTTAGCTCCAAAATCAGCCATAATCTTCAAGTTTTGCTCCAAAGGTGTATCCATTGGGTTGCATTCCTTCATGCCAAACCTCTCCAACATATTCACGGCATACTGCCTCTACATAAGCCAAATGCCATTAGGTGTTCTCAACACCTCTATGCCAAGAAAAAAATTCAAATCTCCCAAATCCTTCATGTCAAACTCCATTTTCAGCATGCTCTTCATTCCAACAATCCCATCATCATCACTGCCAGTCAGAATCAAATCATCAACATATATGACAATCACAACATAACCGGCATCTGTCTTCTTCAGAAACAATGAGTGATCAACCTTGCCAACCATAAAACCAAGACTTTGCAAGTAGTGATTGATCCTCTCATTCCAAGCTCGTGGAGCTTACTTTAGCCCATACAAGGCTTTCTTCAATCTACAAACATGTTGTGAAAAATCAGGATGGACATATCCTTCTGGTTGTGACATGTATACCTCTTCCTGCAAATCACTATTGAGAAAGGCATTCTTAACATCCATTTGCTGTAATTTCCATCCTTTTGCAGCAGCTAAAGCAATAACCATCCTCACAGTAGCCATCTTCGCAACTGGGCTAAAGGTTTCCTTATAATCCAAACCATACTTCTGTGCATAACCCTTTGCAACCAGCCTTGCCTTATACCTTTCTACTGATTCATCAGACTTGCATTTCACTTTGTATACCCATTTACATCCAATGGGTGTCTTTCCTGGAGGAAGCTCAACCAAATCCCAAGTTTGATTCAAGGCAAGGGCATCCATTTCTTCATCCATGGCTATCCCCGCCATTGCTCATCATGCACAGCATGATTAAATCTAGATGGCTCTGTATGTCCCACAACTTTTGCCATGTATGCACAGTGTTTTTCCACAAACCCAGTGTATGGCAACCTGTCAACAGGGTATCTTACCCTTTGAGATCTTCTCATAGACATTCTAGACATTGACTTTTTCAGCTTCTCTCTCATGAGGAGGCACGTACCTGCTGCTTTTCACACCTGGTGTGGAAATAGAAGGACTGCTCAAATCACTATCCAAACTGTCGTTACCACAAAAATTAGATGGTCTAGGGGGCATATCAACCTCAATCTGAGGCAGTGAAACAATCTCATTCACCTTGTTCTTCCCTTTATCTCTCCCCCTCACTCACATAGAGGTGTCAGTGGTGGAAGAATGCAACCTGCCTACTGACCAATGACTCACAGTGGAATCACCACTGGCTGTAGGTCCTGACATAGTAGTATGTGGCTGATTTTTATCACTCAACTGAGCATCCAAGTCTTGATGTGGAACCACTATATCAAGTTTCCCATACCAAGATCCCATCTCATCAAAAATAACATCACGGCTGATCAAAGTCTTCCTAGTAGAGGGATTGTAACACTTATAGCCTTTCTGGTCTTGAGCATAGCCTATAAACACACATTTTTTAGCCTTCGGATCTAATTTTCTCCTCTTCTCATCCATTATATGCACATATGCCAAGCTGCCAAACACTTTCAAATGACTGACATCAAGCTTCTATCCATACAATTTCTCATATGGTGTGAGCATATGAATGCCAGCAGTAGGAGTGTGATTCAACACATACACTGCAGTTGCAAGTGCTTCTGCCCAATAATAATCAGGTAAGTTCTTTTCATTCAACATGGCTCTATCGGATGAACCAATCACCCCATTCTTACGTTCAGCCAGTCCATTCTGTTGTGGTGTATATGGGCATGTAAGCTCTCGTCTAATCCCATGATAGGCCAAGAAGTCATCAAATTCATTTGATAGATATTAACCTCCATTATCTGATCTCAAGCATGTGATATATGACTCAAACTCCTTTTCAATATGTTGCTTGAAATGCTTGAAGGCAGGCAGGATGTCATCCTTATGTTTCAAAAAATGCAGCCATGTATATCGGCTAAAATCATCAATAAATGTGACATAATATGATGAACCTCCCATCGAGGTAGTCTGAGTTGGACCCTAGACATCAGGGTGAATCAACTGCAAGAGTCTATTATTTTCCCGCATATGCCTAGTAAATGGCAACTTGGATTGCTTCTCAAATTGGCATGCAGGACACACATGCTCCAAAGCATTATACTTAAACTTTGGTAGGCCAACAACAATGCCTTTACGCTGCATATTTTTCAACTTCTGAATATTAATATGACCAATGCGTTTGTGCCAAATTTCCAAGTCCTGAACAGCACCCGTACCATGGGTGAACATGGCATTTGCTCAGCCATTTGCCCAATAGACAACAAATTCTTCGTGATAAAAGGCACATGCAACACATCAGTCAATTTCTTATTCTAGCCATCATGCATAGCCAAGGGTACAACACCTGTATCAGTAATGTCATGCTGAGTATCATCCTTGGTGCAAACAGATCCATGCAATCCAGGAGTCATTTGTGTAAACCACTCACCATGTGGTGTCATATGGTTAGATGCTCCTGAATCTATGTACCACACATCCTCAAAGCCACCATCAGTAGTCTTATGATCTTATACAGATGTCACAGCAAATAATTGGTCTGCGGGTGTGTCATGTGTATGACTTGAAGAAGCGAAATGACCTTGTTGTTTTACCCTTCCTCTTTGATTCGCTTGCTTCTTGAAGCAATCCCTAGCAATATGGTCAATCTTCCCACAGTATTGGCATGCCTTATCCTCATTGGGCTGATTCACATGGTGAGGGGGCTACCAAGCCCCTCTACCTCGTGATCTAGATGTCGCTCTACCTTGGAGAGATCCTCCTCATCTATGAGGCTGATTTTGATTGCTCCAATTATGGGCTTGAGCCTGTGATGTATATCTAACATCACCTCTACCATGAGAGGCACTCTTGCCTCTACCACCTCTACCTCTCTAATTAGAGTAAAAAATAGCATCTCTATTTCTGGAGCTACTAGCACCAGTATTCAGCCCAAGCTTCACTTCTTCATGTATCAAAAGGGCAACCATTTCATTGAAATCCGGCATATCTGGCCTCACCAAAATGGAAGTGTCAAAAGACTTATATTCAGGATGAAGTCCATTCAAAGTGACTGCAACCATGTCATCATCATCTACAAAAGCATCAATAGAAGCTATTTGATTAGCTATGGTTTTGATTTCAATCATGTACTCGTGTATCGTTGTACCCCACCTTGACATATTGTTGAACTTTTGCTTCAGCTGAATTTTCCTGGCACTTGTAGTTGTGCCATAATATCTTGTCAAGATATCCCATGCATTCTTGGGAGACTTGCAGTTCATAATTTGCATAACCATGGCATCTGAAATAGATATTGAAAACCAGTGATGCACCCTCCATGCTCTTCCCAGCCAAGCTTTATGATTCTTAACTTGTTCTGCAGTAGCATTTCTTTTTGGCAAATTAGGCTCTTTCTCATTACCTGTAACCAAATCCCAAGAGCCTTTTCCAATCATAAAGTTCTCCATTCTAAATTTCCAAATGGGATAGTTATGGTAATCTAATTTCTCACCAATAATCTGGATGATATTATCAGACCCACTTACAAAAAAAAATAGATTCCTGCAACTTTTTACTGTTTTGGACTATCAATATCTTTCACATGTTAGCTTGGATGCAAATACTGTCAAAAGCGAAAATGTAGCTAGTGCATGGCTCTAGAAACTTCCAGTTCAGTGCAAATACAAATTCCTTGAGGTTTTTCTGATATCTGCTGCTGAAAACAGCCACCTGCACACTTTTGACTGCAGTCCAAGAACTTCCAGTTACCACTGTACAACTGATCAACTGGAATCAAAATGGCACTTTGCTCCTTTTAGTGGCAAGGTAAAGCAACGCACCAACCAATAATGGCAATCAAGGTGTCCAATAATGCCACAAAATAATCCAACAGTCAATCACTAGAAGCTCATAGCATGAGCAAACAACAATCAATATGTAGCTAGAATCAGGCATAAAAAGTACAACCGCTTGCTAGGCATCAAGATTCTCAAACCAACCACTGTATCACAGCAAGATCAAAGGCATCTGATCCATTGCAAATATTCAAATATCACTGCAAAATCATGCATCAACCATGGACCATATCAGGCCCCAAGATGCATCCACCAGTAGTATGTCACTAGCATAGGATCACCCGACAATATGACAATAGATAAGCATAACCTCATGCATAGTAAGGCATCAACCACTGTCAACCACTGTCTCTATAAGTGTATTTACTTGCAAGAAAACCTATCCCTAGGCACAAGTCTACCACCCATATAGCAATGGGCTATGCCGATCCTCGCAGTAAAATGAATAAGAAAAACGAGTGTAGTGTAGAGAAACAAGGCACCTATATTTCTTTTTCAACTATAAGTGGCAACCAATCTCTTGAGAACCTTCAAGAGGTCTTCTTCCCTCAGCCTCCAAGCTTTGATAGATAGTCTTCAACAGACTTGAGAAGATGCAACTTCCCCAGCTTCAATATGCCAGATTTCTTCACAGGAATTTTAAAATGGAAATTTGGGGATGTAAATGATCGAATTCGGCCAAAAAATAGCAAAATTGAGTAATGTAGAGTATTTGTTTGCAAAATTTGGGGATGTAAATGATCGAATTACTCAGAGCGGCAACTTTGAGTAATGTAGAGTATTTGTTTGCAAAATTTTGACATCGTGACCAAAAGTTGCCTGTAGAATAGAGGACAAGCCAAGAATTCTTCAACATAGGCTTAGCACATCTCTCTTATCGTCAAAAACGACCAGGGTTCTGCCTCAACACACCACTCTACCCCAACAGCTCACCCATAAGCATTGAAGTGCTCTGATACCATGTCAAAGAAGATAGCGTAGCAGAAGCAGGAACACCCAGGTATGAGGAAGAACACCAGGAGGGCAAGCAGCCTCCAACACACAGTCTATTCCATACTAAAAGGAAAAAGATAGTACATCAACCAAGTGAACACACTAAAAAGAACTAAAACCACAAGATAAGACCTAACTGGACTGATAAGAACTAACCATGGGTATGAACCATGGTCTAACTACTACTAACTACTAACACACCAATCATAGTGCCGATAGGCATATCCAACTATCCGTAACACATCTGTGGGATATCATACCTAAGCTTGTCTTCCAACAGGCAGTGTTGAGGTGTCCCCTGCTGATGTGATAGGATGACATGTGGGTATTGACAGGGCACCTGAGGTGGACTAGCCTGATGATGAGGACTAGACTACTTGGCTAATGATGTGGTAATCTGGTGATGTATCACTTGTAGTGATGTGGCACTATGAGCAACTGATAATGTGGCAGTAGGTTGGGCTACTGACATGGTGCTCTAGATAAGGTGGTGTGTAAAGACGGTAATGTTGCTTATGTGGCAAACATGCTGATATGGTAGATATAAGCTAGGGTGCCACATGTCAAGGGTGTTGAGGTGTCATGTGTCACATTCGTGGCCAACCCTTGTTTGGATAGAAACTGCCGAAATATTCCTTGATGCATCGAAATCATGGATGTGTGTTAGAATCTTTCAAGGTTCCATCAAGAGGCCTTCATTTCTGCCTGCATCAGACAGGGTCATCGATCTTTAACCCATTAGCATTTACCTCCTTGAAAGGAGCAGGGGCTTTGCAGTTGATTACTTTAGGCCCATCCAACCTAATTCGATGGGATCAATTCTCCATCTCCCACATCATGGTTTTGGAGCACGGGATTTCAGCTACTACCAAAGGCCCATTCAGCCTCTAAACGATCCAGTAAGAAGCATTCTAAGGGATCTGAAGAGGACCTTAGTAAAGGATTTGTGAAAGCAAAGATTAGAGAGTTTCAGTCTGTGAATCAAAAGCCTCGATTTTAGCATCTATTCGAGGAGATGACGACCAAGCAAGTTTCAATATCGCCAAAAGAAAAGGGAGATCAAGAGCTTTCTCTCACTTCTCCATCAAAAGACCTCTCTAAGCATTCACATAAACATGAATATATACATGTGTACCCCTTAGAATTAGGGTTAGGATTTGCCCCTATGCCCTATAGGTATGGTGCAATTTACACCATCCTTAACACCCCCTCTTAAATTGCATTAGGTAAGTAGAGAATGCATGTACAAGTTCTTTTGTGTTTTGTTTGGTGCATATGATAGCATCCAAAACTTAAAAAGTAAACAAGAAAGAATGAGAGTAGTATGTGCATGTGTGAGTACAATGACTACGTAGTGTAAGCTTGTACAATCACTACAACTTATGTGATTTTGTATATGATGTGCATTTCCCCCTCTTAAGTTATGGATCATCCTTCACCTTTGGAAATAAGACCCAAAAGATAGGCTAAAGGGAAGAGGAAGAAAATATGCAAAAAGTAAAGTCCACCTGGATCAAAGACTGGTCGACTGAAAGATGACTCCGTGAAGAATGGTGTGTATGGCTGCGTGGACATGTCATAAGTCAGCGTGGACTATACAAATGCTTTGTAGAAGAGGCATCCAAATGTGAAGCTAGTCGATGTAGTCATGAAGAGGTGGTCATGTAGGTTAAGACATACAAGAGTGTCACCAACCTAAAAGAACTAGCAGCAATGTTGAAAGTATGCTACAGTAGAACCATAATCTCTGTCAAATGATGCGGGCTCAAAGAAGACCACATAGTCGGTGTGGATAGAGTGATCCACATGCAGCATAAATTAACCTCCGAAGATGCCGATATGATACACTGCTTTGGTGAATAAGATGTTAGATATCAATGCTCCACTCTAGTGTAACTACGCGAGAACCAGTAAAATCTACTTGTAAGCCCCCCATATGAGGAGAAGGCATTTGAGTAGCTGGGTTATCCGGTAGGTCCTGGTTTGGACACCAAATGGGGGCCATGTGTGGCTTGATGGTTGGATAGCTTCAGATAGAGTTGGCACACTGCCAACTAGGCTACATGCAAGTGTGGGAAGGCATCCCATGACTAACTGCACTGAGGGTAGATGGAGCATTTTCGGGGAAACCTACTCTCAGGCTGCTGGGCCGGTTTGGAGTCCCAAATGATCCCGGATGGTTGGACGAAATGCAGATGCACTGTGTTCTATTGTCTGCACTGTAAGTGATTGTGTCATGGCATTAATTCAACATGTCACCATAGTGGAGGAGGCATGGACGGTCTTGACAAATCAGTACGAGACCACGATTTAGATGCGGATTCAGAATTTGGAGACTCAACTCACAAATGAGAAACTTTCTGAGTTTGAAATGGCAGAGAAGTTCAACACCAAGGTGAAGAATCTGCGCGACCAGATGACTGCGATTGGCATCACCATTACCAGCGAGAATCTAGCACGAAGGTGCATACAGATTCTCCCACCAAGGTACGACGGTCTTGTTACGGTGCTGAATACGTAGAATAGAAATCCACCCCTCAACTTTGAGGATTCCAACGCGATGCTTCTGGAGGAGGAGATGCGTCAAAAGATGAGGACTAGAGAAGATTCGGCTTTCTCGATTGGATCAAAGAAAGGTAAGGGTAAGGACTCTGGTAACCCATCTTCTTCTGATGATAAAAAGAGAAAGAAGAAGATCAAGTGCTTCTATTGCAACAAGGCAGAGCACAAGCAGAATGAGTGCCAGAAGAAGATTGCAGATGAGAACGGAGTAAAGAAAGAGTCTAGCAACAGCACGCAGGCAGTACCAGTAGAGCTCTTCGTAGCAATTGAGGAGATTTGCACAAAGGCAGTTCATGTACTTGTGGATGGAACCTTGGATTATTGACAGTGGTGCATCGTGCCACATGACCAATTGGAAGGATTGGTATACCTCTTTACATTCGGTAGGGAATGACATCTTGGTAGCAGTCGGCAATGATGCAAAATGTCCAACAAAAGGAAAAGGTATGATTGCTCTCAAGTTAGATGGAGTTATAAAACAGTTGTCCGATGTTCTTTATGTGCCAGATATCAAGAGGAACTTGTTGTCCATTTCTGTGATCACGGATCGAGACCTCAAAGTTCACTTCGATAAGAATGGCGCACAGATTTTGGATCTTCAAGGGAAGGTCATTGGTAAAGGTACACGGTGCAACAACATCTACGAACTCTCAGCTTTCAGTGCTCAAGCCGATGTAAGCAGCACTAAGCTATGGCATGAGAGGTTTGGTCATCTAAACCTTAGTTCTTTAAAGGAGATGCATAAAAGTGGAATGATTGGAGACCTACCAGAAATTACAGATCTGCCCGATGTACGTGAGCTTGCATGATGGGCAAGCAGCATTGGCAGCCCTTTCCTAAAGAGGCCAGCAGGGCAAAGGCTCCTCTAGAGCTCGTTCACACGGACCTCTGTGGAAAGATGGAGACGGAAGCTTTGGGTGGTTCCTACTACTTCATGACGCTGATCGACGACTACAGTAGAAGGATATAGATATACTTCCTGAAGACTAAAGATGAGGCTTTTAGTAAGTTCAAAGAATGGCATGTAATGGTTGAGAAAGAAATGGGGAGGAAGTGGTGAGTTCACATCAACTGAATTCGAAAGTTACTGCAAAAGTCACGGGATCAAGAGGTAGAAACCCTCGCCACATACACCACAGCAAAATGGAGTAGTAGAGCGCAAGATGCGTGTCATCTGCAACATGGACAGGAGTATGATGAAAGGGAAAGATTTGCCAAAGACTTTCTGGGCTAAAGCATGTAACATAGCCATTTACATTCTGAATCTTAGCTACACAAACGCTATGAATGGCGGGATGACTCCACTGCAGGCCTTTTCTAGTAAGAAACCTTCAGCTGCATATTTTAGAGTTTTTGGATGTGACTGTTTTGTGCATGTCCCTGATGCTAACAGGACCAAATGGGTACCGAAGAGCCGGAAGTGTATTTTCTTGGGCTACAGTGAAGAGGCGAAGGGTTACCGTCTCTATAATCTTGTTACCAAGAAGGTAACAGTAAGTCACGATGTGGTCTTCTCAGAACAGCCACATCAATTGGAGGAGGATGCTTCCTTCCTAGACAACTAGGACCAGGATATCCATCCAATACAACCACCAACAGCAGACCGAACTCCCCCAATGGTGCTTGGGAGGATTTAAGATAAAGAAGAGGAAGAAGAGCCTACAGAACCACAATGGCAACGACCATTCCCGAAGTGGGTAAAGCAGCTTTTGGACGGTAGAGAACCTCTAGCCATTGAGGAGGAACCATCCGAACACCGCCGGTCCAAGAGATTGGAGGAGCAAAGAAGGGCACAGGAACACTTGGTCAACTACGCTTTGATGACAGAGGTGGTCTGTGCTGAAGAACCCAAGTTTCTTGAAGAGGCACAGGGTGATGATAGGTGGATGGAGGCTATGCAGTCGGAGTATGGCTCCATAATGAAGAACAACACTTGGGACCTTGTGGATAGACCACCAAAATGCAAGGTAATTGGCACCAAGTGGGTGTACAAGACCAAGTACAAGTCCGACGGCACGTTGGATAAGTACAAGGCTCGGCTCATGGCAAAAGGATTCGCACAGATACATGGTTTTCATTATCAGGATACTTTTGCTCCCACAACTCGACTAAACACAATTCGCAGTGTTTTGGCTTTAGTAGCACAGGAAAGTTGGCCCGTGTTTTAGATGGATGTAAAATCCGCCTTCCTGAATGGAGATCTCAAGGAGGAGGTATACATGGAACAACCACCAGGTTTTGTGATCCCCGATTCAGAAGGTAAAGTCTGTAAACTAAAGAAGGCATTTTACGGGTTGAAACAAGTCCCACGAGCGTGGTACCAGTGGATTGATGCCTAATTTCTGCAAAACAGGTTCAAGAAGGTAAAGTATGTAAACTGAAGAAGGCATTTTACGGGTTGAAACAAGTCCCACGAGCGTGGTACCAGTGGATTGATGCCTAATTTCTGCAAAACAGGTTCAAGAGGAGCCCCATCTGATGCAAATTTGTATATCTACAGAGAAGGAGGCAGGTGTATGATCGTGGTCCTTTATGTGGACGACCTTGTCATAACAACGAACCATGAAGAGAAGATCTCGCAGACAAAGCAGTTGCTAGGGACAGAGTTTGAAATGACAGACCTCGGACTGATGCATTTCTATTTGGGGATTAAAGTTTGGCAAGAGCCAAAACAAATCTTCATCTCACAGCTGAAGTATGCTGGAGAGATACTAAAGGCATTTGGCATGGCTGAGTGCAAGACAGTTGGCACCCCTATGGAGGTTGACGTGAAGCTCTCAAACGAGGATTCATCACCACTAGTGCACGAAGCGAAGTACAGAAGGCTTGTGGGCAGTTTGATTTACTTGTGCAACACACGGCTGGACATCGTTTTTACGACTGGTGTATTAAGCAGGTTTTCCAATAAGCCCCAAGAGAACCATTGGAGGGCACGGATGCAGGTGCTGAAATACATCAAAGGCACACTTGATTATGGCATCACCTATACCAAGGGCAACATCTTGACCGGATTCTGTGACTCGGATTGGGTAGGAGACGTGGACAGTAGGAGATCAGTGACAGGTTATTGTTTCTCACTTAGATCTGGAGCTGTGTCATGGGTCAGCAAGAAGCAACCTACAGTTGCTCTTTCTTCTACCGAGGCTGAGTACAAATCAGCATGTTTTGCCTCTTGTGAGGCAGTGTGGTTGAGGAGGATTTTAGGGGACATGGGTGCAGTGCAGAACAAGCCTACGCAGTTATCATGTGACAATCAGAGTTGCATGGCAATTGCAAAGAACCCTGTGTTCCACGCTCGCACAAAACACATTGAGATTCAATATCACTTTGTACGCAAGCTCATCATGGATGGAGAGGTCGAGTTGGTGTACTGTTCAACTACAAAGAATGCTGCGAACATCTTCACGAAGGCTCTTGGAAGAGACTGGCTGGAGAGGCATCTTCATCGACTTGGCATTGGGCCGAAAAAGTAAGTTCACTTGCGAGTGGACATTGAGGGGGGGTGTTAGATATCAATGCTCCACTCTCGTGTAACTATGCAGGAACCAGCAAACTCTACTTGTAAGCCCTACATATGAGGAGAAGGCATTTGAGTAGCTCAGTTATCCGGTAGGTCCTGGTTTAGACACCAGATGGGGGCCATGTGTGGCCTGATGGCTGGACGGCTTCAGATAGAGTTGGCACACTGCCAACTAGGCTACATGCAAGTGTAGGAAGGCATCCCATGACTGACCGCACTGAGGGTAGACGGAGCATTTCCCGGGGCAGCCCACTCTCAGGTTGCAAGGCTCGTTTGGAGTCCCAGATGATCTCGAATGGCTCTGGGCCGATCTCCCAATTGGGTCTAACTGACTACAACTGGTGGCTATATAAGAGCAAGCTCATGAAACCATATTCATCACTGGCTATAGCAACCCTGATTCCTTAGCATCCATCCTCCGTCCTCTACTATTTCTAGCACGCCATCGAAGCTTCTCACATAGGAGCACACGGTTGGGAGGCAACGCCATCTATTGTATCAGTTTATTATCCTTAGCCCTTTTAGTCTAGAGGCAGTGATCAATTTCACTCCTTCTAAAACCCTGGGACCGAATGAAAGCATCAAACTTCTGATACCATTCTCTAGGCGCTTGCTTAAGACCATAGAGACTCTTCTTCAGCTTGCAAACTAAATGCTCTTTGCCCTTTTCTTCAAAGCCTTCCGGCTGCACCATGTAAATTTCCTCATGCAAATCCCCATGCAAGAAAGCTGTCTTGACATCCATTTGCATAAGCTCCATATCCTCTGATGCCACTAGTCCAAGCATGCATCTAAGTGTGGTCATCTTCACAACCGGAGAGAATATCTCATCAAAGTCCACACCCTTCTCTTGCTTGAACCCTTTAGCAACCAAACGGGCCTTGTACCTAGGCACATCATCACCTGTGACCTTCATTTTGTAGACCCATTTACATGGCAATGCTTTCTTTCCATGTGGCAAAGAAACCAAGTCCCAAGTCTTATTCTTCATAAGTGAACTCATCTCTGATTGCATAGCATACTCCCACTTGCGTTGATCCTCATGCATCATAGCCTCTCTGTAGCAAGAAGGCTCCCCGCAATCAGTAAGCATCACATAGTCTACCCTTGGAACAAACCTATCAGGTGGTCTAGACACTCTAGATGATCTTCTCAAGGGCATTTCAGCTTGCTGTCCCACTTGCATATCAGCCACATTTGGCTCATCATTTCCACCAATAGATGATCCATCATCTACCCTTGATTGTATACCTGTGGGAGTACTTGGTGGTACCATTTCTTGCACATTTGGTGCATGGACAACTTGCTGTCTATCAACATATGCAGGTGGATTCACATCCTGGAAAGTGATTTTCCTCATTTCCACATCCCTCATGGGTGCCTTATGCATCTTCTTCTCATTGAAGACCACATCATGGCTGCGTATGATCTTCTTTGCTTCTGGATCCCAGAGACGATAGCCCATCTCTCCACTTTCACCATAACCCAGAAAGATGCATTTCCTAGACTTAGGATCTAGCTTCTTTCGAAGCTCTTTTGGCACATGTGCATATGCCTCACACCCAAATATACGCAAATGAGAGTAAGAGGGCTTCTTGCCACTCCATGCCTCTTCAGGAATACCACCATCCAAACTCTTACTAGGTGATCTATTGATCACATGCACTGCAGTCTTCATTGCCTCAGCCCAAAAACCACCAGAAAGACTTGCATTGCAACCTTTCTTGAATGGTACGGTTCATCTTTTCTGCAACTGGATTTTGCTCTGGAGTACGAGGGGATGTGAGCTCCCTCTTAATCCCACGTGTATCACAGAAATGCTGAAAGTCATGAGAGAGATACTCTCCACCATTGTCAGCCCGTAGGCATTTAAGCGTTCTACCTGACTGATTCTCAACCAAGGCCAGCCATTTCTGAAATACCTGGAACACATCACTCTTCCGAGCTATAGCATAAGCCCACACTTTCCTAGTTGCATCACCAATGAATGTCACATAGTATTCAGCCCCACCTAATGACCGTGTAGGCATGGGACCACATATGTCTGAATGCACCAAATCAAGGATTTCAAACTCTTTCTTTCCCCTTCTTTTATGGGCTGATTTAGTCTGCTTCCCATAGAGACAATGCTCACAAAATTCAAAATCAGAGAAACTCAAATGCGGTACATAACCCAAACGGCATAAGAGTTTCATTCCATTCTGGCTCATGTGCCCCAACCTGCAATGCCACAAAGAAGTGCTTGGCTGCTCGGTTATTGCAACAACATGATCAAATACCCCTGATACATGTAAGGGATACAAAGTCCCACACTTGGCACCCCTGGCCAAAAGCATAGAGCCCTTTTGAATTTTCCAACTTTGAAAGCCAAAAGTGGTGTGAAAACCACCATCATCTAGCTGACCCACTGAAATAAGACTCTTGGTCAGCTTAGGCACATGTCTCACATGTTTCAAAACAAATGCAGACCCATTTGCAAAAGAAAACTTTATGTCACCTGCTCCCACTATGTCACATGCATAGTCATTTCCAAGATGCACACAACCTGTCTTTCCACTGTCATAAGTGGAGAACCATTCCCTATGGGGAGTAACATGGAATGAAGCACCAGAATCCAAAATCCAATCCTGGGAATATGCATCATCTGAAGTGGTAAGCAACTCTGCAGATAAACTAGACATGAAGAGAACATCATTGTCACTATCACGTGTGACTGCATTGATCTCCTCGATCTTCACTTTTCCTTTGTCCTCCCTTGGACTCTCTTCCTTTTGATTTGCACCCCAATTTGCATTCTTTTTCTTATCCTTTTGCTCTCTTTTCAGCTTGTAGCAATCCTTTTTCATATGGCCCTTCTTGCCACAATGGTAACACTCAATGTTCCATGCCTTGGATTTGCTACGTGACTTCCCTCTTTCTTGGGACTTCCCCCTGAACTGTGATCTGCCCCTTTGCACATTTAAGGCTGCATCCTGCTTGTTGCCATCCACAGACTTCCGTCTAATCTCCTCGGCCAACAAGCTACCCACAACATCATCAAATTTCAGTACTCCACCAGGTGCAGAGTTACTGACAGCTGTACGGAAGGTATCCCATGAGGATGGCAATGAACATAAGAGAAATATTGCCTTAGTCTCCGCATCAAAATTCATCTTCTGAGCCTGAAGCTGGCTGAAAATAATATTGAATTCATTCAAGTGAGAAGCAATGGAGACCCCTTCCTTCATTTGCAGCTCAAACAACCTCTTCATGAGGTAAACTTTATTAGAGGCAGTTTCCTTCTCATAAGTGGCACACAGTTTCTTCCACAAATCTTCCATAGTCTGCTCATTTACTACTGTGAAATAAACTGACTCTGCAAGATGAAGTCTAATAGTAGACTTTGCTAATGCATCCAACTCATTCCAATCATCCTCAGACATATTTGCAGGCTTAGCTTCAATCCCTGCCAAGGGTTTAATCTGCTTCTTTTGAATAAGCACATCCCTTATCTGTTCTTTCCACAAAGAAAAGTTTGTCCCATCAAACTTTTTAATGCTGAAAAACTCCTTTTCAGACATGGAAGAGGATGCCATGATACAAATGAAACAAAATCCCAAATGCTAGTGCCTGCAAGAGAGAATCACACCAAATACCAGGTGCACCCAAATGTGTATGCCACAATAGTGTGAAATATCACCAAAACTCAAAGCTCAAAGCATCAAAAGATGCATCTGACTCATGTGCATATACTATGCATCCATATGAGCAAATCTGGCCCAAAAGAAAATGCCAATAAGAGCCAAATGACTCAAGCATAAACATTGTCCACTGGCATATGCATCAATAATGTCTCATCCAAGAGAGCATAGCACTATCAGTGCATCACCTGCAATGTTTCAAAGCTGTCCCTCAGCATAAAATAGCATCCATGTGCAAAGCGTCCATAAAAAATAGCATCCCACAAGCGATTTGGGCCTATCAGCGCATCCAACAAGGACCGCAATGCATCCAAATGGCCTATAAATCATCCACTGCAACCCAATGCATACCACGAATGAGCGCACACTGCTCAAACTGCAACTAGAGTGATCTGCATAAGGTATGCTCAAGAAATCATAGTCCCACGGTAATGAGCGCTACTGAAAATAGAACCTGAGATGCTTCAAAACATGGGCGCCATTGCATAATCGGACTCAGCAAGAAAATCTGCAAATATCTCTCTTCTGCCAGAACTCCAAAATCCCAACCGATGAGTGAGAAATGGGAGTCAATACTTATCCACTGCCATGTGGCATAAATCTAAGGTTTCAAAACCTTAGTATGAAAAATGCATAACAGAGAGACGAAATCGAATACACAGAGATTTATAACTCTGAAAATCCTCCATCGAATCACGCAAGAACTGATAGGTAGGCGTTTTTGGCGTCCGGAACGCAATGGGACAGACGGTTTTGGAAACCGTGGTCTCAATCACTGGGTCCAACACACGGACTGAAAAACGTTTTTGGAAACAGAGCTATCTGTAAACTCCACTGGAGTGCGAATGATGAGCAACATAGAAGTTTTAGGACCTCCTGAGTCCACCGGAACTGACAGATCTGCAAATGGTTGCTCCAAACTTGAGTTTCAACACCCGGGCAAAAAACGCAAGAACTGGCACAGTGAGTCAGAAATCCACTGAAATGATCCCAGATTCAAGAATGAAGGTGTTTCCAAGCTCGTGAAGTAATGTGGACACCAAAAGCAAGCAATAGTTGCCTCTACAAGTCAATACGGAGTCTCTGTCATCGAATGGAATAGGGAAAAGCTCAAAAAACGACTTTTTCTTTGAAAGCTCTTAACAGGCTCTCAAAACCACTTCACAAAGCCAAAGTGACTTTTCCAAAGGTTCGTCGAAGGTCTCTGCACACTCGGATGCAAGTAAAGTCACCCACAAAGCTTCCCACAGAGCTTCTCCTTCCTCCCACAGAGCTGTTGAGCTTCCAAGCATTCACGCACGCTCAGCTAGATCACCCGGGCTTTGATACCAGTTGAGAGTGCTCTCAACGGAAGCAAGAACGGAAGAAGGAGAGAGAGAGAGACAGAGAGCCACACAAGTTTGGTGGGTGCAGAACCACCCTAATCTTCTTTTTCATTCATTTATATATGTGTTTGAGTATTGTACATAACTGGGGTTAAGGCACAGTGACCTTTAACCCCACAAACACACCAACCAATAATGGCAATAAAGGTGTCCAATAATGCCTCAAAATATTCCAACAGTCAATCACTAGCAACTCATAGTATGAGCAAACAACAATCAATATGTAGCTAGAATCGGGAATAAAAAGTACAACCGCTTGCTAGGCATCAAGATCCTCAAACCAACCACTGTATCACAGCAAGATCAAAGGCATCTGATCCATTGCAAATATTCAAATATCACTGCAAAATCATGCATCAACCATGGACCATATTAGGCCCGAAGATGCATCCACCAGTAGTATGTCACTAGCATAGGATCACCCGGCTGAAGGAATATGTGGCAAGCTATCTCTATGAATGGAAAGGAAAGAATGCAAGACAATGGAATCAAAATGAAATGGAAGTAGACAATAGTATTGAACCAAAATACTCACATGTAGATAGCTTGATGTTGACTGCTGTAATAAAACTAGAAAGTACAATGCCTTTATAGAATAGGCACACACACTCTAGGTGTCACATGTATATGGGATAAGTCCCATAGTGACACATGGCACTCTAGGATATAAAGTAGTCTAGTACTACTCTAGAACACTAGAAAACACTCACTTTGGCTTCATGTTCCAACACCCCCCCATGAAGGCAAGGTGAGAGATTACTAGAATGGAGCCAAGAACAAGACATGACATGATGAATCTACTAATCTGTACATCCCAAATAGCTCAGAGGCTCAAAAGAGAAGCATGGCTACCTGACCCAACAAAACGGTCTAGGGAGTGCACCAACATCCTGGAACTCGGCCAGGCCTGATAACGAAATCCATCAATGCCAATAATAGGACTCTCATAGTACATCCCCCCCTGGCTTCATAACATGAAGTGGTAGGAAGCCACACACAAATAAAGTAAAAGAGAATAACATCATTTTAGGAGGACTATCCAAGGCTGAGAACCTTTATTGATTCAACACACATGATTTATTTGCATTCATTTTAGGGGGACTCCCAAGGCAGAGTACCTTCGACACACTCAAAATACAAAGTCAAGATCATCCGGTGCATAGACCTCTTTATTAAGAGAGAGATCTTGGATGTGAGCAGTGAGAGCATGAATTGGAGTAGAGGTGTCTGCATCGTCTTCGTCTTCGTTGGATATAGTCCCAACCAAGTTGGCATGGTCTTTAGATTGTTGTTTGGCCAGCTTTTGGAAGCAACGATCTTCGGTGTGACCAAGCTTTCCACAGTAAGTGCACTTGAAAGGTTTGAAGTTACCTTTCCCTTTAGGAAACCTCCCTTTAGAAAATAGTGCATTGGTGTCAAAAGTATCACTATGCCTTCTTTCATGATCAAGAAGCATAGCAACCATGTCATGGTAGCTCATGCTTGCCACTCTTAATGCTGGTATGATCTCCCGATACTTAGGATTTTCTTCAATGCTCGTGAGGAGCACTGCAACCTGGTCATCATCCCCAACTGGGGCCTTCAACGTAGCAAGTTGAGTGATGAGAGACTCCATATGATTCAGATGGGTGAGAAGAGAGTCCTCATGCTTCATCTGGAGTTTGAAGAATTCTTGATGGAGAAAGACCTTAGAATTGATTACCTTATTACCAAAGAGACCTTCAAACTTCTCCCATAATTCTTGAGCAGTGGAATCAAAGTCGAAATGATGAATAACTTCATCACCCAAACCCAAACCAATGAGAGAAAGGGCTTTGTCGTTTAAATTCTCCCAGTGTAGAATTTTCTTCTCATCTGATTGTGGCTTTTTATCCTTGCCACAAACAACATTCCACACCCCGTCTTTCATAAGGATAAGACGCAACTTTGTTTGCCATGTCGGAAAGTTCTTACCCGTGAACTTTTCAATAAAGGCACTTAACTTCGAGGACTCCATGGCAATCAACTTGCAAGTAGCAAATTCAGAGGTGGAACCTTGTGAACGTCAATACCTCGTGTAGGTAATGAAGCAGGGAGCCACGAGCTAGATCCAGGGGCAGCCACGAATTGGAGCAAGGTAATCCATGAACGAAGAAGACATCACGGGCAGTTGGAGTAGATGCAGCAGGGCAGCGGCATAGGAGAGTTAAACTGCATGTTGTTATGCAGCCAAGAGATGTGCCACAAGGAGGAAGAACACGGTGCTCGATGAAGACAGCAGGTGCGTGTAGGAAATGGGCAGAATTCAACAGCTTCTCCACGCAGATAGTAAAACAGCTGCAGCTTCTTCTCGTAGGCAGCTTCTCCACGATAAAATTCAGCAGCTGGAAATTGTGAAGATGATCGTGCTGAGGATGGGCAGCATTTGTGCTCATTTTGAAGTCGGGGACGAGCATTTTCTGAGCGAAATCTTCCGAGCGTCCGAGCGAAGGAAAAAAAAAGCTTCCAACTATGCATAAATATGGCAAAAATCGATCAGAAGAAAACATAGTTTCACTTAGAAATATGCAAAGTATTATAGCAATGCCTATTTTATACAAAAATCTTTAGGTGAATCTGTAGGAATGGTGAGAGCATAATGGGATGGCTTTTGAAGAAACCCACATGTAGAGTAGACTTCTCTATGAAAATTCCCTTATGATCCTTCTTACAACTTTTACTTAATAGGGGGTGACATTGAAAACCCTCTCTTAAGCTATCTTCATGAAAGAGTTTCTTCAAAGAAAACTCATTGAAGCAAGCCATCCAGGTAGTTTCGCCAGCGAAACCCCTTTGAAGCAAGTCTCCCAAGGTAGTTTCGCTGGCGAAACTACCTTAAATAGCACTTTTAAAAGTGACATAACTTTCATATCCAATGTCCAAATATAGTCATTCAGCCACTCAAATTGATCGGAACACCCCATTTGAGCACATCTATGAAGTTATATTTTGGAAAACCTTCCATATATAGTATTAAATATTACATGTATTTTATGAGAGTGATATATAAGCCCAAGTTAATACTTATTTATAGTAATTTAAACTTCTTTAGAAACATGTCCATAAATATGCTATAAAAACACTAAAAAGATATTGCCATATAATATAAATGTGTTAATAAGTAATTATATATGCATAGTATTATTACATTGAGAGTGATTATGAGGAATGTTTCTTAAAGGAATCAACACTTTTTTAAGGTAATAATAGGGGTACAAAGGGATGTCTCTAAATAAGAAAATTATGTTGTGTAAAAATGAATGAGTGACTAGTCTGTATATTTTTATGATAAAGGGATCTAGTTCTAGTGAAAATAAAAGTGTAAAAACCATGTTTCCTAAAGAAAAACATTTTTAAAAATCTCTTGAAAAACACGCTCGGATAAACCTGCTCATAGGTTTTTGCTCGTAAAATTGACGCATCCATTTGAAGTCCTAGTTCCAACCACAAATCTGCATCAAGTATGGACTATATAGGACAACCATAAGTGCATGCTTAAACATTGATGCTCCCCAGGTTGAGCTATGGCTGAACCTGATGATGTCCACCACATTGGGGCAGAACTCCATTGATGCATAAATACCCTCATGCTAAGGAATGATCTACTGATCGAAGGTGGTGATAAATCCAAGGGTGGTGCAATGCAACATGAGTGAGCCGATGTTGGAATGTCCTGAAGACTGATCTGATGATCTGTACTGCTCATGGAATTTGTGTCCAAGGATGTAATATGCTCCGTATCAAACGTGAAAGCATCAATGATGGTTGGTGGAATGAAATCACCTAAAGACTAAATGCGATGTGGCATATATCTCCACATGCTGCTAGAGATGTGAGGGCATGCCAAGGACTTACTTGCTGATAGTTTGCATGATCATAAATGAACTCCTGCTATGTATCTACATCTGATGTGATAATAGATGGAGTTAGGTCCATGCATGAATGTGATGGCTATACATCACTAGAATCAAACTGTGCTAATGTAGATGGGATTGCCTTGTGCTGAGGGCTTAACGTCAAATGTGCCTCATGCTAAGGGCTTACCGTCAAAAGTGCCTCGTGTTGAGGGCTTATTGACAAATGTGCATGATCAAAATGTGTGGGCTGATCCATGCTTACATCTGCATCTAATCGCTCAAGACCAATGAGGCTTGAGTCATCGTCATAGATGGGTACATACCTTGTGGCAATGAATGGTTGAAGAAGGTTCTCTTTCTACTCATGGATCTCGTTTAGATGCATGACTGGCATATCATCAATTGTGTGATGTGGATAACTCCATGTTGGAGGTGGTCTAGTGCTCTTTGCAAGAGGCTTATGCATGTACCAACGAGAGTGTCTACTGTGATGCCAAAAATTGATATCTTTTATCTAGCATTGGTATTGCTTTTCTCTGTGTTTGATAAGAGTGTGAGTATCAAGTGATAGCCTAGTGGCTCTCACTTATTTCTATTTTCTAAAATATTATATGGGATTGAGAGGATGAGTGGAATGGATCATTGTAAATACCATGTGTATGAATGGTAAATACCTTGGTATGGGGTGAGAGTTATTTGTGTATGGGATATTATGGGGTTTTAGAAAATAGGAAGACTGAGTCATATAAAGAGTAGGTCTCATATCCATGTGTTCCAATAATGTAAGACAGATCACATGCCAAGCATGTGGAAGGCATGTGGGGAAGAGTGTGGAGTCAAGAGAAATCCTTCTAGAATTCCTATGTGCAATAAGGAGGATGTGGAGATTCGAAAAAGAGAGGGTCCCTATGGGCTCCATATAGGAAGACTCTTGACATTCTCAATATTTTAAGAGTCTTGAGCATCTTTCGATGGGACACATGTCAAGAGTAGCCAAAAAAGACATGGATGGTGACATACGAGCTTATGCGATTGATGGGGAAAGGAATCTACGGGCAACAATTGTAAATGGGTGAAGGAGAGTGACAAGATCTCTATAAAAGGAGTCCTCCTCTCCGTTGTTCAACATCTCTTCCACCATTAGGCCTCATGCTATTGTAGCTCTAGTCCCCTCAAGCCTCTTCTATGAGCCTTCTGTCTCCCTCTTGTAGATATCCTCTTGTGTAGACTCTTCAGTCCATATCCCTCAATTCATTCTCTTTCTATGAGTAGTCTTGGAGCTCCCGCTCCCTCTTGTATTTATGAAACCTCTTCTTCTCCCTTGTGTTTGTAGTATTTTGAGTTGCATTTGATGGGAGTCTCACTCTATTGGTAATGAAGGTCACTTCAGGTTCTCTCTCCTCTTCCAAAGTCTCCAAAAGTGTTGTCTATTCGGCCGCTCATTGTGCATACATGGTTTATCCATTTCTTGAGCCACAAAGGAATCTCTTCCTTTCCTCCTAACAACCTCTATGGGACTTGTATCATTGATGAAGTCTAAGCATGGACGGAGTATTCTCCCAAGTCGGCATCGGTAGAAGGATACCCCTGCCAGTATTTTGCTCATAACTTTTTGCTCAGTGCTCCGATTTCGATGAAACCTCTACCAGAGAGAAGCTCTCTTTAAGACACATCATTTTATGTATTTAGTTTATGTACCAAGTGTCAAACCAAAAATCTATGACTCTCTGTGTGTGGCTATTTATTTTTAAGATAGTTTTTATCCCCTTCTAGTAAAATGTCCATAACTGTTCAACCGCTTCTCTATTTCTTACAAAACTGATATCAGTGTGAAGCCCATTTTAAGGTGCATCTATGACTCTCTATGTGTGACTATTTATTTTTAAGGTAGTTTTTACCCCCCTCTAGTAAAATGTCCATAACTGTTCAACCGCTTCTCTATTTCTTACAAAACTGATATCGGTGTGAAGCCCATTTTAAGGCGCATCTCTATATGAGACTCAATATTTGATATCATGTCTACTAGAAGTTATAGGCCTTTGTGTCTTATGATAGTTTGCAGAGTGTTTTGAGCTACTTGTAGAGGTATCTATGAAGGATGTGCAATGTTTCCCCGAAACCTACCCATCTGACCCAATCAGCCCCTTCAAACTTCTCGATATATATCAGTTCATGTCATATTGGGCCACAAGATCTTCTTTCAACAACGTATCACTCTTCTCTTTGGCATAGACCGACTTGGGGAGATTATGGCCTCCGCTGATCCTTTCCTTCTCCCTATGCTAGAGTCTCACTAGAGTACAACATCACTTGGGATGTTTAAGTTTTATTACCCCCAATTTCATGTCACACTACCCATGAGAACACTATATGAGAGCTGCACCACTGGGGGCTTATGATCAAGCTGCCATCGCCGTTGGGGGCTTATGCTAAACGATCAAAACCAAGTCATGTGAGAACATGTGTATGCCAAAGATAAAGCTTGTAAAATGAATATAACTATGTGTTGAGAGTAGCCAAGAGGCTATACAAGGTTGATGGATATGTGTCGGGAGTAGCCAAGAGGCTATACAAGGCTAATGGATATGTGTAGGAACCAATGCCAGAAAAAAGAGTCAACAATGTGTGACTTTACATGGGCGGCATGTGTGTGCAATATGTGTGAAGCAATCCTAAGTCCGAGGAAGATGACTTTGCCAAGTGTCACACTGATGTGATGAACTGCCAAATGCCAAGCTACTGAGCTGGTGTCAGATGTGTAAGTGTGTATACTGATGACAGATCCGAAGGGACTGATGCCAATTGGAACTAATCGGGTGATAGGACAATGGCTTACTTGGCTTGGTAGAGTTGAATCTCCTATATGTCTATGCTATTCTATAGCTAGACTACATGTTGAAGCACAAAATGCAACAAAAGAATTTTATCTTAATTCATTATATGTGCTAGGTATGCTGCAATGGATCATGAGGTGGATCCAATGAAGAGTTTTTAATGTTTCTAACCTATTGAAAAGTCAGATTGCATATTTCAGATGCTTACCACACACAACATGATCTGGCAATAATTTTTGCTTTTTGGATCACCTCCAAATTCCACCTGGCTCAAAAGCTATGACTTTTGGAAGAATGGCCAAACTTTGATCCCAAGAGGGTGATCAAAATGATGATGTGGATGGAGGGTGATGTGTCATGAGAGGTCACATGCTGATTACAGTTGGTCTAATACTAAACCACATTCTTTAGATGATACAAGGAATTTGTCAAGGTTAAATTCTCTGGGATGGTGTACCCCTTAGGGTTAGGATTTACCCCTATGCCCTATAGGTTTTACATCATCCTTAACAGTTTGGTTAGTGAAGCTTAGTGCTTGTTTGAGTCGCCGCCTATGTGGAGGTAGTAGGGGTGCTTGTTTGTTATTACCCCCCGTGGGGGTCGTGGAGTCGGGTCGTTGAAGTCAGGTTGCTGTCGACTGGAGCTTTGGCGCTATGCTTGGTGTAGACTATTGTTGGAGCAATTGTTTAGGATGCCTGGGGCATCAACTCCCTTTAGTAAGAATAATTATGAAAATTTTGAGTATGAGATGGATTTAATAATATGCCATGACTAAAAGTTAGTCAAATTGGCATGATTATGTTCTACACTAAAAGAGCTTCAAATATATCTTTTAACCTTGAAATTTGGGTAACACATAAAAAAGTTACCTTTAAAAACTCCATATGCATGTAGAAACATCACCCTAAAAAAACCCCGCGATATGGGTGAGGCACTATGCAGAGTGCTTCATACCGCACGGTGTGATATTACACCGCACGGTATGAGAAGGGATATACCGTACGGTAACCAGTTAAACCGTGCGGTATGTTCCCGATCGACATTTCACCCTTGATGGGTGGAAAAAGATGCATCTTTGTGTGTTTAGGGTGTTAGGACACATTTTTTAAATCAAAAAGTACATATTTTATTTTTAAAAACGTACTTTTTAAATTTCTAGATTATGGCCCTCATTTTTCTCTAAAGATATTCAAATATGTCACACTCAATGATCTTGACCCAGCATGAATTCCATGCTCAGTTACCAAGATTACCACCCTAGTGTTCCTCTTTGGCAAGCCAAGCTCGAGCCACATCAAAGGCCAATGAAGTTTTCTTGTTTGTTGTGCCAGCTTCAACTTTGGCATGTTGAAGTGACCACCCAACTAGTTTGCACTAAACAGTAACAAATAGATCACAACTATGCATTGAGTTAACCCTTTCCTACATCTTTTCTATAGAAAGTAACAAACAAAATAGCGCTTCAAAAAATGTTTGGTTTTTAAATTAAGCAATAAACCTCGTCATAATCCACAATATTTGAACAACATAAGAGGGTGTGTTATTGATTTATAGAATGTTGGGAAAATTAGAACTGTCTACAATACACACAATTAACTATCCAGGATACTAATGCAAGCGATGAGAGGAAAACTATAGCAATGTTATTTGAATGGCATGTCTCAAAGTCTCTCTCTCTATAAAATCTCGTGGAAGTTGCATTTCAAGATGTCCAACCGTTATCTCTTATGCCCATCTCGGACTAACTATTGGAGAGACTAGTCAATAATATAGACATCTAGAAACAATTAATATTTTCCCATAATCACCTTGATCATATTTAGACTAACTATAGGAAAGACTACTTAATAATACATATAGACATCCACAAACAAATAATATTTCCCCAATAGGCCTGCCTTGTAGATACTAGGTATAACTGGCACTGAGAGAACCTAGAGCTGGGAGATTCATGATATTGAGGAGGAGGTTTCTCTTGAGATTTTCCAATGATGCGAGCGAATCTGCATGGGGATTCATGATATTGAGGAGGAGGTGTCTCTTGAGATGAGGAGGTGTCTCTTGAGATTTTCCAATGATGTACATAGGTGGGAAAATGTGGGTCTAGACTTGGGATCATGTGACCAACAGCGAGCGACCAGGCGGACTAAATCAGGACACTTGCAGGGTGACAAGAGGTCATCAACACACCCTTTCTCTATACTCTCATAAAAGTCCTCCACATCTCTTTCCAAGAACCTCCCAGTTGCCACATTGAAACACGTTGTTCCAAAGCTGAAAACGTCTGCTGCCCTTGTGAACTCCACTTTATCCCCCTTTCTCACTTCTGGAGCCATGTAAAATCGAGTGCCTTGCTTGTAAGTGAGATTCCCATCTTCCCCTGCAACGCAAGCTTTTGATAAGCCAAAATCTGCAAGCTTGGCAATCAGATACCCATTTCGACAAGCACTGCCAGGAAGATCATCCATGCCTTTAAGCAAAACATTACCAGGCTTTAAATCTCTGTGCATCACTCCATTCGCATGTAGAAACCGCATGCCTCGAGCAATCTGCAGAAGGATATCTATACCCACAAGCAATGGAAAAGGCAATGCATTGTTGAGCTGTTTGGCATTCTCTCTTTCGATCAGGCTTTGCAAGCTCGTTGACATGAGCTCCATCACCAGACCGCAGTACTCGCAATCGTAGGCATCCAGGGGTCTTAGATCGCTTCTTCTGATGAACCCCATCATCTCCACCACGTTTGGATGTCTCATCTTGATCAGCACCTCCGTTTCGGTTTCGAACAGAAAGACGGGGATTATCTTCACTGCCACACATTTGCCCATCCACTCTCCCTTACGAACCGTTCCCTGTGCTCCCTCCCCAAGCAATTCCTGAAGCACCAACGTCGTCTCGGGGTAGTCGTCCAGGTTTAGGCCGTTCGGAAAGACGTTCCGGACCGTCAAGTTTGAATCTTCTCTATGGAATCCCCTTGCGAGAATACAGACTTCTGACGCCCACTCCTGGCAACGCCTCAGCAAATCCCCTAATGGTTGTGAGTGCTCACGTATGATGTAGATATCGTCAGAAATCTGACCATCGTCAGTTCTATGCCGGGTTCTACGGAGGATTTCCCCCGTGCACCAGGCCAAATCACTGCAAAAATCCCGAATCAGAGGGAGATACGTCGTACTTAAGTCGTCCAAGTACTCGATTCCGCCGTCATGGAGGCACAGCTGCAGCATAGGGCCTCCTCTCGCTAGCGTACAAACCATCTCCTCCACTTCCGATGACCACGGCTGCCCAGTTTCTTCGAAGTGGCGTATTCGCCTCTCCATGTAGTTCATAGTGAAGATGTAGAAGTCCGTGAAAAGGAAACGGAGGAGGTCGTCGGCCGTTACGTGACTTCTTAAAGATGAAATGCTTAAGGACGTCGGTGGACACGGACTCCGGGACTTCTTGCCGATGGAATGCTTAAGGACGTCGCGGATGCGGCCGATAATCTTCTTTAGGCAGTCCATCTGCACTACCAAAACGCCTGCGGCCTGACAAGCTGTTCGGAAACGTCCAAATGCAGGTTTGCAGCTGCTATCCAAATGCGGAAACCCAAGTCTCTCACGAACGTCGCAGTTACTACTCTCTGCTGCTTCTTTAGCTGCAATTCGCGGCGAAGATCAAATTCCGAATCACAGAAGAATATGGACAAGGCCTAGAGAGGCCATGTATCGGGTAGTAATAAGGCCCCGGACATTTGACCCTTCAGCCTACCTTTCCACCCGGACATTTGGCCCCTTCGGCCTACCTTTCCACCCGGACATTTGGCCGCCAAGGGCTCTGTTCAAACTGAAGGCGGAAGACCCCATTTTTGTGGCTCCCACCTCTTTCCTGCGTTGCACTTTCTATCACATGCAGGCTGGGTTGCACTTTCCTTGGAAGACCCCTTCAGCCTGCTCTCGGAAGCTTCGGACACACGCAAATTACCCTTTATGCCTTTATGTCAAATGAGGAACCTGACCGCTCCGCCGGGTCTCATCTATGGCGTTTAATAAAAATTAAAGGTTTCATTTATAAATCTCAAACTTTGAGGAATTTTAACAAAATTTACGAAAAACATATACATACCAAAACTCACTCCGCATACACACAAAACACTAAATCTTAAAATATGAATAAATATCTTATACTCTCTCTCTCTCTCTCTCTACACACACACACTTTTTTTGTGAGAATTCTACACACACACACGCACACACACACACACACACACACACACATACACACACACACATATACATATACATATACATATATATATATATATATATATACATGAATCGATCTCTCTCTCTCTCTCTCTCTTTCTCTCTCTCTACTACCTCCCTCTCTCTCTCTCTCTCTCTCATCGCCCCCCCTCCTCTCTCTCTCACTCTCATTGCCCCCCCTCATCTCTCTCTCTCTCTCTCTCTATCTCCCCCTCTCTCTCTCTCTCTCTCTCTCTCTCTCTCTCTCTCTCTCCATATCTGTGTGTGTGTGTGTGTCAGTTCCTCGGAGTCTGCACAGCAGCAGGCCACGTGTCGGTCTGTCTTCAGACTCGTCAGACTGTCTCTCTCGCATCGAGCTGCCACGTGTCTCAGCGGATCTCTTTCTCCTTCTACAGTCTGTCTCGTCTTGCATCTCGCGGTGCCACGTGGCATCATCCCTCCTCTCTTCCCAAACCTCTCCCCTACTCCCCCGAACCTCCCTTCTCTCTTCTTGAGCCTCCACAATCTTGCCATGTTGGCTTGCTATGCCTCTCTCCCTCCTTAATATATAGTAAGAAGAGTATCTTGACCCGATGGGAAAAGTTTTCTTACCACTCATACATAACCTTTGGTTCCCCATATGCTAAACTAAAATAAACTATTTTCTCAAACATTTTATTAACTAAACCTTACACTACCGTCACCCCTCTTTCCCTCAACTAATACCTGCATTTACCTCATCGTGGGCTAAGGCTAGTGTAGCCTTGATATCTATCCCTTATGACCTTAAAGCTCATCACCACCTCTTACCTCTTTTGTTTTGTCCTTCCCTCTCTACTTTCTCTCCTCTCTTCCTAGATCTCTCGTGACCCTTTGCTCCCTACCTTTCTCTCAATTCCGCTCACTACTTCATGATCCTCCCACCCTCGCTCTATACTCTCACCCTTCATGACCTTCACCCCCTTCGTGCAATAGTTGCTCCCCTCATCACCGCATTGTCCTCACCTCCCCTCTCCTCGTGGTTGTTCATTCATCCTCCCTTCACCTCTTCCCCTCTCCTTGTGCCTTCTCCCTCCACCCCTCTTCTCTACCCACCACCCCCATTGCACAGTCCGCTGTCCACTTTCGTCTCCTTATTCTTGCAAGCTAGCCTCCTCACCTTCGCTCCACCTCCCTCTCCCCTCTCGTTCCAGCTAGTCTCTTATCGTTTCTCCATGTCTCCCTCCTTTCTCCCTGTGCACGGCTCCTCACTTTGCCCCTCACCTCTACTCCCTACCAGCTTCTTTCACCACTTTTTTCTTCCAGATGTCTTTCAACGCCCCTCAATTTTGTCCACACCCTCCTCCCCCCTCCTTTAGGTTGCTCCCTTAGTCCCTAACCTCCACTCACCACTACCTTTCAGAGCTACTCTGTCAACCTACATCATCTTTGCTCCACCTTCCCCTCCTCATGAGAAGGTCTCTCTCTCTCTCTCTCTCTCTCTCTCTCTCTCTCTCTCTCTCTCTCTCTCTCTCTCTCTCTATCTATCTATCTATCTATCTATCTATCTCACTCTGTGTTGTTCCACTACAATGGCTCAAGTTCTCTTCTCTCCTAGATCTCTCGCCACCCTTTTCTCTCTACCTCTCTCTCAATTCCACTAACTACTTCATGATCCTCCCACCCTCCCTCTAGTCTCTATCCCTTCATGACCTTCACCCCCTCTGTGTAATAGTTGCTCCCCGCATCGGCGCTCCAGTGCATTATCCTCACCTCCCCTCTCCTCATGGTTGTCCCTTAACCCTCTCTTCACCTCCCCTCTCCTTGTGGCTTCTCCCTCCTTCCCTCTTCTTTACCCACCATCCCCCTTGCACCGTTGCTATCGACCTTCGTCTCCTTATTCTTGCAAGCTAGCCTCCTCACCTTCGCTCTACCTCACTTTGCCCCTCGCCTCTGCTCCCTACCAACTTTTTTCACCACTTTTTTCTTTCAGATGTCTTTCAACCCCCCTCAATTTTGTCTACCTCCCCTCCCCACTCCTTACAGTTGCTCCCTTAGTCCCTAACATCCACTCACCACTCCCTTTTTCCAGAGCTGCTTCC